>NC_088813.1:1248135-1549753 GCF_011386835.1 Chrysemys picta bellii
AGAACAAAGAGGACCTCAGAAATTATTTCAAAATCTGGGAAGATACTGGAACAAATTATTAACCTAGAGTACCTAGGGGACAATACCTAGAGGATAATAGGTTTTATGGAATAGCCAATGTGGATTTGTAAAGAACAAATCATGCCAAACCAACCTCATTTCCTTCTTTGACAAGATTACTGGCCTAGTGAATAGGGAGGAAGCTGTAGACATGATATATTTTGATTTTAGTATGGCAAATCAACAAAATGGGGAAAAACTAGCTAGATGGTAGTATTGCTGAAAATAACCTGGGGGTCATAGTGAATCAGAAATTGAATATGAATCATAGAATCATAGAATATCAGGGTTGGAAGGGACCTCAGGAGGTCATCTAGTCCAACCCCCTGCTCAAAGCAGGACCAATCCCCAACTAAATCATCCCAGCCAGGGCTTTGTCAAGCCTGACCTTAAAAACCTCTAAGGAAGGAGCTTCCACCACCACCCTAGGTAACCCATTCCAGTGCTTCACCACCCTCCTAGAGAAAAAGTTTTTCCTAATATCCAACCTAAACCTCCTCCACTGCAACTTGAGACCATTACTCCTTGTTCTGTCATCTGGTACCACTGAGAACAGTCTAGATCCATCCTCTTTGGAACCCCCTTTCAGGTAGTTGAAAGCAGCTATCAAATCCCCCCTCATTCTTCTCTTCTGCAGACTAAACAATCCCAGTTCCCTCAGCCTCTCCTCATAAGTCATGTGCTCCAGCCCCCTAATCATTTTTGTTGTCCTCCACTGGACTCTTTCCAATTTTTCCACATCCTTCTTGTAGTGTGGGGCCCAAAACTGGACACAGTGTTCCAGGTGAGGCCTCACCAATGTCTAATAGAGGGGAACGATCACGTCCCTCGATCTGCTGGCAATGCCCCTACTTATACAGCCCAAAATGCCATTAGCCTTCTTGGCAACAAGGGCACACTGTTGACTCATACCCAACTTCTCGTCCACTGTAACCCCTAGGTCCTTTTCTGCAGAACTGCTGCCTAGCCACTTGGTCCCTAGTCTGTAACAGTGCATGGGATTCTTCCGTCCTAAGTGCAGGACTCTGCACTTGTCCTTGTTGAACCTCATCAGGTTTCTTTTGGCCCAATCCTCTAATTTGTCTAGGTCCCTCTGTATCCTATCCCTACCCTCCAGCATATCTACCACTCCTCCCAGTTTAGTGTCATCTGCAAACTTGCTGAGAGTGCAGTCCATGCCATCCTCCAGATCATTAATGAAGATATTGAACAAAACTGGCCCAGGACCAACCCTTAGGGCACTCCGCTTGAAACCGGCTGCCAACTAGACATGGAGCCGTTGATCACTACCAGTTGAGCCCGACAATCTAGCCAGCTTTCTATCCACTGTATAGTCCATTCATCCAGCCCATACTTCTTTAACTTGCTGACAAGAATACTGTGGGAGACCGTATCAAAAGCTTTGCTAAAGTCAAGGAATAACACATCCACTGCTTTCCCCTCATCCACAGACCCAGTTATCTCCTCATAAAAGGCAATTAGGTTAGTCAGGCATGACTTGCCCTTGGTGAATCCATGCTGACTATTCCTGATCACTTTCCTCTCCTCTAAGTGCTTCAGAATTGATTCCTTGAGGACCTGCTCCATGATTTTTCCAGGGACTGAGGTGAGGCTGACGGGCCTGTAGTTCCCCGGATCCTCCTCCTTCCCTTTTTTAAAGATGGGCACTACATTAGCCTTTTTCCAGTCATCCGGGACCTCCCCCGATCGCCATGAGTTTTAAAGATAATGGCCAATGGCTCTGCAATCACATCCACCAACTCCTTTAGCACCCTCGGATGCAGCGCATCCGGCCCCATGGATTTCTGCTCGTCCAGTTTTTCTAAATAGTCCTGAACCACTTCTTTCTCCACAGAGGGCTGGTCACCTTCTCCCCATACTGTGCTGCCCAGTGCAGCAGTCTGGGAGCTGACCTTGTTCGTGAAGACAGAGGCAAAAAAAGCATTGAGTACATTAGCTTTTTCCACATCCTCTGTCACTGTGTTGCCTCCCTCATTCAATAAGGGGCCCACACTTTCCTTGACTTTCTTCTTGTTGCTAACATAGCTGAAGAAACCCTTCTTGTTACTCTTAACATCTCTTGCTAGCTGCAACTCTAAGTGTGATTTGGCCTTCCTGATTTCACTCCTGCATGCCTGAGCAATATTTTTATACTCCTCCCTGGTCATTTGTCCAATCTTCCACTTCTTGTAAGCTTCTTTTTTGCATTTAAGATCAGCAAGGATTACACTGTTTAGCCAAGCTAGTTGCCTGCCATATTTACTATTCTTTCTACACATTGGGATAGTTTTTTCCTGCAACCTCAATAAGGATTCTTTAAAATACAGCCAGCTCTCCTGGACTCCTTTCCCCCTCATGTTATTCTCCCAGGGGATCCTGCCCATCAGTTCCCTGAGGGAGTCAAAGTCTGCTTTTCTGAAGTCCAGGGTCCGTATTCTGCTGCTCTCCTTTCTTCCTTGTGTCAGGATCCTGAACTCGACCATCTCATGGTCACTGCCTCCCAGGTTCCCATCCACTTTTGCTTCCCCTACTAATTCTTCCCTGTTTGTGAGCAGTAGGTCTAGAAGAGCTCTGCCCCTAGTTGGTTCCTCCAGCACTTGCACCAGGAAATTGTCCCCTACACTTTCCAAAAACTTCCTGGATTGTCTGTGCACCGCTGTATTGCTCTCCCAGCAGATATCAGGGTAATTAAAGTCTCCCATGAGAACCAGGGCCTAAACCATGAATAAACAATATGATGCAGTTGTGAAAAAGGCTAATATAATTCTCAAATGGATTAACAGGATCATTGTATACAAGACATGGGATATAACTGACCTGCTCTACTTGGCTCTCGGGAGGATTCAGCTGGAATATTGTGTCTAGTTCTGGGTGCCACAGTTTAAGAAAGAATTGGACAAATTGGTGTGAGACTGGAGGAGAGCAACAAAAATGATAAGGTTTCCGATTCTGACATTCTGGGGTACAGACCAGTGGGGGTGGGAGGGCTGTGTCAACCCCTGCCCTGCAATCTTGGGTGCCTCACAATGCTTTGCTGTTGTAGCTTCCAACTTGGGTCACTCGTAAACAGCCTGCAGGTCCCACCCTGAGTGTCTGTGTATAGCTATAGCCCTGGTCCAGCAGCTCTGACCCCCAGCAACTTGTCAGCACACACCAGTCACTGTCCGGCTTCCACAAGTCTTGGTTATCATTTTCAGGATGACCCTATTCCCAGATTTGTCCTCCAAAATAGTATATTCTGCACTGTCCAGCTTTCTCCTGGACAGTTCAGATATATTAGGCCCGTTGCCCCTCTAAACTTTGCCACTTTAAATGGAGTTAGCCACACAGTTCACAACACTGGCTTCATTGTGCTTAAAGAATAAAACTAGTTCATTTAATTACAGAGAGAGAGTTTAAGTGAGGACAAGTATTAAGGCATTAAAGTCTGAAATGGTTGCAAGAAATAAAAAATAAAATGTTTCATAAAAACGGCCGTACCGGGTCAGACTAAAGGTCCATCTAGTAGCCGTCTTGCAGATCAAATGCCACCTGGATCAAACTCTAGCTAGGCCCTTAAGGTACTCTGGCTGGATGTTCAGTCTGTGTCCATCATTGGCGAGCTTATTGCACCACCAAAGCTTTCGGAGACTATGTGATCATAAGAACATGAGAACGGCCGTACTGGGTCAGACCAAAGGTCCATCTAGCCCAGTATCCGGTCTACCGACAGTGGCCAATGCCAGGTGCCCCAGAGGGAGTGGACCTAACAGGTAATGATCAAGTGATCTCTCTCCTGCCATCCATCTCCACCCTCTGACAAACAGAGGCTAAGGACACCATTTCTTACCCATCCTGGCTAATAGCCATTAATGGACTTAACCTTCATGAATTTATCCAGTTCTCTTTTAAACGCTGTTATAGTCCTAGCCTTCACAACCTCCTCAGGTAAGGAGTTCCACAAGTTGACTGTGCGCTGCGTGAACTAGAACTTCCTTTTATTTGTTTTAAACCTGCTGCCTATTAATTTCATTTGGTGACCCCTAGTTCTTGTATTATGGGAATAAGTAAATAACTTTTCCTTATCTACTTTCTCCACATCACTCATGATTTTATATACCTCTATCATATCCCCCCTTAGTCTCCTCTTTTCCAAGCTGAAGAGTCCTAGCCTTTTTAATCTCTCCTCATATGGGACCCATTCCAAACCCCTAATCATTTTAGTTGCCCTTTTCTGAACCTTTTCTAGTGCCAGTATATCTTTTTTTGAGATGAGGAGACCACATCTGTACGCAGTATTCGAGATGAGGGCGTACCATTGATTTATATAAGGGCAATAATATATTCTCAGTCTTATTCTCTATCCCCTTTTTAATGATCCCTAACATCCTGTTTGCTTTTTTGACTACCTCTGCACACTGCACGGACGTCTTCAGAGAACTATCCATGATGACTCAAAGATCTTTTTCCTGATTTGTTGTAGCTAAATTAGCCCCCATCATATTGTATGTATAGTTGGGGTTATTTTTTCCAATGTGCATTACTTTACATTTATTCACATTAAATTTCATTTGCCATTTTGTTGCCCAATCACTTAGTTTTGTGAGATCTTTTTGAAGTTCATTACAGTCTGCTTTGGTCTTAACTATCTTGAGCAGTTTAGTATCATCTGCAAACTTTGCCACCTCACCGTTTACCCCTTTCTCCAGATCATTTATAAATAAGTTGAATAGGATTGGTCCGAGGACTGACCCTTGGGGAACACCACTAGTTATCCCTTTCCATTCTGAGAATTTACCATTAATTCCTACCCTTTGTTCCCAGTCTTTTAACCAGTTCTCAATCCATGAAAGGCCCTTCCCTTTTATCCCTTGACAACTTAATTTACTTAAGAGCCTTTGGTGAGGGACCTTGTCAAAGGCTTTCTGGAAATCTAAGGACACTACGTCCACTGGATCCCCCTTCTCCATATGTTTGTTGACCCCTTCAAAGAACTCTAATAGATTAGTAAGACACGATTTCCCTTTACAGAAACCATGTTGACTATTGCTCAACAGTTTGTTTTTCTATGTATCTGACAATTTTATTCTTAACTGTTGTTTTCTACTATTAAACTTAACAAACTAGACTTGGTTCAAGGTGAGATTCTTACCACCTGTTTCAGTAGCATTGCTGATCAAGTTTCAAGTCGGATCTGCTCCCAAGGTCCAACAACTTTTCTTTTTTCTCTTTTTAGGTGAGAGAGGGACAGGGAGAGATAACCTGGGGGTTTTGCCCTTTATTTTTATAATCCAGTACTCTTTTGAGATGCATTATCCTCATAGTTAGCCCTCAGAGCAAAGTTTATTCTAACAGTAAAGAAGGCAACATGGTAGTGAAGGAAGTTCCATGCCATTTCTTCTCATCTCTGTTTGGTGAAATGCAGATGTTCTTGTCTCCTGTCTACTCCCTCTTGCTGTTTGTGAACCCTGTTTACCATTCATATGTAAATTGAGACAAAATACATGTTACCCTTCTGCCAGGTGGAGGCAGCAGCCACAAGGGCCCGGTTCAGTATCCAGGGATTCCTTTTCAACAATACAACACAAAACTGGCTCGAGCCCTCACCCAGTGACCTGGGACAATTACACACCACCCCCTGGGCCCCTCTAAGAGGCAATACTTCCCCTCTCGCAAGCACAGAGTCTGAGTGTAGCAAAAACTTTTAATAAAAGGAGGGAATTAACTCAGCATTAATTTGGGAAAACACCACAACTAGGGCTCATAAACACAAACCATGAGCAAAAGACCCACCCCCAAGTAAGTTGGGCAGTGTCCTTCCCCCCCTCAGTGTCTTAAGTCCAGCAACCCAAAAGTCCCTTTAACGTGCCCATCCCTTCTCTGTACCCCACTCACAGTTGCTGTCCTTGGCCAGAGCAGCCCCAGAGTTCAGAGGTTCATCCACAGAGTTCACCTCCCAACCTGGGTGGAAGGTGAGGGGGTGAGGGATAAGGAATTACCTTACACGCTGCACCGCTCCGGCACGTGCTCATCGCCCCAACGGCCACTTGCCATGCCTCTCCACCAACCACCCTGCTAGCTGCTTGCCATGCCTCTCCACCAGCCACCCTGCTGGTCGCTTGCCACATCTCTCCACCAGCTGCCCACTCACCAAGATGTCTTCAGTGACCCCCCCCACACACACACACACTTAACACTGCTCTCAATGATTTCAGCTGTTAGCAGGGGAGCCTCACTGCTGGTGCACACTGGGCAGTCTCTTGCAATAGAGACACTGTCCCAAAGTAGGTTTAATACTTAGACTTAGATATCTGTGATTTTAGTTCTGCAGCATATAATAAGCCTCTCAATTGAGTCTAAATTAGCTCTTTTATTATACTGTGGGGAGCAAGAAAAGGGTAGACCTAGACCTACCTCTCCCTGTCAATTCGTGTGGCTTTGGAACCCATGTCCCCTGCCTAGTGAGTGCTCTTCAGCTGAAGGTGAGTTCCTCCATTGGGCTATGCCAGGTACAGTTCTGATGCCCTCGGTTCACACAACAAGGATAGCAACCCTTTATTACTCCTGCCCCAATAACAAGGAGACTGGGTATCCAACACTAGACACAAGGGATCATTTGGGCAAGCAGTCCCACCATGCTGAGCACCTAGGCAGGGTGGGTGTGTCCATGCAAACGAGATCAGCTTCTGAAGTATTTTTCCACAGCTCACCACTAGATGTCAGGGGAGAGCTCATCCAGACTCTGCTTACACACACATTCTGTTGTTTAAGACCTGCTTGACCAATTCTGTCTAATCAAGGCGATGTGGGTTTGAACATGTGCCATTAACAGCATTCAGGGGGAATTCATAACTTTTCATATACTGTTGCTACACACATTGCACCATGATACCAGCAAGTTATTAGGTTTCAAATGATACCTCACAAGGGATATTTTGTACAAAGAGTATTATAATAGTGTGTAGGGGGTGAATACCAGGGTGAATACACACTGAACTATAAGGAAAGGTTAAAAAAAACTGGGCATGTTTAGTCTTGAGAAAAGAAGACAGGGGGCATTTGATCACAGTCATCAAATATGTGAAGGGCTGTTATAAAGTGGATGGTGAGCAATTGTTCTCCATGTCCCCTGAAGGTAGATAAGAAGTAATTGGATTAATCTGCAGTGAGGGAGATTTAGTTTAGATATTAGGAAAACCTTTCCAACTATAAGAATAGTTGAGCCCTGGGTTCCAAGGATGTTTGTAGAATCTCTGTCACATCTTCTTGTCAACTGTTGGGAATGGGCACATCCACCCTGATTGAATTGGCCTCGTTAGCACTGACCCCCAACTTGGTAAGGCAACTCCTATCTTTTCATGTGCTGTATATTTATACTTGCCTACTGTATTTTTCACTCCATGCAGCTGATGAAGTGAGTTATAGCCCACGAACGCTTATGCCCAAATACATTTGTTAGTCTCTAAAGTGCCACAAGGATTTCTCGTTGTTTTTGCTGATACTGATTAACACAGCTACCCCTCTGAAATCTGTCATTAGAGGATTTTAGGAACAGAATAGACAAATTTGTCAGGGATGGTCTAGATTTACTTGGTCCTGCCTCAGCACGGGGGATGGACTAGATGATTTCTCAATATCTTCCAGGACTATGATATCTATTGATCCAGGATTATGATCTATTGACCCTTTGGTACAGTCTCAATGGACTGCAACTGTTGTCCCTTTCCAGACTGGTCTCCAGTCTCCACCAGGGAAGTTAGAATGTTGATAAACCAACAACTCTCCTTGCGAGGACTTTATCCCAGCAGTAGTTTATAAGGACAATCTTTATTGGTGGGCTCATGTGTTAGCAACATTATTTACCAATATAACTAATACAGGGATTTTCCACCAAGTTGGTCTACCAGTATTATTGTTCCTCTTTATAAAAAAAATGACAGAAATAGTCCTGGGAATTAGCGTCGTCATCTCTGGGAGAAACTTGTGAGGGCTAGCATAGAGCCAAAGCTAATATAGCATCTGAGAGCCCTTCCTAGCCAAACTGACCCAGGTTAGGCTAGGTGGGCAAGGTGAGCCTACCTGACTCTATTTTCCATCACAAAGGGAAGCCATCAGGGTTGCTTATCGGCCTCTTTCCTCTTTTTTTCACATTAATGAAGTTGTGATGGGTTTAGAAGGGGGAAAGTATTTTCCCTCTCAAAATACTGGACTGATTTGTGTCTGTCCTTCTTTACACAGGTGATATGGTTTTGCTAGGGTTACCATATTTCCACAAGCAAAAAGGAGGACACTGGGGGGGAGGAGCCCTGCTCTAGCCCCACCCCTGCCCTGCCCCCATCCACTCCCTCCCACTTCCCACCCCCTGATTGCCCCCCTCAGAACACCCAACCCCCCCATTCCTTGTCCCCTGACTGCCCCCTCCTGGGACCCCTGCCACTAAGTGCCCCTTAGGACCCGACCCCCTATCTAAGCCACCCTGCTTCTTGTCCCCTGACTGCTCCATCCTGAGAACCCCCCACCCTCACTGCCCCCCTATGACCCTACCTGTCCCCTGACTGCCCTGACCCTTATCCAGACCCCCACCCCATATTCACACCCCCAGCCCCCAGACAGACCCCCGGGGACTCCCATGCCCTATCCAACTGCTCCCTGCCCCCTGACAGGACCCCCAAAACTCCCGACCCATCCAACCCCCTCTGCTACCTGCCTGCCTCGACCCCTCTCCACACCCCTGTCCCCGATTGCCCCCCCAGAACCCCTGACCTATCTAACCCCCCCCGCTCCCTGTCCCTGACTGTCCCAACCCCTCTCCACACCCCTGGCCCCCTGACAGCCCCCCCCCCAAACTCCCGACCCATCCAACCCCCGCTCCCTGTCCCCTGACCAGGGCCGGCTTTAAAGAGCCCAGGAATCGGGCTGCGCTCCGTCTGGAGCTCCGGCCGGGGTTGCGGGGCTTGGGGCCAGGCCGGAGGTGCTCGGCTGGGCCCGAGCCGGCGCGCTCGGCCGGAGCTGGGGCCGGCGCTGCTGGGGCCTGAGCCGGGCTGGAGCTGGGGCTGGCACGGCTGGGGCCTGGGCAGGAGCGTTCAGGGGAGGGGAGGAGGGGGACGACAGCTGCGGGGCCGGACAGCATGGTAAGGCTGCAGGGGATGGGGGGAGCGGGGAAGGGGCTTTGGGTGCCCAGTGGTGCTTGGCCGCCGCTTTTCTGTCTATAAATAGCCGACCAGGGGGGGGGGGAAATCCCGGACATTTTTAGATTTTTAAAAATCCCCCCCAGATGGCTATTTATAGACCGAAAAGCTGGACATGTCCGGGGAAATCTGGACATATGGTAGCCCTAGTTTTGCTGTTCCAAACTCCTCTGAGCTTGACACATATGTTAAAGGCTTTTAGGCCTAGATTCATAAATGTATTTAAGGGGTCTAAACACCAGACTTAGGTGCCTAAGTCCCAGTTATAGGCTCCACTGCAATTCACAAAATGCCTGCTGAACCCTGTAGGTGCCTAAGCTCACTTGGGGCTAGATTCACACAGGGACTTAGGTGTCTGACACTTTTAGGGTGACCAGATGACAGAGGTCAAATATCGGGACGCGGGGCGGGGGGGCGGAGCCCCCCACCCTGCCAGAGGGACCTGCCAGGGGGCCAGCTGAGTCCCAGGCAGTGCTAGCCTTTCCTGGAGCGGCTCCCAGGAAGCATCCAGCAGGCAGGTCCCGTCCCTCTGACTCCTAAGGTCACGTGGGTCGGGTCGAGCGGGGGCGGGGGAGCTTGCTGCCAGCGCCTACAAGCCCCACCCCTGCAGCACACAGTGGAGACCTACTCGCCGTCTCTGTGCGTGCCTGGGGAGTGGGGCTGCAGCACTCTGCAGGCTCCTGCCGGCGGGCGGGCGAGTGCCAGGAGTTCAGCTGCGCTGCCCCAGACCCAGGAAGAAGAGGTGAGCGGCGCCGGCAGCACCGGCTTGTGTCCTCCACCAGAGAGTCCCCCGATATCGGGACAAAGTGCGTCCTGACCGATGTAAGGTCAGGACGTGGGACAAGTCCCCTAAAATTGGGACTGTCCCAATAAAATCGGGACCTCTGGTCACCCTAGACACTTTAGGCACCTAAATCCCTGAATCAGGCCCCACTGGAATTCACAAAGCCTCTGCTCATCTTCTGCAGTGGGAGCATGGATGTGAGGTCATGTCAACTCCATAGATGGAGAAGCCAAAAACCTGCCAAGTCACAAACAAGGTAGGTAAGAGAACCGCTACAGCCCCAAATCACACATATCCCACTAACATGTACAAAGGGATAATTTTATTGATTACATACTGTAGAGCTGATAGCATTAGTCAGGAGATACATGCAGATAAACTGTGTTTAAACTTGGCATGCAGACTAGGAGCGCTATATAACTGGTAGGAGGTGAGCACCATCTTTAAGCAGTGTGGAGAGGAAGGAGCAGGCTTTCCCCTACTGAACATGCTTACATGAGTTTTGTGAGAGTCAGGACAGTGCTGGTAGCTCTCTTGGTAGCTCTCTTGTCTGGAGTAGAGGGGAACTGTGAATGATAGAACCTCAGAAAAGAATTGACTTGAATTGGACTCACATAACTTAGCAGGAATATTTGAAAAGGAAAAGAGACCTGGTTTCCTATCTGCCTGTAACACGATGACTGGACCCAGTTCCCCAATCAAACATCCACAAATACAAAAAATGTATTTAGTCTCTTAAAAATACATTCCACACTGGCTGGAGTGCTCAGGTGCTGAATGGCAGCAAGGCAAAGGTGCCTCCCCAATGCACAGTGAAATAATCAAGGAAGAGTTAGATGAGCCCTTGTGTTGTATGCCCTACAAAGCAGCTACATCACTCTTCACCTCTTGCGCAGTAAATGGTCTTTATGCACATGGGTGAGGTGAGTGTGGCTAGTTCTATTAAAGGTGGACACTAGTGTAACTATTTCTTCACTCTCTGTAAATCCTTCCCCCCAAACACCCATGGGAGCCACCTGCACCCTATTCCTTGTGTTTTCCTTGCTTTTCTGAATATCTTCAGCATCATAGCCCTCCTGTTGCCCCGTCATGTCTAATGAGCTGGTATCTGACAATTCCCACTACTGATGGACAGAGACAGCAAAGAACATCAGATATTCAGACACCTGAATTTCCAGAGCCACTGGAGGGGCCATACCTTGCTCAATGCATCCCCAGGGATGGCTGCAGTTTCATTTCCAGACATGAGGGAAGTGAAGGGAGCTACTCTTGAACCACCTAGTCCAAGAGGTGCCTGAAGCAGGCCCGGCCAGAGGCTGTCCATGGCAGTGTGAAAACCCCTTCAGTAAATACCAGTTTTTCCAAAACCTAGCTGGGAGGTGTGGTCTGCATATAAAGGGTTGGATTTTTCTTCAAGTGCTTCTTGGGAGACGAGAACAACAGTTACATACTCCAACAGGCAGCAAATACAGTTACAACTTTGGAATTCTCTGAATGTCTGATTCACATTTCAGCATTATCAAGTCCATGGAAACCCCACCATATTCATATGCTACAATTACAAACATTTCCCCAGTGCTGACAATATTTACAAATATTTACTCTATTTTACAGCTGTTCTCAAAAGTGTGCAATTTGAGTAAAATGTAATGTTTCCTGAAATCATTAATATTAGTTTAATAATACAATCAGCTCCTATTGCACTCAGGTTTAGGGGATATGTCCCCGTTAGGTTTCAATGAGGATTTCTCGCTCAGAGTTAATCTCAGATTTGTTAAGAAGATAACCCACAACCTAGTTACTGACTGACATTTACATTCATTATTTACAACCAGTGAAATGGTAGCGAGATTGTTTCTGTTCAAGAACAGGAATCCAAATAATATGACTTAAAGTAGTGAATGAACAGTCCAAATTACTGGCCAGGATAACTGAAGACAAGTTCTTATCTGCTCATCTCTCTGGGCCCCAGGAGTAAGGAGACAGTCCTCGATCCACTGTGTGTCTTCCAAAGGACCCTCCTGTGGAGAGTAGAAGTGGCACTGAACACTCCAGTGCTCCTAGTCCACTGCTGAAAGGCTGCTGATGCCAGGTGTGGACAGGCTCTGATGGGAGCTGGCACCATTCAGAGTTAACACTGAGGCTCACTGCATTCGTCCTTGGTTCTGGTGACAAGGCCGTCAAATGGAAAGGGCAGTGGTCGCATTTGACCTGAATTTCAGAAATATGTTTAAAGGCAGGGGAGGTGGGCTGCCTCCCTGTGCTGACAGTGGGGCTTGAGTTTTATGGCTGTCCAAATGGGGAGTTCCTGTTTGCAAGCAGACTGAGGAAGGGCACTGTCCAGTGCTTGGATGACTGCTTCTAAGTTAGCATGGCCCCATTCCTGCTCTCAGTGACATGTCTGGCAACACCCCCTCTGGCTTCAATGGGACCAGACAGAGGGGCTGTGTGAACTCTGCCTAATTAGCAACATGAGGCCTCCCGCCCAGGTTCTGTGCAGACTGAAGGGAGCTGGAGTGATGGTGCATGTAGCACATTCCCCCCTCAGGACACATAGGGTCATTAAGATGTGGCCTGAGGAATGGCGAGGCCAGAGATCACTGCAGACTCTGCTGGCTGGGTTTGCCCAAGGCCCTGATCCAGCAAATCATCTATGCACGTGTGTAGCTTTCATTCTAAAGTCAGTGGGACTGTACTTGGGCTGAAAGTTATGCACATACTTAGGAGTTTCATTGAATCAAGGCCAAAATGACTTTTTGCTGCGCAGCATCTCGGAGAGAGAGGCTGTGAGGGCTAGAGGACAAGGCAGGGACTTATGGGCACAAGCCTGGCATCTGATGACCTCAAAGCTGCCCCAATAAGGAGTGAAATGAATGCCTTGAAAAGAGCCTGTGGCAACACTGTATTCAGCTGAGGCAGTGCCTGAATGAGGAAAGGCTTGGAAGGAACCACAGAGTCTATGCTGGGTGTGTGACCCTCGAGGGCACTGAGAAGGGCTGTCCAGCAGGGGAACAGCCACAGCACAGACACTTTCACCAAGGCTGGGCTCAGCTACAGCGGGCTAATGCCCCTTGGTGGCCACGGGAATGGTTCAGCTAGTTCCCTGCATGAGTGGCAAGGCTCAGAGAGCGACCCGAACCCTGCACAGAGGGGCAGGCTCAGCCAGCAGCAAGCTAGTGCATGGACCGGGATAGAGGCACAATGGCAGCAGAACAAGCCTTTGCAGGAGGGGCTCACATGCTGCTGGTGCCCAGGGAGCCATTTACCACAGATGACATGGCCCAACTCACTGCTGAGATGAGGTCCAGTGACAGCAGTGGGATTTAGGCTTTGAAGTGACTTCAGCACTGTTGAAAATTTTAGCCATGAACCTTGGGAAAGTAAGGGGGGAAGACGTAAAGAGGAAGGATTGGTCTATTATCAGCATACAAAGAAAACCTTGTACTGTGACTTTGACTATGCTTAGAGCGGAGTTAATACACAAGTGCAATCACCCTTCCCAGGAGAATGAAACCAGCCATGACCCTTTGCTGCCAGTCCAGCAGCTGGCCTGGGGAGCACTTCTTCCTTACTGCTCACCAAGTGCTGCCTCCTGTGTGGTACATGGGGAATTTGGGTCCAGTGATGGTACAGAGTGTTCAGAGCACTGCTGCTTACAGGTGTGGTGGGACAGGATGTGCCCAGCTTAAAAGGAAAGAAGGCAAGTGAAAGCTAAACCCTGCCCCCACACCCGTGGAAGAGACAAACATGGCAATTGTGTGGAGCATTAACACTGTCAACAAACACCGAGTTCCAGCCTCGTTCCCTTTCAGCGGAGGTTCGTGGTGGCCATGAGAGGGTGGGGAGGAAACTGTTATGTGCAAGGGTGTCCTACCAGCAGAGGGCGAAGAGCCTACTGCAGCTGCCTCAAAGCTTAGGCTGAGGAATCTGCAGAACTCCCTTTGCCCAGCAGATGGCGTAGAGGGACTGGAGCAGTGGGCCCCAAGGGGAATTGATGTGCTACACAAGGTGTATCTGCGGCAGGCTGCTCCCCCGCCCTGAGATGTTGTCCCGTAGTAAGTGGTTTGTTCTGGGAGCAGATCACCCCTCTCTTGGCCACAACGACGTAGGCTCAGGACACTCCTGTCATTGGGGCATGTCTGGCTCTGCTGTCCTTACCATACGAGGTTGCAGCATGGGCAGGAGTCAGCCACAAAATGAGTTCAGCTCTCCTGGTGTGGGGCTGAGGGCATGAATGTCAGGCAATGAATCCTCCCCTCACATTTCACTGGACAGGCCAAGCACAGGGGCTCTGAGTGAGCTGGGCCTTACCCAGCAGCCTCCCAGGCTGAGCTCCTCCATGGATTCCAGGTGCTGGGGAGACCCAGTGGCAAGCATGAGGGGAAGGCAATGTTGTTTCCTGGGACCCGACAGGGACTCCTTCCTCCCTGGCCCAGAGTGCAGTGCCTCCCAGTGACAGTGCATGGGGGCTAGGTGGGTGCAGAAGATAAGGGCTCAGTAGGCTCCTCTTCTTTTCTCCTATTATTGCTCCAGCCTCCCTCCCTAACCCCAGCCCCTGGATTGGCTGGGCCCACTAGTGATCTCCTATGGGGAGGGGCAGCCATTCCTGATGGCTAAAGGAGAGGTCTGGGGGAAAGAGCAGCTGTTTCTATATGTGAGTTGGTGATGGGAAGATGGGACAGGGATGGGGTTGTCTATGGGATCATGAGAGCTCTGTACCCATCTGTGGTTCACATGCAAACTGCCTTCCCTGAGAGCAAACAGACTATGAGATCACGGCACTGACTGGGCTGGGAGCCATGTAGCATCCCTCCCCCGCCCCCCCCCCCCCCGCACTGTGCAGGGTGGGTGTCATGCAGCACTAATAGCCAGTGCAATGGAGTCAGGGTGGAATGGCTCCCAGCATGGCCAGAGGGGAGACAGGAAGGTTCAGGCAATCACCCTGTCCTGAAGCATGATGGGAGGTTCGTGGAATAGCCCCTGTCCAGTGGTAATAGGGAGGGGCAAGGAAAAGCCCCTATCCAGAGGGGTAGTGGGGAGAAGGTAGAGCAGCCCCTGGCCAGAAGGGAGACACAGGATGGCTCCTGGCAAGGCTGGAGAATGGCCTGAGCATATCAATCCCAACTTAGCTCAATGCTCATTTGTGCCTCTTGGAGAGGAGGGTTCTGCCTTCGAGTGCAAGGTGCAAAGCTCCACTCATGAACCTCAGTGCATGGCAGCTAGGGCGGGAGAGGGGGGTGGGAGGGGCAGTGGGAGCACAGAGCTCTGGCTGAAAGGCAGCCAGGTCCAAGCTGAGGGAAGCGTTCATTGCTGTTTTGCTTGGCTCAGTAAACAGCCTTGTATTATCAAATCTCTGGCCAAGGAGGAATGGGGTGGCAAGGCATGCCAGGCCTGTGGCAGGAATCCTGGTGAAGAAGCTCTCTAAGCAATGTTCTCTACACATGGATGTGACCTGGGGTGAATGCGTTCCTCCTTCATGTGGCTGAAGAGATCTGGGAACTCATGTGCTTTCCTGGTGCAAGGTGTTTTGACTGAGCAATAGCAGAGGCAGATTAAGAATAATGCAAACTTTCACCATGACACTGAAAACTTTCAGACTTGGAAGGACTCGGTTCCTTTTGAAAATCCAGATGTGCTCAGCAGCTGTAAGAGCCAGTTGCATTGTGGCTATTGGGGTAGCTCTAGTGTTCTTTATAAATTACAGTGGTTAATGTAGGGTTCTCTTTTGTACTGCAAGTACCATAGCAGACTATAGATGCAGTGGCCACAGACCCAGAGGAGTTTCCATACTGATACAGACCTATATTCCTGTGGAGACAAATCCAGTCTCAGACCAGAGATGAGAAGTGGGTTCCCCTGAGAGAAGTCTCTGCAGCCACCTTCCTGGCAGAGAAGGAAAATGTGCTCGTTAATCTTCTGTCCCACACAAATCACATTAGAAAACAGATTCCAGGCTAGCTGAAGGCTTCGTTGCGTTTACAAGGCAGGAATGACACCCATGCAGCTGGTAACAGCCTTGGCTCTTGCCCCACGAAATGGAGTGTTCGTTTGGCGAAAGGAAAGAAGTTCATCTCCTAGAGGTCATCCGGGAGGAGCGGGAAATGCCCTAGAAGAGAGAACCCCACAGCATCACATACTGAGCAGCTCAGAGATCTGTTCCTCTCCAACAGCAGTATGCACCAGAGGAACAAACATCACAACTTCTCTTGGACAGCCACCACCACCCAAACCCTCTCCCTTTACCTCCTCTCCTACCTTCCCCTGCGGGGAGCAAATGCCACAGCCTCATGCACAGACACGGCAACTCAGAGGGAGCAGACAGGGTCAGATCTGGCCAGTGGAACCTACCCCCTTTCTGTATTTATACTGGAACAGCTCTGACATGCCCCATCTCATCCTTAGGCTTCCCAGTGATACCATGGCCTTGTCCAGGGACAGGTCGTATTTGTTAAATCAGCCTCCTTGAGCTACAGAAGGAGCACAGTTTTGTAGTTGCTATTTTCTCAGTTTTATGGAATTTTTCCCTTAGGGACCTGGCCTGTTTCCCAGTGGATATAACCAGGGCACTAGTTTCCAGGGTTTTCCAGCTGTTAACCTCAAGAAGGCAGCCTGCGATCTATGAATCACACTGGGTTCATCTCGTGCATCATCACCAGTAATAGGTGACCCTGCAGGGCCAAAATAAGCCCTCAGCTAAATCTGTGGAGCCCCATTTTCGGCAGATCATGATCCTAATGACACCCGTGCAATGTCATTAGCCTTAAGGTGTCCCTCTGGGAATACTTTGGCTGCAGAACAACTACCTTTGGTGATGAGGCAGGGAATGGAAAGAACTCAGCTTGACTCTCAGACCCAAAGGGGAGTTGGTGGCATTAACAGTTATAAAACATGTCTTCTTATTTCCAAATTAGACAGATCTGATCTCGAGTCATGGAGACACAATGCATAGGGAGCCCCATGATGCCATTTGACAGTCGCTTTTCACAGCAGTCACATTAAGTTGCATAGTGCTTACTTTGCTAACAGCATCCATCGAAAAGAGCATATTCAGGACAGATGCCATGCACTCTAAGTGCCAGTGCAGATAGGCTCTGAAGAAACAGCAGCCAAATGTCAAAAAATTCATCTCTTTATGAGTTCCCAGGCAGTGTTTCTCAGGCTTGGCCATGCACATGCTCAGGCCCATGTCAGCTGACCCAGGCTTGCGGGCTCAGGCAACAGGGCTGTTGAATCATTACATAGGCATTTGGGCTCAGGCTGACTTCCAGGCTTTGGGACCCCATGAGGGAGAGGGTCCCAAAGCTCAGGATCCAGCCCAAGCCTGAATGTCTGCAACTGCAATTTTATAGGCCTGCAGTTCAAGCCCTGTGAAGCCATGTCAGCTGCCATGGGCCAGCCATGGGTGTTAAAGTGCAGTGTAGGCTCATGCAAATCCCCTCTGAGTTCTCTGTGTGGGGAAGGAAGTGGTACTTGTGAGAGAGGATTTCCTCACCACCCACTGCTCCAAACACTGATAAACGAAAATCAATGGGAAGAGACCCTGCACACAAGCCTGTACCCAAAGGAAAGTTCAGAGAGAGGCAAAACAGGATGTCACCCCGACTGACTTGCAATCTGTTGGGTTTGCTTCTCAACAAACACTGAACAAAAAGAGTTCTGAGCAGCTCCAGCACTGTTCTTCACTCCTAATCACACAGTGAGCAAAAATAGCCACCTGACCTTCCACCCACTTACCTATACCCCTGTGACCCTGTCCCCCATGTGAAAAGAGGTAGGAAGGATCTGCATACCCCAAGCACATGGGCAGGAATGGACCCCCAACTCTGCAGCAGCAGTGGCCCCAGGGCTGACCTGGCTGTAGGGTGAAAGTCAGCGAGCTTGCAAATCTCTGAAGCAAGAGCCTTATGCCTCACCCTTGACCAGTTTAGTTCTCTTTAGAATAGCACTTAGATTGACCGACCTGGTCCTCTGTCTTGCAGCCCAGCTGTGCATGGGGACTGGTTCCAGGGCGCTGCTGCAGCTCCATCTGGGAGGTTGGCCTTTTCTCTGAAGTCTCAGCCTGGGACAGCTGCTCAGAAGAGCCATATTGTTTTCTTCTGGAACTGGGAACAAAATCTTTGCTTTCCTCCTGTAGTAATAGGAGCAAAAAGGTTGGAAATCTTGTGCTGTTCAATACACCAGAGAGTGCCCAGAACTGTAGCTGCCTCCAAGAGTCCTGCAGGTGTGCAGCATCAGAGAAGTCATATCTAATTTAGCTAATGTGCCCACTTGCCCACGGTGAGTTTCACCATCCATTGTGCTGTCCAGTCTCACAGAGGGCATAAAGCCTTCTGGGGAACCTCACAGTCCTCTGTCAGTTTTACTGATGAAAATAACTTTGCATCATCAGCAAATGACCTGCTGCCCATGTATTCCCACAGCAAACCTAGAGTGCAGAATAACTGATGCAATGACAAGGTCCCAAAGTTAAAAAAACAGTTTAATCAGGCAAGAAATGTAGAAGTTAGGACTGCAACAGCACCATTAACTTGGCTTCAGGGCAAACTGCTTCGTTTTCAATTAATATTTATAAAAATAAACAGCAGCGTTCTGAAGCCAACATTTTTCGAAGTGGGCACTGAGTGAGGGGCTTCCCTTTTTGGATGCCCAGCGTTAGACACATAGGCCCAGATCCTTAGAGATATATCAGCATTGCTCTGGTCAGGGTTGCAATGCGTAACCAGGGCCGCCCGGGGGGGTGGAGGGGGCAGGGGGGCGGGGCAAGTGGGGCAATTCGCCCCAGGCCCCGCAGGGGCCCCGCAAGCCCTGGCCTGGCGGCAGCCTGTGTCTTCGGCGGCATTTCAGCGGCGGGTCCTTCAGTGCTGCCGAAGACGCGGACCGACTGATGGACCCCCACCGCCGAAATTCCGCTGAAGACCTGCAGCGCCGCCAGGTGAGTACAATCGCCGCAGCTCCCCCGCTTTGCTCCAGGCCCCCTGAATCCTCTGGGTGGACCTGTGTGTAACCCCTAGGTGCTCTGCTGGATAATGGATTTCTTTAGCTGTTTGGGTTAGATACAAATAATATCACATCCCTGGTGATTACAGCTGATATGTTCTTGCAAGTTCTATTCCTGTGATAAATTCACTGTGCAATAGGCTACACGGCTAAGGCTGTGAGTTTGTCACAGAGGTCACAGATTCCACGACATTCCAGGACCTCCATGACTTCTGCAGTGGCTGGTGTGGCTGGCCCGGGGGCTGCCTGAGCAGCTTGGGCAGTTCCTGGGCCAGCCGCACCGGCTGCTGTGGGGGCAGCCTCGGGTCCCCCTCCCCCAGCAGCAACAGGACGTTGGATGGGCGGCTTAGGGCTGGGGGTTGGGGCACAGGAAGGGGTGGGGGCTCTGGGAGGCGCTTACCTCGGGGGGGGGAGGAAGTCTCCCCAGAAGCGGTGACATCCCTCGGCTCCTAGGTGGAGGCATGGCCAGGGGCTCTGCGTGCTGCCTCTGGGAGCTGCAAAGCCAGTGCTTGGGGTGGAGGCAATGTGCAGAGCCACCTGGCCACACCTCCGCCTAGGAGCTGAGGGATGGTTCGGCTTCTGGGGAACCGTGGGGGTCCCGGGCCATGCAGTGCCACCCACCTCCCCCCAGCACCTGCAGGGACTGGGGCCATGGCACCCCCAAGCTGCCTCCCCACAGCACCCGGGGCACCCCCTCCCCAAGATTTAGTCACGGGTATTTTTAGTAAAAGTCATAGACAGGTCATGGGCCATGAATTTTTTTTGTTTACTGCCCGTGACCTGTCCATGACTTTTACTAAAAATACCTGTAACTAAAATGTAGGCTTATCCATGGCTAATGTGAAGATTAAAGGAGACAAAGGACACCCCCCCTTTAGTTCCTCAGCACAATTCCCACAGGAGAGACTTTGAACAGAAAGGGCTAGATCCACAAAGGAATTCAGGCCCCTAACAGACACTTCAGATGCCTGCATCCAACATTTAGATCCTCAGAACCCGCACTCAGCTGCCACTTAACCCTACAGGCGCCTAAATTTCCACCTGCAAAGTCACTTAGGTGCCTAAATTCTGCTACTGGGTATGCACACAGTCACCTCAGTCCTAACACCTAGGTACCTCTCTCACACGTGAGTCCTTGCAGCAGCCTCAATTTCAGCATTCCCATGCCGACAGGGCCAGCTGGAGAGGCAGGTGCCCTGGGTGCCAATTTCTGGAGGCACCAACTCAACACCGTCGAGTCGGAGTATGTGACATCATTTGGCTGGGTTTTTCCACTCTGGTTGGCAAAACACCTAGGGCCAACTCTGCCCATCTATCTTGCCTTAGGGGCCTCACTTTGGCAGGCATGCTCAGAGCCCTGTGCTAAACAATGCTGATCCCGGAAACGCAGGTGTTGGTGCTGCCTCCCTCTTCAGCCCACCTACGTGACTTTAGAGTGGAGACCCAGGTTCAAATCCCTCTCTGCTTGCTGTGGAGCAGGGATTTGAACTCCCATCTCCCTTCAGGCTGCCCTAGCCACTGGGCTGGGGATTAGCATGAAGTATGTTTCTTCTAGTCTTTCTGGTTGATGCTGTTCCACTTTGTATAAATAATTAGTCACTGGACCAGAAACAGAGTGACTGACTTTTAGCCCAGCAGTTAGGGCATTCAATGAGGATGGGGGAGACCCCTGTTGAAGACCAGTCATCATTGACAACTTCCTTTTTGAAATACAGACATCAGAACTAGACAGTATCTAGTGATGGTTTCACTAAGGTCTTACACAGAGGTAATACCACCTCCCTACTGTACTTGCTATTCCTGTTTGTACATCCAGGGACCCCTTATAGCATCACACTGGGAACTCATGTGCAGTTGATTATCTACCATAACCTCTAGGTCCTTTTCAGAGTCACTGCTTTCCAGAGTACAGTCCCCCATCCTGGAAGGCTGATTTATATTCTTTCTTCCTAGATGTATGACCTTGTATTTGGCTGTATTAAAATGGATGTTGTTCAAATGAGCCCAATTTATCAAGCAATCCAGTTCAATTGTCCCCATCATTATTTACCACTCCCATTTTTTATCTCATCTGCAAACTTTACCAGCAATGATTTTATATTTTCTTCCAGATCATTAAGATAAAGAACAAAACCCTGTGGGACCCCATTAGAAACACCCTCATTGAATGACATTTACAATTACCTTTTAAAGCTATTTAATATAGGCTATGTGGATTTTGTATAGTGCTAATCTTTTTTAATCAGCATGTCATGCAAGACTAAGTCAAATGCCTTCCAGTAGTCTACAGGAGTATATTATATTAACTGGTTTCAGAGTGGTAGCCGTGTTTGTCTGTATCAGCAAAAACAACGAGGAGTCCTTGTGGTACCTTAGAGACTAACAAATGTATTTGGGCATAAGCTTTCGTGGGCTAGAACCCATTTCATCAGATGCATGGAGTGGAAAATACAGGAGAAGGTATAAATACATGAAAAGATGTGAGTTGCCTTACCAAGTGTGAAGTCAGTCTAACAAGACAAATAACTTCAAAAGATATTTTTCCTCCCTTGATATCCTGCTGTCAATTGAATTGTTATACCTGCTCCTGTATTTTCCACTCCATGAATCTGATGAAGTGGGTTCTAGCCCATGAAAGCTTATGCCCAAATAAATTTGTTAGTCTCTAAGGTGCCACAAGGACTCCTTGTTGTTTTTATTATATTAACAGTTACTTTTACTAACCAAACTTTTAATCTCATTAAAAATATACAGTTTGTTTGACAGAACCTATTTTCCATAAAACCATGACGACTGGCACTAATTATGCTACCATCTTTAACTCTGTATCAGCCTTTCCATTATTTTGCTAGGAATCAATGTCAGGATAATCCACCTGTAGTTCCTGGATCATCCTGTTTACGCTTTTAAAAAACTGGTACAATAGTAGCATTGTTCCAGACCTCTGGAACTTCCCTAGTGTTCCAAGACTTGTTAAAAATCAACATTAATGGTTCAGAAAGCTTCTTGGCTAATTCTTTTAATACACTGGTATCCTGTAGATTTAAAAACATCCCCGGTGGGAATACCGCCTCACCTCTGAGAAGATAAATTGGGAAGATAAATTCTGTTTACAATATTTATTTTTAGGTGTATGCAATCCGAACAAGCCAAGCCATAGCGTTCTTATTAGCGATGTTCGAGGCACGAAGACCTCCAGAGAATTGAGTCATTTTGCAGTCCTCCACATATTATGGTTTGTGGCTGCCCACACTGACATAGTGGACTGTCTCTAAAACGCCAACAAAATTCCACTGCTGTTTATAAAGAACTTAAGAGGCAAATTTTCAAAGGTATTTATGCACCTAAAGATGTAGACCGGTGCCTAGTAGGATTTTCTAAAAGGCCAGGGTGCTCAACTCCCACTGAAATCAAGTTTGAAATCTACTGAAATCAATGAGAGTTGGGTACCTGGGATCCTGCTAGGTACCTATCTGCAATATTAGATGCCTAAATACCTTCAAAAATCTGGCCTTGTTACACTAGGATGAAAGCAACATAGACAGTTTTGTCCCAGTCTAATTCTGGTGTTTGAGTAAGATTTCCACTTCTTTTGGATGCTCTTCTAGCCTACTGAGCTCAGGAAGATTTTCAGAAGTGCCAAATGGATGTTGGAGCACAAGCCCCATTGACTGTCCTTGACCTTTAATGGGACTTGAGGCCCTAAATCCCTTAGGCACATTTGAGAACCTCTGCCTCGTTCACATCTGCACTTACCCAGGCAGATTTTATTCTCCCCCACTACTTTGGTTTTTTGCTCCTTTGAAGCCCCCCCCCACCGAACATTGGCTCTGAACTAGACACCAGGCTCATTCTAGGATTTGGAGGTTTGAACTTTGCCCTTCAACATGCTCTTAGCGTCTCTCCACATAGCATTCACTCTTAGGGAACTAATCCCTTAGGACTGTGAGTTTGCTGAGGTCTGCCCAGGATCTTGCCTCCCATCTTTTTGCTCTGTCCTACCTATTGGTTGCCAGTCCTATCCCCTGCCTCCCATAGGAAGTGTGTTTGTGGGTATGATATGACTAAAACTGCTCTCAGGAATGAGAACAGGTTTGCATCCTAAAGTGACTCCACGCTCAGAAATGTGATGGAAGAAATTAACAGTGGCACTAGCTCTTTTTAAATGCTGGGTGTATTCTTATGTTGGTTCCTTCTGTTTCAGAGAGGGCTGTAAATGACTTGAATGTGTTTGTGGTAGTGGAAGTTGTATTTTTATGCACTTTGCATTAAGAGTCTTCCAAAGGACTTAAGAATGTCTCCTTGTGATGTATTTTCTCTCTCAAGAAGCTGTTTCCAATGACCTATGGCTCTTACAACTGATTGCCTCCAATGGAGGGTTCATTGTTCTTCTCAAGAGGTTCAGAAAGGTTTCACTGTAATACTGTTTCTTTAGTGAGGTGGGAGGACAGGGGAAAGATCTGCTCTAGGAATTATTTGGGGGCAGGTCTCTTGCCTGTGCTACACAGGTGGTCAGAATAGATTATCCCAACACCTTGTAGGTTCAAGATGTGCCCTGCTCCTGAGGGCTATTTCTAGGCCAGAGGTTAGTGTTTATACCTGAGCCACTGCAAATACATGTCTCCTCCAAGAAAGGGCACCCTAGGTTTATCAGCTAGGTTTGAAAGCTCAGCTTTCATTTTAAAAATTGTTGCTAGCCTTCACATTTGCAGGGAAAGGCTCACACTTAACCCAACCCCATGATTTTTGGGATCTGACTCATGATCTTTGAGGTTAGGCACTACAGACCTTTTCTATCCCTCCAAGGTCTGGAAAGTTAGACTCAAGGTGCTAAGTACACCCAAGCTCACCGAAGCCCTGCTGCCCCAGGGGGTGGGGTGGGGTGGGGTGCAAAACCAAAGCCCGAGCCCACCACCCCAGGCCGGGGAAGGAGCAAAGTCGAAACCCAAGGGGTGAAGCCCCAGGCAGGGGGCCTGTAACCTGAGCCCCGCTGCTCAGGGCTGAAGCCGTTGGGCTTCAGCTTTGGCCTTGGCCCAGCAAGTTTAAGCCAACCCCGGTGAACGATTTTAGTGTCCCCTAGTCAGGGTCTCTGTCATACATTGGGTCTCACACCTGGCCTCAGCAAGCTGGGAAGCCTCAGCTTTCTCCTGTCTGCGTGCAGAGCAGGGCCCTAGCCCAGGGAGTGGCAGCAGCTTCAGCCCTATTTAACCTCCCACCATGCTGCATGGAGAGGGTAGAACAATGCTGGGGGAGAGTGGTGGGGGGTGTGTGTGGAGAGAAGGCAGGTGCATTGGCCCTCCATTCCCAACCCCTGCTCAGTCAGCTGCCCTTGCCGCAGCAATTGCTGCAGCTGGGCTCTGTGCAGTTGAAGCAGGGGACAGGATAGGGGAGATAGGAGAGCAGGGGGAAGCCTCCTGGGGGAAGGACAGGAAGGTCCTGGGGAGTGTGTCCCTCCCATCAGCCAGAAGTGGGTAGGTGCCCCCAGTTTGTGAGTGTGTTGAATTTACATCATGAAACACACACACAAGGAGCCCGGCTTAGCACAAAAACCAGACAACACCAATGATTTTTAAAAATTATTATTTGACAGACAAACTTGTGATTTGGGGGGCAGGGAGCTGTATCATGGTATTTGAACTCCCAAAGTTGGTAATAGCATGGTCCTGAACAGGTAGCAGATTTAAGGTCCGATATCTCACCCCCTGCCAAAGTAAAGATTGGTGTTATATGTCACTTAGAAGGGTCTTCCTGTGGAATACAGTAGCCCTAGCAGATCCCCCAGCTATAGACCTAGATCCTTTAGGGGATTTTTTTGAGATTTCTCAAATGTATAATTTTCAGGGTTGCCAACTTTTACAATTTTATTGCAAATCTAACAATATTTGTTGTTTTTCTCAAAGAGCAAGCTCCTGGAGTCATGTTATTGTGTGAGAAGCTCAGCTTTCATCTAAAAAAATGTTACCTACCTGTTGCTAGCCTTCATAGTTGCAGGGAAAGGCTCACACTTAGATCCCAAAAATCATACAACTGGGTTGACTCATGCTCTTCGAGGTTAGGCAGTACAGACCTTTTCTATCCCTCGAAGGTCTGGAAAGTTGACTCAAGGTGCTAAGTACATGACCACTCAAATGTGTAATGTTGGATAAAAGCTTCATTTGGGCTGCACTGCTAACACATTCATAGCTCTGCCATGCATGTAAGATGTGTTTATTCCAAACTGAAGCCAAAAAATCCTGTAGTCCATGCCATCACGTATTCTTTATTTATCTCTGGTCTCTCCTCCCGAAGCCTCTCCCTGCACACAATCTCATCTCAATGTAAAAACTTTCCCTTCTACATCTCCAGCCTTCCAAGATCCCTCAGGCACCCTCCATCTCATTTAAAATACCAGCTAGAACAGTGGTTCTCAAAGCCGCTCCACCGCTTGTTCGGGGAAAGTCCCTGGCAGGCCAGACCGGTTTGTTTTCCTGCTGCGTCCACAGCTCCCACTGGCTGCGGTTTGCTGCTCCAGGCCAATAGGGGCTGGGGGAAGGACGGCCAGCACGTCCCTCGGCACTTGCCGTTTCCCGCAGCTCCCACTGGCCGCGGTTCGCTGCTCCAGGCCAACGGGGGCTATGGGAAGTGGCGCGGGCCGAGGGACGTGCTGGCCACCCTTCCCGCAGCCCCCATTGGCCTGGCGCAGTGAACCGCGGCCAGTGGGAGCTGCGATCGGCTGAACCTTCGGACATGGCAGGTAAACAAACCGACCCGGCCCGCCAGGGGCTTTCCCTGAACAAGCGGCAGACCGGCTTTGAGAACCACTGAGCTAGAACATCTTCCTTCCTTCTTACCTAGACTCTTAAATAACAGTTGAGCAACAGAGAACTCAGTGCTAACTGTACTATCTCAGGGCCAGATTCATTTAGGTACCTAAATACCTTGACAAACAGTTACTGTAACTGTGGTTCTTCGAGATGTGATGCAGATGTGTATTCCAAGTAATTGTGTGCACACTGGACAGGCCTAGCAGTACCCGTAGAGGGGCAGTGTTTGCGCCTTGTGTCTATAACCCGTATATGAGGCAGCGCCGCCCCAACCTCCCTAAGTTCCTTCGCACCAAATGTCTAGGGGAAGACTCCAATGCAGAGGTGGAGGGCAGGTTGTGGAATACACGTCTTCATCACATCTCAAAGAACCACAGTTACAGTAAGTAACCATTTCTTCTTTGAGTAGATGCAGATGTGTATGCCCAGTAGGTGACTTACAAACAGTACCCCCGTCCAGAGGCGGGGCTCGGAGTCTATCTGAATAGGATCTCAGGACTGCTCTTCCAACATTAGCATCTACTCTGGAACATGCAGTGATCATGTAATGGTCCGTAAATGTATGGATGGATGGCCACATGCAAATGTCCGATATGGAAATATCACTGAGGAACATCACCAATGTTGCCTGTGCTCTCGTGGAATGAGCCCATATCTGCTGTGGAATCATAGCTGGCGCTATCTCATACGCAGTCTGAATACAAGACATTATCCATCTTGAGATAGCCTGTGCAGACACTGCTTGTCCCTTCATGCAGTCCGCATAGGATATGAACACGCAAGGTGAAGCACGAAACAGTTCAGTCCTATTTAGTGTCTAACGTTTGGAGGCGTTGCTCCTCTGCGGAGGAATGTGGCTTAGGGGAAAATACACCACCTGGTTCAAATGCAACTGAGAGACCACGTTGGATAAGAACTTTGGGTGTGGCTGGATCATTACCTTGTCCGTGGAAAACTGTGTGTAAGGAGGCCCCAGAGGCAATTGCTACCAAGAATGCAGTTTTCTGAGACAGGAGAAGCAATGGGCAGGAAGCATGGGGCTTGAATGGAGGTCCCATAAGAGCTGCTAAAACAGTGTTTAGGTCCCACAAGGGGACTGGCCCTCAGACCAGAGGATGCAGGCGGAGAAGTCCTTGTCACCATGGCATTGGAAAAAATCTGATTTCCCTTGAATAGATGGATGAAACACGGATATTGCTGCCAAGTGCATTCTCAGAGAACTGAGTGCCAAGCCCGATTTCTGAAGGTGTAGCAGGTACTCCAAGATGTGCTGGATGGAAGTCCCTGTTCTTCCATTTTGCCAAATAGGCTGTCCAAGTGGAAGGTTTCACAGCCTCCAAGCAATGTTCTTCCTTTTCATTCAGCCATGCAGCAGCCATGCCGTAAGGTGTAGGGAGCTGATAGTCAGATGCAGAATGCATCTGTGTGAAGAGGTTGGGAAGAAGAGGTAGCGGCATGGGAGGCTGATCTGACAAAACAAGGAGGCCCGAAAAAAAACACTGTCTCAGGCACGCCAGGGCAATCAGGACGACCCTGGCTTGATGCACCTTGAGCTTGGCAATGACCTAGGGAATGATTGGGACAGGAGGGAAGACATATAAGAGAGTCGACTGCCAGCTGTAGTGGAAGTGTAGAGCCTGGGCTGAGACCCTCCCCGAGAGCAGAATAGGTGACACTCTTTGTTTTCCCTCGTTGCAAATAAATCGATCATGGGGATGCCCCATGCTGCAAAAACAATCTGAAGGACACTCCTTTAAGGGACCATTCGTGGCTCTGGGAAAAAAACCTGCTGAGACACTCGGCAAGATGGCTCTGCACCCCTGGCAAGTGGACAGCTACCAGGGTGATGTTTTCTTTGACGCAGAACTGCCATAGGTTGATTGCTCTGCCTAGAGCCAATCTGGAGTGGGCTCCCCTTTGTTTGTTCACATAGTACAGTGTGGTGGTATTATTGGTGAGTAAGTGAACCACTGAATGCCTGATGTGGTCCTGGAAGGCACGACATGCATTGTAGATAGCCAGAAGCCCCAATACATTGATGTGGAACAAGGCTTCCTGTTCCAACCACAGGCCCTACACCCTCAACAAGTCCAAATGCGCCCCCCAACCCAGAAGGGATGAATGTTAATCACTGATTTGATCGGGGAGGGCCAAGTGAAAGGAACTCCTTGGCACAAGTTGCACAGGGACTCCCACCAGTGCAGGGACTCCAGGACCAGTGGAGGAAGGTGAATCAACCAGTCCAGAGATGCAGGGCTGGGCGGTAAACTGTCCTGAGCCACATCACAAGAGGGTGAAGACGCAACCTGGCAAACTAGACCACCTGGGTGCAACTGGACAGATGGCCCAACAGGCTCAAACACACGCAAACTGTCATGGAAGGTTGCGATTGTAGACGGAGACACATTTGTTGAATTGCCAGGAAGCAGTCGCTCAGCAAGAACACCCTCAACTTTGTGGAATCTAACAGAGCCCCAGTGAACTCCATTTGTTGAGTGGGAGCCAAGGTTGACTTAGTGGTGTTTAGAATGAGTTCCAATCGGTTGAGTAAATGGTATGCGGTGTTAACATGGGCAAGAACCTCCTCTCTGGAACTGCCCCTTAGCAACTGGTAATCAAGGTAGGGGAAGATGTGGATTCCCTTCCTCCAGAGGTATGCCATGACCAATGCCATATATTTGGTGAAAACTCGGGGGGGGGGGGGGGGGGGCAGGGGGAAGGAGAAGGGGAAGAGAGCCGAATGAGATAACTATGTACTGAAAATGGCATTCTCCTACTAAGAAGCAAAGAAACTTCCTGTGACTTGGTAGAATGGCCACATGAAAATAAGCATCCTGAAGAGCAGCAAACCAGTCACTCTAAGACAGAGGAGGGCAGATAGCTAAGAGTGTGACCATGTGGAACCTCACATATCTGATTAATTTGTTGAGTCCACAAAGGTTGAGGATGGGCCTCATCCTGCCCTTGGATTTTGGTATCAGGAAGTACCAGGAGTAGAAACCATGACGCTGGGGTTTTCGCGGAACTTCCTCCACCGTTCCCAACATTAGCAGACAGCCGACCGGCTCGAAGAGCAGCATCTCATGAGAGGGGTCCCTGAAGAGTGAGGCTGGTGCGTGGAGAGAAATTGGTTGGTATAGCCCGATCTTACAGCTGGGTCATAGACACACTGTCAGAGGTAATTGAGACCCAGGCATTATAAAACCAGACCAGCCTGTCCCCAATGGAACAGGGGGTGGGAGGCAATGAGAGTGGAAGAAGAAGAACTGGAACGGTGCTCTGGACCAATGAGTCAAAATGGGCGCTTAACAGGTGCAAAAGGAGGGCGAACAGCCCAGCCAGGCCCTGAGCTCAAGTGCTTCCTCTTGTGAGACCTTTCCCTCTTCCTAGATTAGTCTCACTGTCTCGAGGAGAAGGGCTGACAAAAGGATGCTGTGGTCTGTACAGTTGTTGTTGCTGTGCCCCGTAGTGGTGTCTCTGCATGGGCAGCATATGCACCCCCAAAGACCTTACGGTAGCCCTGGAATCCTTAAAGGAAAGCAGGGTTTCAATCTTGTCTGAAAACAAGGCTCTGCCATCAAAAGGCAAGTCTTCGATTGTTTGCTGGACATCCAGAGCAATCCCTGAGTTTTGGAGACAGGAAGCCCTCCTCATAGTAATCACCAAGGCCATCACTTTGGTTGAGGTGTCCACAATATCAAGGGCGGATTGCAAAGAAATCTTGGCCATCAAGCAGTCTTCGGTGACAAACACACAAGATTCATCACAAGACACTTCAGGCAACTGCTCCTCAAATTTGGCCATAGTCAACCAATTGAGAAAGTCATATTTGGACAATAAAGCTTGCTGGTTCACAATCCTCATCTGTAACCATTAGGAGGTGCATACCTTTCTGCCCAAAAGGTCCAAACGCTTAGTCTCTCTGTCTTTGGACGTGGACTTGAACCTGTCCTGCCATGACCACCAGGGAGTTTGGGGCCAGATGGGAATAGACCCCCTTGTATGCCTGAACAGCCACAAAATAGCGCTTCTCCAAGCACTTGACCACTGGCGGTAACGAAGCCGGTGTACCTCAAAGAGCACTCACAGGTTTGAGGAGCACCTCATTAATTGGGGGGCCACTGCAGACACCAGCTTCGCGAAGTCTTTGACCAGCAGCGATGACGGGACCAAAAGGCACAGTAAGTCCGCTACAGCCTGGTATGCTGACATCACAGACACGGTCAGTACTGGCATCCCTCCAGTCAGTACTGGACTCTAAATAGATGCCTGGAGGCCAGAACTGGAGTCAACAGTACAGGGTTTCTCCCCTTCCTGCCCTGTACCAAAAGGAGAAACAGATGTACACATGCCATCCTGCGGACCAGGACTGGTCCCATGCCAGGGAAGGCAGAAGAATTCCCCTTGGACAACTCTTCTTTGGTGCCAACAACGGAGAACGATTCCTGTGCCTCTTCGGAGAGGTCACTACCCCAGAACAAGATGCAGCAGCACTTTCTGAGCCCCAGGGCAATCTGCGGCCCGAGATAGTCCCCTGTGTGGGCTCAAGCCACGTGGCTTGTTCAAGCAGGTGCTGTTTGAGGCAAAGGACCTGCACCACCTGAGTCCTCCTCTTGAACCATCTACAGATGAACAGCGCTCCTTAAGATGGGCTTTGCCAAGGCAGAGCAAGCACTGTGTGTGGGGTCACTGTTGGGAAACGCTACTCCACACGAAGGACAATGCTTAAACCTGGGGAGGGCATCGGGGGGGGGGGGGGGGCACAGCCACTAATACTCTCTATTTTTTTTTTATTAAAACTAACTCTTAACTATGTACAATAAGCTACACAAAAAAGATGAATGTAAGGTTGTGAAAACCACCACCACACGAGCTCTGACTCCAGACGATGGGTGATGAGAAGGAACTGAAGGGGGCTGGGGCGGTGCCATCTCATATCGCCGGATGCTGCCCCTCTAATGGTTCTGCTAGGCAAAAGTCTCCGGCTCCAGCATTTGGGGTGCGCACACACCTACTTGGAATATATGTCTTCAGCTACTCAAAGAAGAAATGTACCTAGTGGGATTTTCAAACATGCCTATTAGGTCAAATATAGATCCACTAGGTGCCCATCTGCATCTTTAGGTGCCCAAATATCTTTGATAATCTGACCCTAACTCTCTAATGACAATAGATGCTACAAAGTAAAGCCGTGTTGCATTGTATGCTTAATCCCCGAGAGGTGAAGTTGGTTCTAGGGAACAAAGCAAGGTTTGGAAAACAAAAATACCCTCTCACATCTTCATCTATATTCCCAAATGGAAACCTTTGTTCAGTGGCAAATTCATTTGGCTGAGAATTCCCTCCCTTCCACAACCACCCTACAGACCTTTGATCTCTTCTGTACTTTATTTGTGCTTCAGACCAACACTGAAAATGACTGTGGGAGTTAATGAGGGCACCCCTGCTGTTTGTATTGTATAGATACTGCATAAAGAGTGGGTACATTGAACTCGAACAGTAATTAAAACACATATTATTTAGCATGGCCAGAATGGACACACCCCACCAGATGAATATTTTAATGTCAGGGATTCTCAGTCCTCTTCGGAGAGAGAACCACATCTTAACAGTGAGAACATCTCCTGGATTTCCCCTTATGCAAGCTCTCCTCTCACTGACAACTGAATAACATACTCAATAGCAAGGAAAAGTAATGATAGGAAAGTAGTTCATGTGTTTTAAGCTTTTTCTCAAGGTGATCTAACAACTTGGAACTAGGAGGAGATGGCAGCACCACACAACCACCACACAACTGTGGTCTGCTAGGACGTGTTCCAGGGAGCCGTTTGAGGTATGTCACACATGGAGGTGACACAGCCAGCGTCCCTTTAAAAATGGAAGTTGAAAGTTCAGACTGAAGCAGTGCAGCACTCTTTAAATGAATTCTTTGCTATTTCCTGCTGACTCTACCTTGCAAAGCTTGACTTTAAAAGACATATAGGCTCATGACTAAGCTGGGACCAATTATTTCCTCTCTTAGCTTTGGCAAGAACAGATGAGTATGGCTTTATTTACACAGGGAGCAGTACAAGAATGAGGCAGATGGGAACACAACTAATCCGCCCAATTTTCCAAAGTCGCTAATTAATTTGGATGCCTCAATAGTTAGGTAATCAGTTGAAGTGAACAGGAGCTTATCATAGAATATCAGAGTTGGAAGGGACCTCAAGAGGTCATCTAGTCCAACCCCCTGCTCAAAGCAGGACCAATTCCCAGCTAAATCATCCCAGCCAGGACTTTGTCAAGCCGGGCCTTAAAAACCTCCAAGGAAGGAGACTCCACCACCTCCCTAGGTAACGCATTCCAGTGTTTCACCACCCTCCTAGTGAAATAGTTTTTCCTGATATCCAACCTGGACCTCCCCCACTGCAACTTGAGACCATTGCTCCTTGTTCTGTCGTCTGCCACCACTGAGAACAGCCGAGCTCCATCCTCTTTGGAACCCCCCTTCAGGTAGTTGAAGGCTGCTATCAAATCCCCCCCTCATTCTTCTCTTCTGGAGACTAAACAATCCCAGTTCCCTCAGCCTCTCCTCATAAGTCATGTGCTCCAGACCCCTAATCATTTTTGTTGCCCTCCGCTGGACTCTTTGGGAATGTAACGCCTCTGAAAATCAGAACTGTTAGTATTTCAAGTTGGGCATCCTACAATTAGTGGACAATTTCAAAAAGAGAATGACAGTTAAAAGTAACAGAAGACAGAGAACACTTACTGTTAATGTCATGCGATTCCAAGTAGAAGCAGTGATAGGATCATGGACGTAGCTCCTTCGAGTAGATAGCTCAGATGCACTCAAGCTACTTTGGGTCCTTCGGAATTCTAATTCAGGGGTATTCCAAGAATTAATAGTGGCCCTGGACTTTCTTGAATTCTGCTCAAGTAAATGTATTCTTGCATTGGCCCCTTCCGTTTCAGAGAGGTCTGTAGATGACTTGCATGCCTTTGTACGAGTTGAAGCTGTATTTTTTTCCACTTTGATCTGAGAGTCTTCCAAAGATTGTAATCCCCGCCTTGTCCTCCAAGAACTTCTCAGAGTGATGTGTTTTGTCTCTGGTGAATCTGCTTCTAAAGACCCATGGCTTTTCCAGTGGATTGATTCTAAGGATGGCTCACAATTGTTCTTCTCAATGAGTTCAGAAGGTTTTATCATAATACTGCTTCTTGAGATTAGTGTTTCCGTCCTGTTTCTCAGAGCTAAATCCCCAATTTTATCTGCCTCAGATAATTTCAGAGCAGCATCACTCTTATTAATTGAGATATCAAAGGGTGTGCTGATGTTGTTTGTTATGGTTGATAGCTCATTTGGAGTGACTCGAATATTGCTGGTAGAAGTATGTCTTTCCTTTGCGGCTTCATTTGTGTTGGTCCTTGTGTTGGCTGGCTCAGAGGGGAAGATTGTTATGCTGCTTGTCATTTTATTTGTCACAGTTTTAAAGAGAGATTTCTGTTTTTGAGAGTATTCCTCAGACCCAGCCCCTCCCATTACTTCTTTCATGTCCTTTTCAATTATTACAGGTTTAATGATGGCTTTTGATCTCAAAGCTTCTCTAGGGCTGAATGACCTTCTGGATTTCAATCCTACGCTGGCGGCATCTGCAGATGTCTTTATGGATTTGGGGGGGTCATCTTCATTTCCAGTATTTTTATCATTTTCAAAGAGAGATGCTCTGAGAACTCCTCTGGAGCTTGAGAATTCTCTGGAACTGGGTTTCTTTCTCGTCTCCAGTTCTGATTCAGTGGCAGCATTGGTGCTTTTACCAATCTCCTCATCTGTACTAAGTTTTTCATGGCTAGCTGGTTTGATGGCTTTGGATCTCAAAGAGTCAGATTTTATGCCAACATTTGTCTGACCTGTAACTGATGGTGCAGATTGGTCCATTCCTTCCTTACCTTGAATTGTGAGAATCTGTAAGATGTCTTCTTGACTTCTTGAGCTGTTTGAATACTTTATTAAAGTTGGAGGCTTTGTATTTTCATGAAAAGTGTCTGTAAATTCTCTTTCTTGGGAGTTTATTGTTCGTTTAGATTTCCCTTCTGGGGACTGTCTGTGAGATAAAACAGAGACTGTTGCTGCTTCTGCTTTAGAGCTGGTGGATTCAGCTGCTAACATCTGAGAAGAGATATGGTTTCTATATGATGAAGCTGTTTCATTGGATGGTGCATGGTTACTTTTCATAAAGGGTATCTCTACACATAGATCAGACATCTCTGCTTGGCTTGTTTTCATCTTTTCAGTCAAAGATACAGTCATTTCTCCTTTGCTTGATTTTTCATCAGAGTTACCTTGGCAAACATCACTAAATATTTGAGATGGCTTTTCAACTTTGGTCTTCAGTCCACTTTCATTCCCAGGTTTGGAAGATGCTTTCCAAGATTTGTGCTCATGTGCAGCCGGTGGGTATCGACTCAGCACAGATGGCTGCTCTCTCGATTTCTTCACTTCATTTTGTGGAGCACCACTATCTTTCTGCATAGATAAATATGTAGCAACTGCTGATTTGTCTTCCATTCTTTTTGTATCAGTAATCACAGTGTCTAGTAGAGCAGATGTACTAGATGCCTTTACTGTTCTCCTAGTAATTAAACTTGGACTGGGAACTTGCTTGCTACTTGTGGTATAACTGTCATTATTGGAAGAGAATTCTCTGTTCCGTGTCCTTTCTCGTCTATGTTGAGGTGAAAGCTCCCGTGACTTGTGTTTTGAAATTGCCGGCTCAGCTGTGATACCTCTGTATTTAGGTCTGTCATGTCTAATTCTGCTGGGGAAGCTCATTTCTTCACTTTCCACCTCACCATTCTCCATATCCTTTTGTTTCTTTATTTGAATTTTAATTTCTTCCAATTGACCAGTCAGGAGCTTGTTTTTATTCTGTTCACTCAGATAACTATCTTGCAGGTCATTATTTTTGGCTTTCATTTTTTTAAGTTCTTCTTCTAAAGATTCAAAATGTTTAATTTGAGTTTTAAGTTTCTCAATTTCCTGGTTGAGATCTTTCACTTTGTTGTCTTCTTGATTTTTATTCTTTTGATTTTCTGCTTTATTTCTGGTTTCATTTTCTACATGCTTTAGGTAATCCAAGCTTCCCTTTCTTCTGGTTTCTTTAGAGGGCAATGCAGAGGTCAAGTCATCTTCAATTCTCAGGTCATTTCTATCCAGAAGACTATTTGATGATCTTTCTAGCAGGTTTGATGCATTTCTAGTTTGATCTGCCCTATTTAGTTTGTTGTTTTGTTCTAGTTTTTGTGTTAGCTCCTGGATTAATTTTTCATTCTGCTTTTCTCTTTCATTGAAGTGTTTTCTTTCACTAGCAAAGCTCAGTGTTAAAGATTTCAGCTTTTCTAACTCACTTACTAAACTATGTTCAGTTTTATCCAGTCTGTCTTCAGATGCTTCAAGTTCTTTTACTTTCATCCTAAGTATTTCCAACTCTGTAGATATTTTTTTGGTCAAATTTTTTTCTTCATTAAGGCTCAGACACAGCTGAGTACAATCATTCTTGCTCCTGCCGAAAGCTTCCTCCAGTTTTTCCAGTTCTGCCATTCTCTTCTGAAGCTGTTCAATTTCTGATTTAAGTTCTTGAGTGAGACTTTCCTCCTCCTCCAGTTTTTCCTTCATCAACTGACAGAGCTCTTCAGCTTTTTTTATTTCTTCATCCTTGCCTTCAATTTTCAGCACTCTTTTTCTCAGAGCTTCTACGTCAGCCAGCATGCTAGAATTGCTGCCTTCTGCCTGGATAACCTTGTCCTGAAGGTCAAGAAGCTCATCCTCTGCTTTCTGGAGATTTTTTGTTGCTTCTTCCAGTTCATCAAGACGACGGCCAAAGCTCTGTAACTTGAATCGAAGGTGGCGATTTGAAGTCTCCTTATAACCTGTAAATTCTGCCATTTTTATTTTTTGTTCTTGGGTTCAATTTTCTTCAGTTTGGATCAAAGGAGTGATTTTAAACATGTCAGTTTCTCCTTGAATCCTGCAGCTTCTTTGACAGAGACAATTTTAGCCTGAAAGAAGAAAACAAAGTGAATACAGGAAGGTAGGAAATGTTTCTTTTGTATAATCTCTTCTTTCATTAAACATGTTTCTGAACGCTATAATTCAGAGCATAAGGAGTGATACAGTGGAAAAGATCAGTGGTCCATTTAGTCTAGTAATACAGTGTACTGTCTCCAACAGTATCCCACCACTGGTTGGTGGGAGAAATGAATACCCTCCTAAGCTCAGTTAGGCAGACAGTATGTATGTGTATCCTAGAGTGACCAGATAGCAAGTGTGAAAAATTGGGACGGGGGTGGGGGAGTAATAGGAGCCCATATTAAAAAAGTCCCAAATATCGGGACTGTCCCTATAAAATCGGGATATCTGGTCACCCTAGTGCAGGAGCCGGCAACCTTTCAGAAGTGGTGTGCCGAGTCTTCATTTATTCACTCTAATTTAAGGTTTCGTGTGCCAGTAATACATTTTAACGTTTTTAGAAGGTCTCTTTCTATAAGTCTATAATATATAACTAAACTATTGTTGTATGTAAAGTAAATAAGGTTTTTAAAATGTGTAAGAAGCTTCATTTAAAATTAAATTAAAATGTAGAGCCCCCCAGACCGGAGGCCAGGACCCAGGCAGTGTGAGTGCCACTGAAAATCAGCTCACGTGCCGCCTTCGGCATGTGTGCTATAGGTTGCCTACCCTAGTGTATCCACCCAGCGCCCCTCCAAGATTGATTAGTGCTCTTTGTGTGCGTGCGTGTGTGATGCATGCTCCTCTGTGACTGGTTAGTTGTGTGCATATGCACACATTATGGATCCCTGCACAAAACTATTACATTAGCAGATACCTCACTTCAGAGAAATGTGCATCTCTCAGGCAAACTCTTATCAGACAGAGAATCACTGACCATAAACTAGAGATGGAAACTGGAAGACACGAAGTACATAAAAAGAGGAATGATCACCACAACAGAGGAGAGGCTAAAGTAACTAGTGTGACAAAGTTCCTCGTCTACCTTTGTGGGTCCTGCGCTTATTGGTGGATTTTGCTAGCCTCAGAGATCTTCCTGTGTTGGATCAGGAGTTGGGAGGTTTTGGGGGGAACCCGGGCCCGCCCTCTACTCTGGGTTCCAGCCCAGGACCCTGTGGATTGCAGCTGTCTATAGTGCCTCCTGTAACAGCTGCATGACAGCTACAACTCCCTGGGCTACTTCCCCGTGGCCTCCTCCAAACACCTTCTTTATCCTCACAACAGGACCTTCCTCCTGGTGTCTGATAATGCTTGTACTCCTCAGTCCTCCAGCAGCACACCCTCTCATTCTCAGCTCCTTGCGCCTCTTGCTTCCAGCTCCTCACACGCGCATCACAAACTGAAGAGAGCTCCCTTTTAAACCCAGGTACCCTGATTAGCCTGCCTTAATTGATTCTAGCAGCTTCTTGATTGGCTGCAGGTGTTCTAATCAGCCTGTCTGCCTTAATTGTTTCCAGAAAGTTCCTGATTGTTCTGGAACCTTCCCTGTTACCTTACCCAGGGAAAGGGGACCTACTTAACCTGGGGCTAATATATATGCCTTCTATCACTCTTCTGTAGCCCTCTGGCCTGACCCTGTCACACATATCCCCCACCTCTGCTCAACACCATGGGGTTGGGCAACTTGGTACGTCAGGCAGTGTACCCGTGACAAGCCATCTGCATTGCCATGGTGGCATCCAGCCCGGTGTTGTATGGTGAATTGGACAGGTTGTAGGGACAGGAACCATCTGGTCACCCTTGCGTTCTTCTCTTTATTTCGCTGCATCCACTGCATTGCTGCATGGTGGGTCACAAGGGTAAACCGTTGTCCCAGAAGGTAATAACGTAGTGTTTCCATGGCCCATTTCACAGCGAGGCACTCTCTCTCAACCACGGAATACTTTTGCTCTCTCAGGAGGAGTTTCCTGCTGAGGTAGAGGATTGGGTGTTCTTCATCTCCAACCATCTGTGATGGGACAGCTCCCAATCCTACTTCAGATGCATCTGTTTGTAAAATGAATTCTTTGTTGAAGTCTGGGGCTATAAGCACGGGGTTACTGCAGAGGGCTGTCCGTAGATCCATGAATGCTTTCTCTGCGGCATCTGTCCACTTCACCATGTCTGGACCCCCGGCTTTTATCAGGTCTGTCAGAGGACTTGCTCTGGTAGCAAAATGGGGACTAAATCGTGAGTAGTACCCCACTACACCCAGGAATGCCTGAACTTGCTTTTTCCGATACGGCCGGGCCCAATTTTGGATAGCCTCTAGTTTGTTTAGTTGGGGCATGGTCAAGCCCCTTCTTACAATGTAGCCAAGGTATTTAGCCTCGGCTAGCCCTATAGTACACTTGGCTGGGCTGGCTGTGAGGCCAGCCCGTCTTAGCGTGTCCAGAACCGCTTCCACCTTTTCCAAGTGGGTTTCCCAGTCGGGGGTGTGAATAATCACATCATCCAGGTATGCCGCTGCATAACCGGTATGGGGCCGTAGGAGCTTGTCCATAAGACGCCGGAAGGTGGCAGGTGCCCCATGCAGTCCAAAAGGAAGAACAGTATATTGAAACAGACCCTCTGGGGTACAGAATGCCACCTTTTCTTTCGCATCTTTGGCAAGGGGAATCTGCTAGTATCCCTTTGTTAAATCAAGGGTGGTCAAAAATCGGGCATTGCCCAGGCGGTCAACTAACTCATCGACACGGGGTATGCATCAAATTTGGATCTCTCATTCAGCCGGCGAAAATCATTACAAAACCTAGTGGTGCCATTGGGTTTGGGCACCAACACAATCGGGCTTGACCACTGACTGTGGGACTCTTCAATGACTCCCAGCTCCAACATCCTTTTTACCTCTGCCTTGATCTCCTCCCTTTTTGCCGCTGGGACCCGATAGGGCCTTAAAGTTACCTTTGCCCCAGGGTCTGTGATAATGTGGTGATATGCTTCGGTGGTCCGACCTGGTTTGGTTGAAAACACGTCCTGGTATCGGTTGATCATCTCAGTTACCTCCTTCTTCTGGTTTGGTGTCAGATAAGTGGATATTCTGATCTGCTCCTGCATGTTATTTCCCTGGATCGGGGTCTCTTGGGCCACTACACACGCCTCTCGCTGGTGCCAAGGCTTTAAGAGGTTAATGTGATAAATCTGTTCTTGTTTTCAGCGTCCTAGCTGCCGCACCTTGTAGGTTACTTCCCCCATGGGTTCAACCACCTCATAGGGCCCCTGCAATTGGGCCAAAAGCTTGCTTTCTGCCATGGGACCAACACCATCACCAGATCCCCTGGTTGGAACTGTCGCACTTTTGCCTGGCGATTGTTCGCTGGGCCTCCTGCGCCTTTTCCAAATGTTCCTGTACAATAGGGTTGACCCGGGCTATCCGGTCTCGCATCTGCATTACATGCTCTATTATATTTCTCCCCTCATTGGGTTCCTCTTCCCAGATTTCTTTTGCGATATCTAGTATGCCACGGGGGTGGCGTCCATATAATAACTCAAAGGGGGAAAACCTAGTTGAGGCCTGAGGTACCTCCCGGATTGCAAACATAAGGTAGGGTAGTAGGGTGTCCCAATCCTTCCCGTCCCGACTTACCACTTTCCTTATCATTGCCTTGAGGGTTCGGTTAAACTTTTCTACCAGCCCATCGGTCTGCGGATGATAGACTGAAGTTCTCAAGGTATGTATATGGAGCAGCGTACAGAGGTCCTTCATTAGCTTCGACATAAAGGGGGTACCTTGGCCTGTTAATATCTCCTTTGGTAGCCCCACTCGAGCAAAGATCCTCACCAACTCCTTAGCTATCGTTTTAGAGGCCGTGTTCCGCAGGGGGACGGCTTCTCGGTAGCGAGTAGCATAATCCAGAATGACAAGTATATATTGGTGGCTGTCTTCTCCAGGGGTCCCACTAGGTTCATGGCTATTCGCTCGAAAGGGATAGGAAGGGGTACCAAAGGTGCCCTCAAGTGGGGACGGTAACTGTGCAGCTGACACTCCAGGCAGGACGCACAGTACCTCCCCACTTCTTCATGTACACCGGGCCAGAAGAATCGTCCCTGGACCCGTGCCAGGGTCTTTTCTACCCCCAAAGGCCCCCCAAAAAGAGGACTATGGGCAAGATTTAATACAGCATTCTGGTGTTTTTGAGGTACTAGGATCTGCTGTACCTTCTGCCCCTGTACTGGTGCAACCCGGTATAAGAGATTCTTCTTCATTATGAAGTAGGGTCCTGGTCCCTGGGTTTTCCCTTCCACGGGACCCCATCTATTTCGGTCACCTCCTTCCTAATGTTGTCGTACCTTGGGTCTTCAGCCTGGTCCCGTCCAAAATTTCCTCTCCTGGGGCTAATCTGCCTAAGATCCAGGGGGCCAGTTTCTGTTGCCTCTACTGGTTCAGAGGAATTAGGGTGTGGGTCAGACTTAGCTGCCCTCCTTTCCCTTTTCTACTTTCTACCCTGTCTGGAAATGGAAAACGAATCTGGGGATATTTCAGAGAAGACTGGGGATTGACAGTCTACTGTGGATGCCTCACTAACTTCAGGGTTCCCCACTTTCTCCAGTCCTCCTACTGGGAGTAAGTCTCCAAACCCTGGGAAGTCCCTCCCTATGAGCACCGGGTATGGGAGTTTAGGGACTACACCTGCTGCTACCTCAGTAGTGTTCCCCTGGATTTCAATTTTTACTGGGATGGTCGGGTAATAACTAACTGTCCCATGGACGCATGTTAGCCCCGTACGTTTAGCCTGCAGCAGCTGACTACGCTTCACAAACTTCCCTGAGATAAGCGTGATAGCACTCCCCGAATCAACCAGTGCTGTGGTCTCCACCCCATTTAGTTTCACTGGTCTGGTGTACATATGTGGGGTTAGTGAGACCCCCACAAGGTGGATTAGGGAGCATGGATCTGCCCAGTTCCCCAGGTTACACTGCATAGGCTCCTCAGCATTGGGACACTGTGCAGCTATGTGTCCCCACTCCCCGCAGGCATAACATCTGTATCGGGCCTTAGGCATTCCCTGGTCTCTTGGTTTGGGCAGTCTAACATCCCGATCCTCTTCTCCCTCAGTGCTCCAACTCTTTGTGGCTTCAGGTGGGCCTTCAGCCCCTCTCTTTTTCCACCTGGACTCTCCTGGTGGCCCAGTCACCCGAGCTCTAGGGCTTGGTGCTGCTAGTTTAACCCGGGGTGCCTCTTCCTTAACTGGTCGGGTAAGCTCCCTCGCCGTCCTTCGCCCCTCTACCAGTGCGACAACTTCATCATAGGTGGAGGGTTCGTTCTGGTTTACCCAGGCATGAAGGTCTGGCGGTAGCCCCCTCACGTATTGGTCGATGACCAGAACCTCTGCTTTCAGCTGGGGGTAGTCTGCCGCAGCCTCTTCAGACAGATCATAGTAGGCCTTCTGGGCCTCCCCACACAGGAATGGGGCGAGGATGCCAGACCACTGATCTCGAGGCCAGGCCTCCCGTAGGGCTGTCCTCTCAAAGGCCAGAAGGTATGCCTCTACATCATCCTTCCACGTCATTTTCTGCAGCCAATGGCTGGCCCGTATGATCTGCGTCCTATCACGGCCACAGTTCAGCTCTGTAAGGGTCTTTACCTGGTTTACCAGTTTCCGCAACATAGCTCGGTCTTGAGCAGCCTGGTCCATCAGCAGGCGATTAGTCTCTTGCTGCAGCCGCACTGCCTCCTGTTGGGCAGCTGCCTGGACACGGGTAGCCTCCTGCTGGGCCGCTGTAGCTTGTATCAATGACCGTACTAAGTCATCCATTGTGGTGAGAAAAAAAATAAACCCTCTCCCTTTTTTTTGAAATCACCCTCCTTTTTCCACCGCGCTGTGCACACCAGATCCCACCCCTGACACCAGTTGTGACAAAGTTCCTCATCTACCTTTGTGGGTCCTGCGCTTATTGGCGGATTTTGCTAGCCTCAGAGATCTTCCTGTGTTGGATCAGGAGCTGAGAAGTTTTGGGGGGAACCCGGGCCCGCCCTCTACTCCGGGTTCCAGCCCAGAGCCCTGTGGATTGCAGTGCCTCCTGTAACAGCTGCATGATAGCTACAACTCCCTGGGCTACTTCCCCATGGTCTCCTCCAAACACCTTCTTTATCCTCACCACAGGACCTTCCTCCTGGTGTCTGGTAATGCTTGTACTCCTCAGTCCTCCAGCAGCACACCCTCTCAGCTCCTTGCGCCTCTTGCTCCCAGCTCCTCACACGCACACCACAAACTGAAGGGAGCTCCCTTTTAAACCCAGGTACCCTGATTAGCCTGCCTTAATTGATTCTAGCAGCTTCTTGATTGGCTGCAGGTGTTCTAATCAGCCTGTCTGCCTTAATTGTTTCCAGAAAGTTCCTGATTGTTCTGGAACCTTCCCTGTTATCTTACTCAGGGAAAGGGGACCTACTTAATCTGGGGCTAATATATATGCCTTCTATCACTCTCCTGTAGCCCTCTGGCCTGACCCTGTCACACTAGACACTGCCTACACCAGTGTTCAAAATACAGGAAAGAAATTTCCTCAAATAATCAGGAATCCAAGAACTTTTCATGAAAAGGCAACAAGGAACATCTGTGGAGCAACCTGCCTCTGGATCAGAGATGGACCCAAAGGGGTTAACCCAAACACAGAGGTTGGATATTTTGCAAGTTAAATTCAGAACAGATTAAAGTCTAGTCCTGGACAATGGCTGATGGATTGCATTTGCCTCTGACAGCTCCCCTTTGGCAACATCTAGATAGTTTGTAATGGCAATAAGGAGTAGAATCTGAGTGCACCCCAAGCCCTGGACTGGTGGAGAGGGAAGAGGGAGAGGAGTTGCTGAATTTCTGCTGGAACCCGATGAGTGGTGTTTGTGTGAGCTGAATTCCTTACTGAATCCACAGCGTATATGTGGGGATTGCCTGTATTGTAGCAGGGATGACTGACTTACCACTCAGCAGCTGTCTCTTTGGAAGAGCTGCCCAGGTCAGAATTTCCTAGGTTTTCAAAGATCAGGGAACAGAAAAACAAAATATTCCCAGAACTTTTCTAATGCAGCTGTGTATCTGATCTATCTGCAAAACTGCCAGCCAGTATGTGAGCCTGCTGCCATCTACTGGAGACAGGAAACAAATGCAGAATGAGAGTTAGAACCCAAGATTCTGCATCGGTAGGGAGAAAGCCTCAAATCCATTTCCTTGGGCATCTAGAGGAGAACAGGGAGAGCTCAGATTTAGACCCCATCACATCACACAGGGCTCATTGAAGGTGACTGAGATCAGACCCAGGAAACACGGATGGAGCTGGTGGTTTCTGGGAGTGACGCTTCAAATTTTCTGTATCGTTTATTTTTAAATATTTTCTAATAAAATTTTAAATCAGTTAATTCTGGAATCTGACTATGTTTACCTTCTCCAGAAGGAATTTGGAGGGATGTCAGGTGCTCTGCTGTGAGCTGCTCTCAGCCCCAAGGCCCAGGAGAGGGATTCTCTCAAATGCTTGCTCCCATCTCTGGTGTTTCTACTAATAACAAGCAGCTATTTGAACGACAGGCAAGCTCTGGAGCTTCCCCCATCCCTAGCTGACGTTTGTAATCCCCTGGAGATCTTTTCAACATCAATGTTCCTTTTTGCATTTTCAAAGCAACTTTATGCTCAGCCAGGCGGTTGGTGACCAGCTGCCAAGCAGTACATGAGAAATGTGCAAGTTCTTCCTCTCCGGGGAGCAGAGTAGCGATGGGAATACTTGTGGCAGCCCTGTCCACTGCAGCCTCATCTCGAGTTGAGGCAGGGACTGCTGGTCAAAGGATCTGAAATCCTCTTCTTGCAGTTTGTATTAGTTCATCAGGAATCTGATCCTGAAGTGAGTCTCCCAGCAAACAAGCTAGAGAGGCATCTGAGGGGCTAATACAGCCAGAGGAGAGGAGGGTTTCAGTTCCATTGATCTACAACCCTTGCTCAGCCTGTAGCATTCCTGTCAGCGTTCCCTATAGAGGAAGCACTTAATGAGTTTCCTATTTCACAGAGCCAAGAAGGGAAGAGCAGGATGTGGGGAGGAGACTGCAGTGCCTGACATGAAGGCCTTGACAGGAGGTGACTCATTTCCTGTTGGGCAGAGGGGTGTTTAGTGCAAACACAGCCACCTGCCAAATGGGCCCCTTGCTGAAGGAGATTTTGGGGGGAGGAGTTGCTGGGGCAGGGCAGTTATGCTGCCACCTCACACACCAAGTGACTGAAAGTGGCAGCAGCAACTGGCAAATCATCATCATGGCAAATCCCCAAAGGAAGGTTCCTCCTTACAGGAAAATGTAACAAAAACTAAGGTCAGTTGTGTGGCATGCAGGGGTCAAGCTGGGCGAGCAGTACCAACCCCCGCCATGTCACCATACACAGCTTACGGGCTGCTGCACTCCTAGCCCAGATTCCTTTTTCCTGCCTATTGTTTGGGACACGCTGCTCGCAGGCCAACAGCAGGTGGAAGAGCAGGGGAGAGTTCAGCACCAGGCAAGAGCCTCTGAAGAAATGTCATTAGAACTGCACCCAATGGGCTAAGGGAGGCTCCCTGCTGCCCAGAAATGCACCCAGGAGCTCTGAGGCAGAGGTGACTGGCAGTTGTGGGCATTCAATTCCACATCAGTGACTGTACTGTACCTGAACTGCACTGCTGCAGGGCGCCTTGACCAGCCCCAGCCCCTGCCAGGGAACAGCAGCAGCTGTCTCTTGAACCTGCCTGCAGGATACCATTTGTGGGCAGTGACTAGGATCCCATTTAGCACATTTGAACAGTGCCTGCTCACAGCTCTGACATGCAGGCTGGAGCCAGCATAAGAAATGTCCACCACATTTCTCCATGGGACAGGGCTGCCTGAGTGAGCGCCCTTTCGGGAAATATGGGGGTCGCCTAAGGGAGCGTAACACAAGGAAAAATGTTTAGTTTCTGGTTGGGTTTCCTCTGGTTCTGGTGAAGCCACCGCAGCTCTTCAGGCAGTTCTGCATCAGTCAGGGGCAGCTTCCCAGGCTCTCTTATCTGCAAAACATTTGCCAGGGGAAGTGCTGGGGTGGCTTTAAACTACACTCTGTGTTGGGGTGAGGAGGCATCACCGTTGATTCATCCATAACTCCTCCTGGTGTGGCTGCTTCCCCACTCCATGCAGCACAGGAGCACATGGGAGACTGCTTTCACTAGGGTGCAGACAAAGCCATTTTTTTTATAATTTAAAACAAAAAAATAAAATGATTTTTTAGATGAAGAAGCCCTGCTGGGTCATCTAGTTCCCTGGGACCAGTCCAGTTCCTACAGGATTTTTTTTAGTGCTTTGTCCAGTCTTGTCTTAAAGGAAAGATATTACAGCCTCATAGGCCTATATCAGTAAACTTTTCCTGATATTCCCCCTAAATTGTCCCTCTTTTCATGGATTTTAATGACATCTAAATCAGAATGGATCTCCTGGTCTAACTTCCTGCATAGCACAGACCAGAGGACTTTACTCAATGCTTCTTGCATTAAAGCCAATAACTTGTGGTTGTGCTACAGCAGCATTTTCCGAAGTGCAGAACGACTAGGTACTTCCACAGCCATTGCAGAGTGACATGACAACTGTTCTCCAGAATCTCAGTTTTCATTAAATATGCTAGAATCAGATTTACATAAAGGTGTCTAGGCATCTAAAGATGCAGATAGGCACCTAATGGAATTTACAAAGGGTCTAAATGAGTTAGGCATATAACTCCCATTGATTTCAGCAGTTATGCATCTAAATACCTTTGAGGATCTTGGCTTGAAGCTGTTCTGGTTCTGAAGAAAACTTCCAAAACATTAGCCAGGTATAACCAATACAAAGACGTCTGCCTGAAGGCTTGTCTACACACAAACTGGAACCCAAATGACTCAATCAGTTGTAATTCACATGGTTAGTTATTCCAGTGCAAATCTGGGTGTGGATTTTGGATTAAGAATGCCCTCTTTTGATTTATGTTGATTTTTAACCTTCGCTGCCTAAAAAATTATGTCCTATTCTTAATTTGAATGTGTCCAGCTTCAACTTCTGAGCACTAGATTTTATTTAACTAGCTTAAAAACCCTTCCATCATCCAACCCCAACAATAACTAAGGAGGATGTTAACAGCATTAACTAAAGATAAACAAACTGCAAACTAAGCAGCCATGGTATAAAAGGATTACTAACTGGTTACAAGACAGAAACAAAGGGTACGAATAAGTGATCAGTTTTCACAATGGAAAGAGATAAATAGTAGGGTCCCCCAAGGATCTGTGCTGTTTAACGTATTCATAAATGACCTGGTAAAGGTGGTAAACAGGGAAGTAGTAAAGTTTTCAGACAATACTAAATTTCTCAAGATAGTTAAGTCTAAAACTGACTGGAGGAGTTACAAAGGGATCTCACAAAACTGGGTGACTGGGCAAGCAAATGAGAGATGAAAATCAATGCTGGTAAATGCAAAGTAATGCACATTGGAAAACATAATTCCAACAATACATACAAAATGATGGGGTCTAAATTAGCTGTTACCACTCAAGAAAGAGGTCTTGGGAGTCATTGTGGATAGTTCTCTGAAAACGTCCACTCAATGTGTAGTGGCAGTCAAAAAAGATAAGAAAATGTCTGTTCTATTAAATCCCATTAGGAAAGGGATATATAATAAGACAGAAAATATCATAATGCCATTGTTTAAATCCATGGTACATCCACACCTCAAATACTGTGTGCAGTTCTGGTCACACCATATCAAAACAAGACATAATAGAATTGGAAAAGCTACCTAGAAAGGAAACAAAAAAAGGTTTGAGGTATAGAATAGCTTCCATATGAGGAGAGATTAAAAAATCTGGGATTGTTCAGTTTAGAAAAGAAACAACTAAGGGGGGATACGATAGAGGCATAATATAAAAGACTCAGTGCAGCACATTTTAAATGGATTAAAAACTGGTTTAAAATGTAACCGTTAATGAGGAATCATCATCCAGTGGGGGTGTTTCTAGTGGAGTCCTAAGGGACTCCAGCCTAACTCTCTCTTGAGAGTCTTTGGGTTAAGTTTAGAGGCAAGAGCACGGAGGGGGGATTATTAACCACACTAGGACCCGGTACTTTGGCATTTAGTTCCCTGTCCTCAATTTGGGAATGATTTTTAGGGGCTTTTGGCAGTCTATGGAGAAAGGCATCAGGCATATAACAGGCCTCTTCACCTGGAAAAGACCATGAGGAAGGTGAGTAGTTTTCTCCCTCACTAAACTCACTAGTGCAAAGTCAGGCTGTAACTCAAACTCAGGAAGCAAAGCAGGCAAACTATCAATTAAATGCAAAAGAACCCCTCCCAGTACCCCCAGTTTAATGCAACATTAAGGTTATATAGTTAAATGTACAAAACCCAGAAATTTAAAACCCTAGCTGACTTCTCAACTGTAACTTTGATCATCTGCAGGCATGCTTGGCAACACTCTGACACCATACTATTTCACATTTTTACCTGCACCCTTTGGATACCTGTGTATAAGAACTTGTGTTCTCATAATTAAAGACTGTACTGTACCATATATGCACAAGTGGGAAGTTAAGATTACATTAAAATCTAGTTGCAATTCTTGGCTTTAGAGGGTTTTACAGTTCAACCTTCAGGGAGCAATAGCAGTTTTTAATTTGATTACCCAGGGGTATTCATTTTTATTTATTTTATTTTTTAAGCAAAGGCCAGCTGATATCTAACAATGTCATTACTAAGCTGCACACAAATTCACCATTCAGGGACCATAGACTGGATCAGACTCCAGTGTCCTGTCCCTGACAGTGGCCAGCAAAAGAGGAAGATGCAAGAAGCCTCTTTGTGGACAATTATGGCCTAGCTTTTGTAATCAAAGATCATATTGTGGGAACTGCCAGCCCTACCCAGCTGTAGAAGCACCTCTGATGCCCTTCTCTGGACCATTTCCAACTCAGTGTTTTTAAGTTGAGGTGACCAAAAACAGAACAGGACTCAAAAATGGGGAGCCCTTCTTCTTTGATGCTATGCAAATATGTCCTGTTTTGTTATTCATTGTTGTCTTTCTTGAGCTTCTCATCAGGATACTTAGGCCCTAAAAGCTCCTGCATGTGGCCAAATCACCCTGTAGAGGCCACCAGCAGCCTCTCCCCCAGGCCCTCACAACCTGGGGTGAGAGCAACATCAGCCTCTTTGACATTTTCATTAACAACAAAGGCAGCAGAATTTGCTACCACTAGTCCCTCCCTGTGGCCTATGACAGCCATCTCCACCAATCCAGGCTCTCCTGAGTGTCAGAGGCTGCCACTGCAACCATCACGGACCTTTTTGCCTGGCCTGTGCCACTGGAGAAGGCCATGAGGCACAGCCACCTGGACCATTGCATCCAGTTTCACACACCCTCGTTTCATAAGCATATGCACACTACACTGGCCAAAGATATAGAAGGTCTTGGCTCTGAACAGCTAGGATATAGAGTCTGGGGAAAAGCAGGCTACCGGAATGCTGCCTGCTGTATATAATACTTTGTACTTACACGACACCTTTCATAGAATCATAGATTATCAGGGTTGGAAGGGACCTCAGGAGGTCATCTAGCCCCTGCTCAAAGCAGGGCCAATCCCCTACTAAATCATCCTAGCCAGGGCTTTGTCAAGCCTGACTTTAAAAACCTCTAAGGAAGGAGATTCCACCACCCTCCCTAGGTAACCCATTCCAGTAGTGTGGGGCCCAAAACTGGACACAGTACCCCAGATGAGACCTCAATGTCCAATAGAGGGGAACGATCACATCCCTCGATCTGCTGGCAATGCCCCTACTTATACAGCCCAAAATGCCGTTAGCCTTCTTGGCAACAAGGGCACACTGTCGACTCATATCCAGCTTCTCATCAACTCACAGGGCTTTCCAAAGAAGTCTAAGTCATTTTAGAGAGGGGGAAACTGAGGCACAGAAAGGTGAAGTGACCCATCCAAAGTAACAGTGAGCCAATGGCAGAGCTTGGAAAGGACTCCCAGCCCATCTTTCAATCAACAAGACCATGCTGCCTCTCCCAGAAGAGACCACAATGACTTGGGTGATGTTCTATTTGAGCCAAACAGTATAAGGAGAATGTGGACAATCCTGGAAATAAAAAATAATCCTTGAAATTTAAATGTGATAAATGTAGGTGCTTTGCCGCTGCTCCCCACCCACCTAACCCCCAGGTAACTGATATTTCTAATTCACAGTTCCCCGAGGATCTGGCAGACTCCACATTCCTGTGATTCATTCACTATCTCTCTCTCTCTCTCTGTGTCTCACACACACGCATGGAAAATTGTTTGGACAGCATGATGCTTTCCAAGCGTAAATGGGCTGTAATTTACTAGGGGTCATGACAGATTCTCCATCATTGACAATTTTTACATCATGATTAGATACTTTTCGAGAAGCTCTGCTGTAAGAATTATTTTGGGCAGGTCTCGGCCTGTGTCGTACAGTTGTCAGAGTAGATGATCACAACGGTCTGTTCTGGTCTGGAAATGTAAGAATCTATCATGACAGTTATTCTCCCCAGCATGTACAGGGTTAGGCTGATGGGCAGATTTGGGGGTCATAAGACGTTACCAGGACAGACTGGTAGGGACTGGTGTTTGCCTTTGCCTTGTCACTAAACAGGGACCATTCAAATGGTGTATCCGACACAGTCAGTTCTCTGTGACTGTGCATAGGGGCTGGGGAGGGTTGCCTTGGAGCTTGGCCAATCCTGCTCTCTGTTCCAAGGGAAAGGTCGTGTACCTACCTGCCATAAAGAAGCAGAACCCATGGCACAAAGAAAAGTATAGCAGCAGGAATGAATTATACTACCAAACACCTGACCTGTGAAATGCTCAGAGAGATAAGAGAGGCTACAAAAACAGAAAACCCAATAACAATGGAAGGTTTCAACTATCCCCATATTGACTGGGAACATGTCACCTCAGGATGGGATGCAGAGATAAAAGTTCTAGACACCATTAACAACTGCCTCTTTGAGCAGCTAGTCCTGGAGCCCAGGGGAGGGACAATTCTTGATTCAGGCCTAAGCAGAGGGCAGAATCTGGTCCAAGAAGTGACTATAGCAGAACTGTTTAATAATAGTGACTGTAATCTAATTAAATGTAAAATCCATCTACGGGAGAAAATACCAAAGAAGCCCACCACAGTAGCATTTAATTTCAGAAAGAGGAACTGCAAAAATATGAGGAGGGCAGTTAAATGGAAATTAAAAGGAACAGTCACAAAAAGTGAAATACTTGCAAGCTGCATGGAAACTATTTAAAAACACCATAACAGAGGCTCAAACTAAAAGTATACCCCAAATAATTAAAAACAAAAAACAGTACAAGGACCAAAAAATGCCACTATGGTTAAACAGTGGAGAAAAAGAAGTGGTTAGAGGCAAAAAGGCATCCTTTAAAAATTGGAAGTCAAATCCTACTGAGGAAAATAGAAAGGAGCATAAACTCCATCAAGTCAAGTGTAAAAGTATAATCAGGTAGGCCAAAAAAAAAAATGTCAAGAGCAATTAGCAAAAGACATGCAAATTAACAGCAACATTTTTTTAACATCAAAAGCAGAAAGCCTTCCAATCAATCAGTGGAGCCATTGGACGATCGAGGTGCTAACGGAGCACTCAAGAAAGGCAAGGTGTTGCAGAAAAGCTAAATGAATTCTTTGCATTGGTCTTTACTGCAGAGGATCTGAGGGAAATTCCCATACCTGAATCATTATTTTTAGGTGACAAATCTGAGGAACTGTCCCAGGCTGAGATGTCAATAGAGAAGGTTTGGAACAAATTGATAAATTAAACAGTAATAAGTCATCGGGACCAGATGATATTCACCCAGGAGTTCTGAAGGAACTCAAAGCTGAAATCACCAAACTACTAACTGTGGGTTCAGAAAAGAATTAGATAATTTCATGGAGGAGGTGCATCAGTGGCTATTAGCCAAGATGGTCAGAGACACAACTCTGGTTGCTCTTACCTCTGTTGCCAGAAGCTGGGGCTGGATGACAGGGGATGGATCACTTGACAATTGCCCTGTTCTGTTCAGTCCTGCTGAAGCACCTGGCATTGACTACTGTCGGAAGACAGGATACTGGGCTAGATGGACCACTGATCTGTCTGATCCAGTATGGCCGTTCGTATGTTCTTAACTGTTGCAGTGCAACTGTGATCAGATGGGGCTGCTACAGAGTGGAAGCAAAAAAACAATTTCTGACAGCTATTTAGGAAAATGACAAACCTGATGGGATTTGATATCCAGGAAGACAAAGTGAATAGTGCCAGATACACACACAGGTAAAGGGAGGGGTCTGAGATACAGGGGGAAAGAGAACATGCGGCACCAACTACACAGTAATATGGCTAATGGCAGCTGGAGTGCCTCACAACAGGATTGGTCCTACTTTGAGCAGGGGATTGGACTAGATGACCTCCTGAAGTCCCTTCCAACCCCTGATATTCTATCATTCTATGATTCTACCAGGATCCTATCAGCTTGTGAGACCCCCTCAGGCACCAGGTTCCTCTCTGGAGGGACAAAGCCACTGTATGTGTACAGGGAGCATGACAGCGCCAGAGGAGCCAATGGGTTGGCCCCATTTCCCACCAGGCTCCAGGCAAGAAGTGGAAGTGTTACACCTGACTCGACTTCTCAAGCCTCTTTCCAAAATATACACTGCATAGTCCCAGGGAGAGAGGAAGGGAGCTCAGTCTGCTCCTCTCCTGAGGAAGGTCCTGAAGAATAGATGCCAGGTTCACACTTGCAGAGTCTGCATTTACAAGGGATATTTCCAAGGCTTTGGCGAAATGGATTAACCCTGCAGCCCAGGAAAGGAAAGAGATCATTTCTCTCCTAGCCACACAGAGAGAAGCTCCCACTACCTACTCTGCTCTCATACCCCTGACTATACACAGCTCTGAACTCATAACCTCGGAATACATCACCAGAGTTTTGCCTCTGTCCTCTTCTCTCTCTGAGCAGGTGTCCTGTTATTTAACATGTGCAATGCCTACAAATATTGTTTACCAATTAAACCTAGTATCTCCACCCTACAATGAGTATCTTTTGAATGCAACAGGGAACTATGCCAACTGTTAAAGGAAATCACAAAGCTGAGCAGTTTCTATTTGGAAGGCTGCTCCCCCCCGACAGAAGAGCTAATTTTCCCAATCTGTTCTAGTCATGTCCAAGCACTAATCCACCACTTTCTACCAAACACAAGTAAAGAGCATACGATGGTCAAGTATTTATCTATTCCTGGCTTCAGTACTGTATACAGGCAGTCTTGGACTTATGGAACAAATGGTTCCTGAAAATTGCGTTGTAAGTTGAAACATCGTAACTCGGAACTGCAGTCCACCCCTTTGAGGGACCGAGCATTGTAAAGTTGAAACCAATTGTCGTAAGTCGAATCAGGGTGTCAATTCAGAAGCATTGTAAGTGCCGTTCATTGTAAGTCGAACGTCGTAAAGTCGAGGATTGCCTGTACCTTCTGTTCTCTGACCTCACACTTCTCCAGTTCATTCCGAATGCTGCCGCTCAATACCCTGTGTTGCTTATGACACAAAAATGAGGCCCAAAAGGATTTTTGAAGTGTTCTTCACTGCTTTCTTTTAACATTAGAAATCCAGCTCTTGTCTATGTTGGAAAGCTCGATGGGCCACTGGAGAGCTGCTGGTTAATGACATGACAGTCCTTAGGAAAAGAAACATGATTAATTGAGATGGGAAAGAATTTTTAATCTGTCTTTTTCAAAACTTGTTTTCCATTTGTTTTATACATATTTAACTCAAATGCCTGTACACACTTAGGAGAAAATACATCTGTTAAAATTCAACATCACTACTTCTCGTAAAGGCTGAGAGAGTTTGCTGGCCAAGTCTCTGAGACTCCTAGCAAGTCCTCCCACAAACCCAGAAGACTCAACATGACTCAATGTGCCATTCTTGATACTGCTAAGGTAAAAACAAGGAGACAAACAAAACTTTCACAAACCAGCACTGCTACAAGTTCTTACTGGACTTTATCCACCATAAAAAGGGGCATAAACACAATTTTAATTCTTCTTTTGCAGGCACTCATTATAATTGTTAATCCACCAATGAAAAATATGCCATTCGTTTTTCAAACACAGAAACATGTAATAACCAGAAATCCAAGCAGCAACCTTCTGCCCCCCACTCTTCACAGGAAAATGCACCCCCAAGAGGCAGAACCCCTTCTTTGTACATCACTGTCCTCCCGGCCCATCTTACCCTCTGTGACCTTTTGCTGGCCTGGCCTATGCCAGAAACATCGCCCAATACTAAGAAGGACTCAGCGCTGGCTCATTTGCATGTGCTTAGTGTCGAGAGTAGACCTGGCCAAATGGGGTACAGCACCATTTCAGCAAGCTATGGCAGGGATTTGCTCCCAGCAGACTTTAACCATGGTTTTCTGCAGTGGTGCTAAACACAGTCTGTCCTGGGCTGCACTTGCAGCTAAAATGTGTGCAGCTGAACTGAGGCCCAACGAAGCTCCCCTTGAAATCAATGGAAAGGCTCCCATTGACTGGAAAGGAAGCTGGGTCAGGCTGCTGGTGCTAAACCCACTATTGACACCTGCTGTGCAGAAGCAGGCGACTGAGTCTTCATCTCAGTTTGGACTGTAAGCAACGTGGGGCAAGGCCTGTGTCTTTACATTCTAGACCAGTGGTCTCCAAAGTGGGGTGCACAAGACAATCCATTGGGGGGTGCTGCGGGAGGAGCGCCGCCGGAGGAAAAAAGGGGGGGGGCGGCCGGAGGAGGGAGGGAGGGAGCGAGCGGGTAAGCTTGGCCCCCCCCCACACCCCTCAGCAGGCAGGGCCACCCAGAACACAGGGGCTTTAGGGGCTGCAGGGCCCTGGGCTAAGGTGGCCCCGGGGCCCTGGCCTGCAGCTCTAAAGCCACTTTTGGAATGCGGCCCCGAGTCCTCCGGCCCGTGGAGGAGCAGGGGCAGCCACGCAGCCAGCGGCTGGAAAGAAGCGGCACTTTCCCCTTCAAAGCCGGCCGGAGAGAAGCGGTGCTTTGAAGGGAAAAGCGCCGCTTCTTTTTGGCCACTGGCTGCGCAGCTGCCCCTGCTCCTCCTGAGTCCTCCGGCCTGTGCTCGCAAGGCTGCATTCCGAAAGGGGCTTTAGAGCTGTAGGCCGGGGGTGGGGGGTGGAGCTCCCAGAATCCTGGCCATGGGGGCAGTGCCGCGCTGTGCAGAGCCACCTGCACACCCCTTGCACCAAACAGGAGCTGCTCCAGGTAAGTGCTCTGCACCTCCTGCCTGCCCCAGCCCTGAGCCTCCTCCTGCACCCCCACCCTGAGCGGCCTCCCGCACCCTAACTCCCTCCCAGACCCCGCACCCCCACCCTGAGCGGCCTCCCGCACCCTAACTCCCTCCCAGACCCCGCACCCCCACCCTGAGCGGCCTCCCGCACCCTAACTCCCTCCCAGACCCCGCACCCCCACCCTGAGCGGCCTCCCGCACCCTAACTCCCTCCCAGACTCCGCACCCCACCCTGAGCGCCTTTCTGCACCCTAACTCCCTCCCAGACCCCGCACCCCCACCCTGAGCGCCCTCCCGCACCCTAACTCCCTCCCAGACTCCGCACCCCCACCCTGAGCGCCCTCCCGCACCCTAACTCCCTCCCAGACTCCGCACCCCCACCCTGAGCGCCTTTCCGCACCCTAACTCCCTCCCAGACTCCGCACCCCCACCCTGAGCGCCTTTCCGCACCCTAACTCCCTCCCAGACTCCGCACCCCCACCCTGAGCGCCCTTCCGCACCCTAACTCCCTCCCAGACTCCGCACCCCCACCCTGAGCGCCCTCCCGCACCCTAACTCCCTCCCAGACTCCGCACCCCCACCCTGAGCGCCCTCCCGCACCCTAACTCCCTCCCAGACTCCGCACCCCCACCCTGAGCGCCTTTCCGCACCCTAACTCCCTCCCAGACTCCGCACCCCCACCCTGAGCGCCCTTCCGCACCCTAACTCCCTCCCAGACTCCGCACCCCCACCCTGAGCGCCCTCCCGCACCCTAACTCCCTCCCAGACTCCGCACCCCACCCTGAGCGCCCTCCCGCACCCTAACTCCCTCCCAGACTCCGCACCCCCACCCTGAGCGCCTTTCCGCACCCTAACTCCCTCCCAGACTCCGCACCCCCACCCTGAGCGCCTTTCCGCACCCTAACTCCCTCCCAGACTCCGCACCCCACCCTGAGCGCCCTCCCGCACCCTAACTCCCTCCCAGACTCCGCACCCCACCCTGAGCGCCTTTCCGCACCCTAACTCCCTCCCAGACTCCGCACCCCCACCCTGAGCGCCTTTCCGCACCCTAACTCCCTCCCAGACTCCGCACCCCACCCTGAGCGCCCTCCCGCACCCTAACTCCCTCCCAGACTCCGCACCCCCACCCTGAGCGCCTTTCCGCACCCTAACTCCCTCCCAGACTCCGCACCCCCACCCTGAGCGCCTTTCCGCACCCTAACTCCCTCCCAGACTCCGCACCCCACCCTGAGCGCCCTCCCGCACCCTAACTCCCTCCCAGACTCCGCACCCCACCCTGAGCGCCCTCCCGCACCCTAACTCCCTCCCAGACTCCGCACCCCCACCCTGAGCGCCTTTCCGCACCCTAACTCCCTCCCAGACTCCGCACCCCCACCCTGAGCGCCCTTCCGCACCCTAACTCCCTCCCAGACTCCGCACCCCCACCCTGAGCGCCCTCCCGCACCCTAACTCCCTCCCAGACTCCGCACCCCACCCTGAGCGCCCTCCCGCACCCTAACTCCCTCCCAGACTCCGCACCCCCACCCTGAGCGCCTTTCCGCACCCTAACTCCCTCCCAGACTCCGCACCCCCACCCTGAGCGCCTTTCCGCACCCTAACTCCCTCCCAGACTCCGCACCCCCACCCTGAGCGCCTTTCCGCACCCTAACTCCCTCCCAGACTCCGCACCCCCACCCTGAGCGCCTTTCCGCACCCTAACTCCCTCCCAGACTCCGCACCCCCACCCTGAGCGCCTTTCCGCACCCTAACTCCCTCCCAGACTCCGCACCCCACCCTGAGCGCCCTCCCGCACCCTAACTCCCTCCCAGACTCCGCACCCCACCCTGAGCGCCCTCCCGCACCCTAACTCCCTCCCAGACTCCGCACCCCACCCTGAGCGCCCTCCCGCACCCTAACTCCCTCCCAGACTCCGCACCCCACCCTGAGCGCCCTCCCGCACCCTAACTCCCTCCCAGACTCCGCACCCCACCCTGAGCGCCTTTCCGCACCCTAACTCCCTCCCAGACTCCGCACCCCCACCCTGAGCGCCTTTCCGCACCCTAACTCCCTCCCAGACTCCGCACCCCACCAGCGCCCTCCCGCACCCTAACTCCCTCCCAGACCCCACACCCCCACCCTGAGCGGCCTCCCGCACCCTAACTCCCTCCCAGACTCCGCACCCCACCCTGAGCGCCTTTCCGCACCCTAACCCTAATCCAGACCTTCAAATCGCGGTATCACAAAGTGTTAAACCAAGATTTTTCAGAAATAATGAAGCATATTCAATCACATTGCTCTCACTAAAAAAATATTATTAATAATAAAATCTTTTTTGTGAGAGCAAAAAGGTTTTTTATACCGTTAATAAACAAAATTAAAAAAATATTTTAAAAATATTGTTTATTTCATCTTTATCTCATCCTTTTTTAATTTCTATTTTTTGTGTATGTTTTATAATGTACATAATAGATTAGTACAGTAGTATATTAATATAATTCATATATAAACAAATATACATATTGGGGGTGCGGGCTCAAAAAATTTTTACTGATAGGGGTGCGCGATCAAAAAAGTTTGGAGACCACTGCTCTTAGACCACCATGCAAGCCTGCAGTGTTATATAAGTGCTGACTCTGCATTCTGTGTGAACCCAATTGTGTACGAGACAATTACAGGCTCAGAGGCTGTTACAGAAAAACATTCATCAGAAAGCAGAGCACTAATAAGCAGCATTGCTTAAGGCAGCCAGCAGAGGGACATAAGGGGTTAACATTGCTGGTACCAAAAGATTAGAAGGAAGTTGTCAGTCATTTGAAACTCTCCTGAATTGAAGCTTTAGGTAGTTTACCTTACAGCATCCCTGCAGGACTCCACTGAACTGATACATTGTTCAGTTGCTACAGATGAAAATAGACTATTTGATCAAATCAAGAAGGCTCCTTGCATGCCTCTGCACCAGTGGCTTTAACTTGCTCCAGTTGCATTTCAATAAATCCTTATTCTAGAGTTTTGTTTTAAAGCAAGACCCTGTGGGTTTTAGCAAATCGATCAAGAACCTGTCAATAGCTCTGAAGCTCTTTCAAGGGGTTCCTTGGGGTTCTGCAATAAGCAACTCCAACCTTTGTCAGCCCACGTCCAGCACTGAGCAAGCTTCTGGCTGCACCACAACTCAGGAGAAGCTAATGTGACAATTGCACAGAAGACTGACAAGATGAGGCATGATTACCAAATCAGGAAGCCCTGCCTTTCAGGTAAGCAGGAATGGCAGATACCGCACCCACTTACATGAGACACTGACTCACAGCTATGCAACACACCAGCTAAATGACCCCTGTGATTTCACAGTGAAGTCATTTGAACTAGGTGGACCTCAAGTATACTGTTTCATGACAATTCATGCAGGTAAACAAAGACTGACTTGGTAATGCACAGCAAGTAACACTGAGCCTTGGCATTCATTTACATGCTCTTGGGACTCTGTCCTTTAGCTCCCAGCATCCTACACATTAATTATGTTCCTTGGACTTCCTTATGGCATCTCAACTTCTCTTATGAAAACAATGCTAGGCTCCTGAGCTGGGGCTTCAGAATATTTGAGTTGTTTCTTCATTGGCAACTGAAGCCAATGTGACTGAGGGCACGTCTTCACTACCCGCCGGATCGGCGGGTAGCAATCGATCTATTGGGGATCGACTTATCACGTCTAGTGAAGACACGATAAAAAACGATCCCTGATCACTCTGCCGTCGACTCTGGAAATCCACCGCGGCAAGAGGCAGCAGTGGAGTTGACGGCGGCGCGGCAGCGGTCGACTTGCCGCTGTCCTCACAGCCAGGTAAGTCGACCTAAAATACGCAACTTCAGCTACGCTATTCACGTAGCTGAAGTTGCGTATCTTAGGTCGACCCCCCGCAGTAGTGTAGACCAAGCCTTAGGCTATGTCTATACTACGGACCTTACAGCGGCACAGGTGTACCACTGCAGCTGTGCCGCTCTAAGGTCTCCCGTGTAGCCGCTCTATGCAGACAGGAGAGAGCTCTCCCGCCAGCATAATTAAGTTACCTCTAACAAGTGGCAGTAGCTATGTTGGCAGGAGAGCGTCTCCGCTGACATAGCGCTGTCCACACCTATGCTTCTATCGGTGAAAATTCTGCCAGTTAGGGGGTGTTTTTTTCACACCTCTGACCAACAAAAGTTTTATTGACAATAGTGCTAGTGTAGACAAAGCCTAATGCCTAAATCACTTCTGAAGATGTGACTTAGGCTGCTAAATCACTTAGGTACTTTTGAAATTTTTACCATTAATGTTTTGCATTTAATTTTCTAGGGCAGTGTTTCCCAAACTTGGGACGCCGCTTGTGTAAGGAAAGCCCCTGGTGGGCCAGGCCGGTTTGTTTACCTGCCCCGTCCGCAGGTCCGGCCGATCGCGGCTCCCACTAGGCACGGTTCACTGCTCCAGGCCAATGGAGCTGCTGGAAGCGGCGGCCAGCCCGCCCCGCTGTATGGAACCTCGCAGCAGGGGGTCAGGGAGCTAGAGTCCCACTTGCATCCTGGGTGTCCCTAGCCTCTGTTTGCCAGAAGCTGGGAATGGGCGATGCGGAATAGATCACTTGATGATTACCTGTTCTATTCAATCCCTCTGGGGCACCTGGCATTGGCCACTGTCGGAAGACAGGATACTGGGCTAGATGGATCTTTGGTCTGACCCAGTATGGCTGCTCTTATGTTCTTATGCTCAGGGAGCAGAGGGAACGAGAAGTGCGGGTTGGGTTGCCTGAGGAACAGCATGGAAAGCCAGGGAGATGAATTGCTGTAGCTGGGTACAGGCTCCTCTCCTCCGTTGCAAGCAGACATGAGGGAAAGGAGGTTGCTTGGACAACACCGTGGAGCTGCGCCACCTGGAGAGCATAATAAAAATGCCCCTTCTCAAAGATAATTATTGTTAAAAAGAATCACTGATTAATGGCCAGTCAAAGAGTATTTTCACCTCTGGGCCACAGCTGTGTATGTCAGAAGAGGGATGGGGATGGACGACACTTTCTGCAGACAGTATACATAACATTGCAGTGGAGTGTAGGGGGTTTGTGGGAGAATTTATTGATTTACCATGGACTCTAAGGGTGCTTGCTGTGGAACTGGTGCTGGAGCACATGAGCCCTGAGCATGTGCACACCAAAAAAGTGTACATTTGATAGAGGTACAGACAAAATCTGAACTGGATACCCTTTCTAACTGGGCTGAGAGCAACCAGACGGCAGACTGCATACTGCCTCCCAGTGAGGAGCACAGGGGCCAGGGAGTGACCTAGGGAGCTGGAGTCTGGTCTCAGAAGCTTCTAGCCAATGGAAAAGAAAGGGATAGAGAGATGCCTGGCATCCCATCCCTCAACCAGGGGACAGATCCTGCTGCCATTGGTTCAGTGGAAAGACTCCCATTAACTTTGATGGGCACTGGATCAGGCCCCAGGAGAGCAGGCATGACTCCCCAGACATGTATTTTTAGAGCTCTCAGACTTCAGAAACCCCGGTGCAGTCTGGTGTACAGAGGCCAAGAGATGTGATCTGAACATGTGCTCTAATGGTTACAAAGAGACACAAACTCTGGGGAGAATCAGAGGCTGGCCAAGCTGCTTAACATCCTTAGAATTCTCACTAGGGTGACCAGACGTCCCGATTTTATCGGGACTGTCCCGATATTTCCTTGTTTGTCCCGCGTCCCGACCGACATGCGGTCGGGACACTGGACAAACAAGGAAATGCCCCGAGCCTAGAGACCGGAAGTGCTCGCACCCCCCCCCCCCCGCCCCGACTCCGCCCCCTCCTCCCCCGATTGGCTCCCTCCCCGAATCCCCGCCTATTCCCCGGGCTCACCATTCCCCCTCCCTCCCGCAAGCGCTGGAGGGAAGCCCGGGAGACTCAGAGGAAGCGCGGGGCCGGGGTGAGTAACAGTCCGGCCTGGCCATAGGGCGAGGAGGGGGGCGGCCCGCGGGGCCAGGCGGCGGCTGCCCAGCTGGTGCTATCCCGCGGCGGCCCTGGGGCGGAGGCATCGGCAGCCCAGCCCCGTTCGTTCCCCTGCGGGACGGGGGGGCTGGGGCCTGCTGCCCCCACTCCGGGGCCGCCGCGGGATAGCACCAGCTGGGCAGCAGCCCAGACGCGCCTGGCCAGGGGCTGGGCCCAGCGTACGCGCTGCTGGGTCCCCGCAGCAGGCCCCGGCTCGGGGGGTTCGGGGGCGCCGCAGCCGCGGAGCGCCATGGCCGCTTCCTGCCCCCCGCGGCAGTGGGAGCTGCAGCAGCGGCTGCTCCCGAGTCCCGCTGCCCGGGGGGGGAGAACAGCTGCCGCCTGGCCCCGCGGGCCGCCCCCCCTCCTCGCCCTACCTCCCAACTGAGTCCTGCCTGCTCGGGCCAGGCCGGACTGTTACTCACCCGGCCCCGCGCTTCCCCTGAGTCTCCTGGGCCTCCCTCCAGCACTTGCGGAGGAAGGTGGTTTTTTTTTTTTTTTGCCCCGCCCCCCGCGTCCCGATATTTGTCTTGGGTGATCTGGTCACCCTAATTCTCACTGCCAAGGGGTCAGTGCTGTAAGAGGTAAAGGTGACCTGCGTATTCATAAACACACAGTACATCCAGTAAAAGCCTAGCTCCAAGTTTCAGCTTCTCATTGACACAGAAACTGATTCCCCAGCACAATCCTTCAAAAAAGCTCCACCAAACAAAAAGAAATTCTATAGCACATTCTTCATTTGCTTTTTTAATCCACCACTATGCAACTAACTTTTTTAAAATACACATGGGCTCTCAGAGACAATGGGTGAGCTCCCCTGCTGGCCTTAGGGGATTGCCTCCTCACAGGTAGGCACATTTCTGCTAATACACAAGTGAGTAAGTCAAGCAGAGAGAGTCATGTTGCTTCATTGGCAATTACTGATATTTAGAATCTAATCCTAAATGAAGGACAGAATCAACAGAGCAAAGAAATGGGACCATCCAGCTTCTTATAGACCCTTCTAAACTCTGGAGAGTGCAAACCATAAAACAGCAGCTGAGCAAGGGTCTCCCTCTAAAGTGCTTTTCCAGGTAGGGCTGGACATCACCTCTTCATTTCACTTGGCCTTTCCCTCTTGGGCTGTCTGAAGAGCATCTCACAGGAAGGAAACATTGACTTTCCTATGCTCTGGTTGGCCCAGACCATCTCCCCTACCCCTCTGCTTCTGCCCACAGAGGGGGAAAGAGTGGGAAACCCAGGTCTTTGGCCCAACTTTTCTTGGTGGTAAGAGAATGAAGTCAACCAGAACAAGTCTTCCCCACTGCCAACTCTAGGAAGCCCCAAAACACTATCTCTGTGAATTTGGGGCTGTGCATTTTAGTGGATGAAGGAGGAGCAGGTAGGGCAGGGATCTTCCAAATAAAACAGAACTGACCATGTCAACATTGCCACACTTGGGCTCTGCTCTTGCTCAGGTGTCATTTTGTCAATCTGGGTGTATTTCATTTATACAGTAGCCTTTCCTCTTAGGCCAGTCCTTAATCATCTGTGTTGCTTTCCCTTGAACTCCCTCTAATTAGTCTACACATTTCTGGTAATGAAGGGCTCAGAAGTGAGTACAACACTGCAGCTGCAGACTCACCTGAGTAGCATGGAGAAGTAATTTACCCCCAGGTCCCTGCAGGCCAAAGCTGTATACACATTATTTTGCTGATATTCTGCATCATGCTCCTCATGTCTAGTTTCTTGTCCACTAACTTTCTGGGTGTCTTTCAACATTCATGTCAGATTCACAGTATCAATCTACCTACCTAGATACTTGTGTGGGCTTCATCACCCTAGGGTCTGAGTGAACATTTTCAAAAGCACTGAGGTGACTAAGGTGCCTATGTCCTATATTCAAAAGGGGCTTTGATTTCAATGGGAGTTAGGCACCTACATATCTTTGAAAATTTGGCCTTAGGAGCCACTAAAGGCATTTAGGAACCTTGTCCCATTGAGAGAATCTCTTTGGAAAATGTGATGTAGACACCTAAGTCACATATGTGCTTTTGAAAATGTTACTGTGAATGCCTCCTAACTCTCACTTGTCCTTCCTGGCCAGAGAGAGGCAGGTGAAGGGGTTTTGGTGGCTTTTAATGAATCCCCGAGAATGAAGGAACTGCTGTGGGGAAGCCAAGAGGTGGGGTCTTCATTTAGCTCAGACTATGGGACGGTAAGTAGTTCTTATTTCTTCTGGCAGAGTTTGCAAGTTGTATTCGAGATCTCTGTGAACACAGAGCTCACCTTCCTGTGTGTGACCCACAGAGTACTCCTGGGGGAATTCTGCGCCTCTGTGCATGTCCAGAATTTATGTCCCCAGAAGATTTCTTTGCTTCCCCACAGAAAAATGAATTTCTGCCAGGGTAGCAAAGGGAAGCCACAAGAGTGGTCATGCAACCCTCCCCAGCAGTATGTTTCAAGTGTCCGGGGCAGCCGGCAGAGAGATAAATCACTGTGGGGCAGGGGGCGGGACTGGGGAAGACCTGGCTGATGCCTGGTGACAAAGTGGGGATTTTACCTTGTTATGGTGTATGTGAGCCTATGTGAGTCTGTTGAACCTATGTTAGTTTTATTGTTTTGCACAAATACTGTGTGTGCCTCAGTTTCCCTGTGTGCTGCACTAATGCCAAGGTGGTGTGACTTTGTCTGAGACCCTCAGGGGCAGTTGAGGTTACTCCAACTGCCTGCATGTAGGCGATGGACAATGCCCTTTGTAACTTGAGAACCAGGAGGTGGAATGCAACCAGGTGACTCTCGGCCCAGGAAGCAGGACAAAGACCAGAGAAGGAGCAACGGGCATGTCAGAGGCCAGGCAGCGGAGTCCAGGGCAGTCTGCTGGGGGGAGGGGGGGGGGACTGGGAGGGGAGGAGTCCAGGGTGTCTGGCCCCGGGGTCCCCCAAGATGGACTTTGCTGAAAGCACAGAAATCAGGGACTAAGAAGTTTTGTTCTTTGCTGTGTTCCTGTCAACTAATAAACCTTCCGTTTTATGCTGGCTGAGAGTCACTGCTGACTGCGGAGTTGGGGTGCAGGGCCTTCTGGCTTCCCCAGAAGCCCCGAATGGGTGGACTCACTACTGGAAGCACATGGTGAGGAAGGGGATGCTGAATGCTCTGAGGTCAGATCCAGGAAGGTTGAAGCTGTGTAAGCTTCTTGGCCTGGAGACAGTATGCTCAGAGAGAGGAGGCTCCCCCAGAGTCCTGTCTGGTTTCACACGGAGTAGTTCCAGAGCATCGGCCCCGTGATTCCATGACATGGTTCCGACGCTGTGCCAGGCTCAGCTGCTAGTCTTGGCTGGGCTGAGGAGGCTAGGACTTCCTCCTCCCTTGCACTGCAACCAGGACCGGGTCAGACCCACCACCAGATTTCTCCCCCAGCTGCAGGTAGCTCTGCAAACCCCGCCCCCCCACCACATTCCTGCACCCATCGCTCCTCAGTTGCAGGGGGAGGGATCCCTCTACAGCGAGCTGCTCCTCCATCCACCCAACTCCCTTGCATCTAGACCCCCTCATTCCTAGACCCTCCTGCCAAGCCTCACCCTCCCACACTCAGAACCCCCCCCCCCCCCCATGAGCCCCACTCCACCTGGACCACCCCAACAAGCCACCCACACCCAGATCCCCACTGAACCCCAACCAGCTACACCTGGATCCCCACTGAGCCCCAATCCCCCAGCATCTGGACCCCTTTGCAGAGTCCCATTACCGTTGCACCTAGAACTCACCAACAAGTCCTTGTGCATCCAGAGCCCCACCCCACACCCAGATTCCCCCACTGAGCTGTCCGCATCCACATTGCCCACACCAAACCCTCTCAACCCACACCTAGAGCCCCTCACATTAAGCTCCTCCACACTTGGATCCTGCCTTGCTTAGCCTGCCTGACCACACCTGGTGCACCTAACACAGAGGGGCAGGGCCCTGGGGTGTTTCTGAGGCAGGCCTGATCCTTGCGCTGAGTCCATGTCTTGGGGGGGGGGGGGGGGGGAGCTGCACAATAATCTCCCACTTCTATAGAGCCAGTGGCCTGTGTTCCCCAGTGCCGTGCTTCAGCCTCCACATTTACTTGATAAATAAAAGTTGCAGAATTTTAAAATATTGTGCACACAATTTTTAATTTGTTGGTGCAGAATGCCTTCACAAGTAACAGAAACACCATAGGGGAAAGGGCAGGGCAGATTGTGCTAGACTCTGTAAAAACACCATGTGTCCCCATTCTTGGTTGGTCCTTAGACACTACCAGAATAAATGTGTTCTGTATTGTCTCTCCACCAGCCCTTCCACTCTGTGGCACTCCCCTTCAGTGGGATTCCCAAGGGCACTAGTGGGCAGGGGAAACTCTGGCAGTGGTGCCAGGCAGCCGGGGAGGACAGAGATCTCTGGAGCTAGTGTTCCAGGGTCTGCTGGATAGCTCTGCATCTCTGTTAGATACACAGGTTCTGGGGAATAAATTTCCTGTCCATGTCATGGGGAGACTGGGCATCCAAGGGTTAAGAGGGCCACAACCCTCACCCTCTCCATGGGACAGCAAATCTTACCCCCCCGCCCCTTGGACAGACCCTCATAGCTTTCATTCCCTTTGGCCACCTTTGCGGTTTGTCCCCAGCAGTGCTGATCTGGCTTGAGGACTTCTCTCCTGCAGAATATCTGTGTTTAGGGTATTTCCCCATTGTAGCGGGGCAGTTATCCCGCTCCTGAGAGAAAAGGCTAGGCTGATTGGGGAAGCAGCCACAGCTGGGGGCTGTGAGCCAGGAGCTAAGGCAGTCTCTCTCTAGCGGTGGTGAGAGAAGGACATAGCAGCCTGGGAGCAGGGTACCAGAGGTAGAGTAGTGCTGGGGAAAGGCAAGAGGAGCTGGGGAGCTCCAGCCTGGCAACTCCCCAGGCTGCAGGCCTCGTTCAAGGCCTAAAGAGAGAGGTACTGGGCTGCAGGGAAAGTCAGCAGGTCCAAAAAAAAAAAAAAAACCCTTGCCAGTGATGAGTGGTTTACAGACTGCAGTTTTCCCCAGTGAGCAGGGGCTAGATGACGACTGGCAGTCCCCACTGTGGCAAGGTGGGGATAGATGGTTGGGGAGACCCAGACTGTGGGTTACTGCTGGGGGCAGAACCCAGAGGAAAAGGGGTCTGGGAGGGACACGGTGGCAGGGGCCCTAAGGCAGGCGAGACACTGGACAGTAGGAGGCACTCTGTATGCTGGAGAGCTAATTCCCAGGATAACCAGCAGGAGTCTCGCTTTGCTACACCCAGATACTGAAGATGCTTCACTCCAAGCTGAACCTCCCTGCCCAATGCACAAACTACAGCTTGGTCTACACTAAACCCCCAAATCGAACTAAGGTACGCAACTTCAGCTACGTGAATAACGTAGCTGAAGTCGACGTACCTTAGTTCGAACTTACCGCGGTCCAGACGCGGCAGGCAGGCTCCCCCGTCGACTCCGCGTACTCCTCGCGGCGAGCAGGATTACCGGAGTCGACGGGGAGCACTTCTGAGTTCGATTTATCGCGTCCAGACAAGATGCGATAAATCGAACCCAGAAGTTCGATTGCCTGCCGCCGAACCAGCGCGTAAGTATAGACAAGCCCTACATGAAGGCAGTATTAAGGCTGCAACTCTAAATGCATAAAAGCTGAGACATTTTAAAGACAAACTTCCAACAGAAACATTAAGTTTCCCATGTTGCACCCAGACTAAGGCATTCTCTGCATTTCACAGCATGAACTGTATTCCAAAATACTACACACAAAGATGCCATGTGGCTGAGTTACCTTTGCTATGGGGACCTTTGCATTAGGCTCCCGTATCTACTGCATGTTTAAATTCTTGATATTAATGCTACATTAAGGTTATTTAGTTTTAAAGCGGAGGACAGTTTTTCCTCCACTTTGAAACAGACATTTCCAAATGATTCACATGACACAGGGAATGAATGATTTTTCAGTTCTGCTCCAAACACTAGTTCAGGAATCTCCTTTCTCCTCCGGTATGTTTCACTAATGTAACACATGTACCAACAAGTCCTTGGAGCAGTTTCATCATATTTTCTCATTAAGGTAACCCATTACACACCCACATGAGGCACAGGGACCTCACAACACGAGCCAGCTGAAAGTGCTGCAATGGAATCAGATGATCGACTCAGGCTTTCAGTCTCTGCAGTATCTTCTTGGCTTTAGAAACTGTATGGTATGTTTTTCAACATATCCAGTCAAGGAAACCACTTATTACTTCTCAGTTTTAGGATTCAGAATGTATGCATGAAAACAATTTTCAGCATTAAGAGTTAATGTGAAAACAGAGCAGGACAGGTCCAGTTGCAGCATGTCATGAAGATGCAGTATTGCAGCAAAATCTGTTATTCAGAATTCTAAGATGTTCTGCTGAATGCAGCATAATATGACAGAGCTGGAAAAAAAAAATGCTAAAACAGATAGTTACACTCTGATGAGCACCTGCTAGATATCATTAAGCAAATTTTAGTCAATTTTTTTTAAGTGAAACATTTAATTCAAAAAAGAAATTATGTTAATCTCTCTGCTCAATGGTGTATCCTATCTGTATTTAGAGTTCTCTCACCTAGTTAGGTAGGGAGATGCATTTTTAACAAGACTCAGACTTTAAAGGTCTGAAGGGACCACTGTAATCATCTAATCCAGTGGTTCCTGAACTGGGGTTCATGAACCCCTGGGGGTTCGCGAAATGTTACAGCGGGTTCTCGGGGGGGGAGAGGGGGGGGGAAATTCCCTAATGGCGGACAGAGCTGTCCCTAGGGACCCTGGGCAGCATGGGGCCAGCAGCCTGGAGCCCCTAGACTTCCAAGAGCTAAGCAGATCAAAGCAAGCAGTTCTATCACACTGAGATTTAACCTTCAAGACTCCTTATAAGAAATGGAAAGGGAGGTGGATATTTTTTTGCTGTTTTTAAAATTAAATAGGGAGCTAGTATTGTTTTTAAAATTATGATGAAGAACAAGTTTACGCTTTGTTGTAATGTGCGTTGTTTGCCTGGACTGCTCAAGACCTGAATGCTTGTCTAGGAGGAACTCTGAGTTGGCTTCTTAAATACCTTCATGCTGTTTCACATCTGATACTCCTTGAAGAAACATAGGAGCCTTGTCTTATAATAGGCTTATTCAAAGTGATACAAGCTACGAAAGTGAGATCTTGGAAGAGTGTAGTCGTTTTCAATAATGTAATAAAAATACTGTAATGATAAATAATAATTAATAAATAGTGTGTAATAAGCATGTCACAAAAACAATTTTTATATTTCCAAGATCACTGCTTTTATAATTTATAATCAGGTAAAGGAAAAAATCCCTAGAAATATTCATTTTTAAGAGGGGGTTCACGAGACTTGACATTTTAGTGAAAGGGTTCACGGGTTGTTAAAGTTTGGGAACCACTGATCTAGTCTGACCTCCTGCACAGTACAGGTCACAGAACCTTGCCCACCCACTGCTGTGATAGACCCAGAACCTCTGGCTGAGTTACTGAAGTCCTCAAATTATGATTTAAAGACTTTAAGTTAGAGAGAATCCAATCCACCATTGACTTTAGTTCAAACCAGTGAGAGGCTCAGGCCGACAAGGCAGGCAAAAAAAACCCCAGGGTCTCTGCCAATGTGACCTGGAGGAAAATTCCCTCCCAACCCCAAATATGGCAATGAGTTATACCCTGAGCATGCGGGCAAGACCCAGCAGCCAGACACCTGGGAAAGAATTCATTGTATTAACTCAGAGCCCTCCCCATCTAGTGTCCCATCACCAGCCGTTGGAAATATTTGCTACTAGCAGTCACAGATGGGCCACATGCCATGATAGGAAATCTCATCATACCATCCCCTCTACTAACTGAGAACATAATATTTAATAAATTCTTTAGAACCTATTGTAAAAGATCAAGTTATACAAGAAAACACAGAACCAACTGAGCAAAATGCCTAGATGGCAGGAGTCTCAGTACTAAATACAACAGTAAAGTTGAGACGGTCCAGTCATTCTAACCGTCCCTTATAGGCGCTCATTCCTTGCTCAGAAATATTCCTTATTCACTGAAAGCTTTGGTCCCAGCCCTAAAGCAGTTTTTAGGAAGTATGAATAAAATCGGTCCAGCCATTTCTGAACTAAGTGATCATGACAAAATCCAAAACAAATAACTTTTCCAATTTAAAAAAAGTTTTTCTTGCTCACATAGCACAAAAAGGGTTGAAATTTAAAACTTCAGTGTGTGGATAGTCCTCAATGAAGGCTTGTCAACAGGCAAGTTTCATACTGAGTGAGGTTCTCCCGCTTGTGTTATGCAAGGGATCAGCCTAGCCCTAGAACACCATACTGGTTAAGTCTGGCCTTTTAAAAAAACAAACAAACAAACAAAACAAAAACCCACAAATCTATTGCTTTGAGAACAACTGGCTAAGTTCATAGTTATAGCTATTTGGATGCATGTGTTGGTATACGAATGATAGATTAAACAGACTAAAGCCCAAACTGTCCCCATCATGGCTGGAAGGGGCAAAAACGCTGCACATTACCCTTGGTCCCAAGAGGTATGAAAGAGTGGGAGATGTAAGCCCAGTAGCATTGCTCCCTCTTCCCTTGCCCACAGGGGATTGGGATCTATATGCAGAGAGCTGGGCAAGGGTGGGTGCTTCTGCTCCACAGGGTTGGCAGTTGTGCAAAAGCAGAACTGTGCTTGGCACATGCACCAATCTATGCTGGCAAGAATGATACTGTGCTGTTCAAAGTCACAAGAAAAGCAACATGGTGGCACAGACAAGTAAGCAAACATGTATGGTGGGGCAGATATTAATGCTGCCATGGTCTACGTTGGCAGATGCCAATTTTCCAAAGTGCAGCTGAATCATAAAAATTCTGTTATCTTCCACGGGGATTTAAGTGATCAGTTTTTGTGCCAACCCTACACAAATCTGGAAGCATGATCTAGTGACTGGGAAACGGGACCTCTTGAATTCTAACCCTGGCTCTAACACCGACTCTTTCTGTGGCCTTGGATAAGTCATTTTACCTGCCTCGGTCTTCCCATCTACAAAATGCAGCTAATGATACTTAGGTGCCTCAGGGCAATTGTGAGAATTTACTGGTTAATATTGGTACAGCTTTTTGAGGTGGACAAGTGGAGCGTACGAGTGCTCAAAGCTATTAAATGAATCCAAACCCCAGTGTTGCTCCCAGATTGATTTGACATAAACTGACCCACATGCATTTATTCTTTCTCTCCCTTTGCAATTTAGTTTTGTGGGTCCCCCCCCCTTTATTTAACAATATGCAAACAGCTATGTTAATGCAAGATTATAGTAAACAGTTTTAGTACAGAAAAGTCAGAAAACACAAAGGATATGCTTTTCAGAACAACAGAAAACTTGCCCAAATAGAGACTGTTCAAAGCTGTAACAACATAAGTAGTAAATTGAAATACTGCAACTGGGAAATGCAGCCAATTTTACAAACTTAGGGCCAGATTCTCAGATAATGTAAGTCACCTTAGCTCCATTGAGATTGAGAGAAATATGCCACTTTACACCAGCTGCAAATCTGTCTAGCATAACTTATATAAACACACTCCTATTGATGGATATTTTGAACATTTGACAGGTCTATACTTTGGTAGCCTTGCTCTGGGGTGGCCCTGGCCTTATTAACCCAATAAATATCTGATCCAAGTTCTGTCCTAGTATGGTTCTTTGTACAATAACATAATGAACTTCAGAGACTGAGTACAACCTGGAGAGTTAGCCTAATGCTCCAGTGCATAGAACTAGCTGTCCTCATATGCTCATCCTGCAGTGACTACAACTGAAACGTATCACTCTGGTTGATAGGCTGATTGGTAGTTGGGTATAATACTAAAAAGATCTATGTTCTAATCAAATGATATTATTTACATCCTAACCCTAACCCTTCAGAGCTCGATTCCCAGCCTGCAGCTGCCGCTCTCCAGCTGCACAGTTCTGAAGGCAGCGCCGCTTCCTGCAGCTGTGCAGAAGGATAGCAGTACCGCAACTCCCCCCATAACTCTTTTTTGGGTCAGGACCCCTAAAACAACAACACAGTGAAATTTCAGATTTAAGTAGCTGAAATCATGAAATTTATGATTTTTAAAATCCTCTGACCATGAAATTGACCAAAATGGACCATGAATTTGGTAGGGCCCTACCTATTATGACGACTTCCAAGCAGGGCTAAGGAAAAGCAGGACAAACTGTGGTTTATAGCAGTTTATCTGGTCTACATTTGGGGTTTGCACTGGTGCAGGTACCCCAGTAGCTGGAATCTCAGAGTAAAAAAGGCCAAAGACACAGAGAGGTTAAGGCTAGAATTGTCAAATTTGGGTGGCTAAAGTAAGGCACCTAAATTCATATTTAGTCCCTTAAATAAGTGGCCTTATTTTCAAAGATGCTGAGTACCACAAATGCCCTTGACCTTCATAGGAGCTGAAGGTGCTCAGCACTTTTGGGAATCAGGCCACTTATTTAGGTGCCTAACTTTAGCCAACAGAGGTTAAATTATTTTTTTCACCTAACTAAATCAATGGCTGCTAGAGCTCTAGAAACCGGAACTCAGATTCCCAGTCCCCTTCTAGGCACACTCCAATTGTTTTTGTAAATTCACTTTTGTAAAGTTAAAAAGCAGTAGTAGTCAGAACCTACCAGAGACAAAGTCAAAGTGAGGGTAAATGAAATGGCTGCTGCTTCTAAATTTAAACATGGCAATCCAACAATATGAATAATGCATGGGAATTCTTAGTACATTTACCAAACTATGGAGAAAAGAGACTGAATTAAGACTTCTGTCAACAAAGGGAAAAAAAAAATGCAGCACAGTGAAGATGTGGGAAAAGCCATGCACCCTGGCAGATGACCCTGCCTGGAACAGAGTGAATGAGTAATATGACAAGTATATGTACAATTTTAGAATTTTAAAACAATTTTTGCACTGTTAGAAACTGTTACACCTCACAAGTCCTGTATTATAATAGCTACCTACCACAAAATACACAACTATTACTACTACTCATAATTAATAATAGAAAATGTTTAAAACCATTTCTGGCCAAGATTATTTGCTTAACCAGAGATTCAAGTTTCTGAATATATTCTAATTTAGTGAATAGGTTCAGTTATGCTAACATCACTTTTTGAAGAGATTACATAATCAATACCAAATGTATCATATTTCCTAATTGCTGGCCTGAATGAAAAGGAGTGAATTTACAATGTAAGAAGGCTTGCTTACACTGGGAAAATACATCATTGTTAGACGTTGTGTTAACTAAAACGTGTTCACTAACACAATGTTAAATATGTTCGCAGTGTTGTTGTAGCTGTGCTGGTCTCAGGATGTTAGAAAGACAAGGTGGGTGAGGTAACATCTTTTACTGGTCCAACTTCTGTTGGCGAAAGAAACAAGCCTGAGCTACACAGAGCTCTTAGTTAAATATGATTTAGCATGTAGAGTGGATAAGGACATGTTGTGTTAAATGGTTATCGTCTGGTTGTGGTTAATCCTAGGGATTAATACTTTCTAAACAAGACTTGTTCCTGTCTAGACTAGGAACCAAGTAGTGTTTAACATCATGTTAGTTAAAATGTTTTCAATGACATGTTTTCTAATATAACACATTTTCCCAGTATAGACAAACTGGGAGAAGTTAGCACAGAGTATCCTGTCAACATTTTTATAGCCAGCTTCCTGGGTACCAGAATCAAGCAATGTGGCTTCAAACTGGAGGGAAGAGACTTTACTGGAGCAAGCTGTGTGCATAGGACTAATAATTTCTATAAACATTGGTATTTCTTTTCAAACATTTTCCCCAATTTTAATTAACAAATTTGCACTATCAGAAAATTTTAAAAAGTGAACCCTCCATTGCTACTTATTATTTATTTTAAATGCATCAGTCATAGAAGTATTCAGAAATAAAATGATTAATGAGAACTTAAGGGTGTTAATGAAGCAATAAACATGCCCTGGCCTAAATGAGCTATAAAGGTGGAAGGGTTTCTCAGCCCAGGAGATAGTTACTACTGAGTGAACAAGGAACCCCGTGCTTTCTGGTTTCCACCTGCCACCTCTGTGTATGATTTATTGCTAGGAATCCTTACACTCAAACTTCCACCAGATGCTCCCCAAAATACATCAACCCTAGTTTTCTAAATCTTTCTCCTTCTGACTCTTCCTTATCTCTTCTGGAAGGCTTAACCTCCCTACCCCCCATTCTCTCGTAAGAACAGTTATTATGAATATCTAAGTAAGGATGACAGAGTGGGGAAAAGGTCAGACATTAAGACAGTCATCTTTATTGTGGGCATACTCACAGAGAATTCTGACAGCAATGGCCAATCTCTAGGGCCCTACCAAATTCACGGTCCATTTTGGTCAATTTCACAGTCATAGGATTTTAAAAATTGTAAATCTCATGATTTCAGCTATTTAAATCTGAAATTTCCCAGTGTTATTTTAGGGGTTCTAACCCCAAAAAAAGTTATGGGCGGGTGGTCCCAAGATTATTGTTGAGGAGGTTGCAGTACTGCTACCCTTACTTCTGCACTGCTGCTGGCGGTGGCGCTGCCTTCAGGACTGTGCAGCTAGAAAGCGGCGGCTGCAGGCTGGGAGTCCAGGTCTGAAGGCAGAGCCGACAACGACAGCAGTGCAGAAGTAAGGATGGCGTGGTATGATACGGTACTGCCACCCGTACTTCTACACTGCTGCCTGCCGAGCTGGGCCCTCAGTCAGCAACTGCCACTCTCCAGCTGCCCAGCTCTGAAGGCAGGAGCACAGAAGTAAGGGTAGCAGATTTCACGGTTCGTGACGCATTTTTCATGGCCGTGAATTTGGTAGGGCCCTACCTACCTCACAATGGAGACATTTAGATGATCTATGCACAGATTATGTAAATTCATATGCTTTCAGTGGCTGAGGGCCATTTTTAACCAACGTGTGTTTATTTGCATATTGTACGAGTATTGAGAAATGCTGTAACCCTTTACTCATTCCAGATGATCAGAGTACAGTGTAGAACTTCAAAATAAGCATACAGGAATGGCTCAGAAAAGTACATCTTCCCTGGGCTCTGGTGGCCAGATACAACTCCAGTACTATAGAATAGTTCAGAAGGACTGAAGGTGTCATTTTAAGCATCCTCAACACAAAGGAATGTTCGCTAGATGTTCGTGTACATCCACACACACCCAAGTGATTTTTAAAAACTCATTATCTATGTACATTTCAATTATTATTTTTTTCTGTGGTGTGGTAAGCAAGGAGAAATTAACTACTCCTGACATTTACTGATTAAAATCTAATTCTTCCAAGCCTAGTTCTAATGTACTTATTGGTTGATCTGGGTGTCTTTAAACTGGCTTAACTGGTTTAGATTTGGCAATGCACGTTTGCAATAAAAGTGTCTTACCATTGTGGAGAAATATCCCCTCTGCAAGGGCTCCACAAACATTAAATACAAATACCAGCAATCACCACTTGGAAACGATAAGTGTAGCATCTCAGGAAGAATTATAAATGGGAACAGAAAAAGAAGGAAGAAATTTGATCAGTTTTCCAATATTAAAATCACAGACTTCCCTCAAGATTTTAGGATGGGGGGGAAAAGGGAGGCAAAGCCCTCAAGTATTTTCAAAGTGAGCCTCAACTCTGGAAAATCAGAAAAGCTGAAATAAAAATAAAATATAAACCTTAAATTGGTCTTATTAAAGGTGGTATTATTATTAAGGTATTACTAAGTGAAGGATGAGTGGAGGGGGGAGGGATTCAGATTAATACAGAGCTATTGGAAAAAGGTAATAAGTGGGGATAATAATAAAACAACAGGAACATTTATTTACAGGGTGCCCATGCCTGGGGTCTCAGGGCACCTAATAAAACAACAACAAAAACCAGAGAGACAATATAATCCAACACACTGGGCATTAAATTACAGAATGCCTGTTATGAATTTCATATCGTATTAAACATTTTGTTGGTTACAAAAAGGTTTAATAAATTCTACAGAAATTGCTTAAAGTCTTGAAAACCAATCACTAGCCAGTTCCATAATACCTCTAAAGCAGGGCTATGCTGAGATCTCCTAGGACAACGTGCACATATGTTTCTGATGCCTATATTATACTAAACACATTTGCTCTAAGGTAACAGTGCTGCCCCTCGGCCAACAAACTGGTGCTAACCGAGTGAGAAAATGCTCTGAGCACTTAAGGAAAGAAGCCATTAGCGGACTCCTTCTGCAAACAACAGCCTAGATCAGTCAAAGATCATGGTGGGTGAAACAACTGCAAGCTTGATCAGGAAGCCTCTGTTCACTATTTGCAGTTCACGTTTCCATGGTCAGGAAAATGGTTTCGTTTTAGAAACTTGGAAAATTCCTCGGTGTAAACCGAGCACAAACAGATCTGCCCTGGAGAGGGTTCTGATCAAAATAATTATTTCTGACGCAGAAGAATGCTCTACTTGTTCCCTCATTTAACCATTTAAATTCCCTGCTCAACCAGCATATTGGAGGTTTTTCCCTTAAAAGTGTGAAAATGCACATTCTGCTTAAACCATCCTCCTCAGTAACAGACCCAACAGTTGGAGACCATTTTTCATTCACACCGCGAGGTTAACTCTGCCTCCATGGAACAGTCCCGTACGAGGACTTTTGCGCAACCACGGGGACTTTGTATGGCCCCTGCGTTTGTTCCCTGATTTATTTTATATTGAAATGGCAAAAGACAAACGAAAGGGCGCTGGGATTTCGGAATCAACATTACCCCAGCCCCCTCTCCCCGGCCAAGGAAACAATCTTAGGAGAGCTCGCCTGCCAGCTGCTAGCAGTTCCTGGAGCTGTGACTTGCTGGGCTCATGCTCCCTGCTGTGATGCAGGGCGCGAGCTGTCTCCGGCCCAGCACTGAAACGCTGCGGCTCCCCCTGACCGCATGTCAGCGGCTGGTGGGGCAGGCTCGGGAGCGAGGCGCCCCCCCGGAAAACTACGGCTAGAAGTTTCAGCCCAGACTCCGGAGGAGTTTCACTAACAAAGCAACTGCCGGGGGGGGGCTCGCCCGCAGGAGCCTCCCCTCCCCGATCCCAACGCGCCCTTCGCAGCGGCTCCCCCACTGACCCGCCCTGGCTGCCGCTGGCACCGCGAACAAAGCGAACGCCTCGCATCCCTCCACCCCGAGCCGGCCGGGCTCCTGCCGCCCCCTCCCCAGGACCCGGCCTGCTCCCCGGCCCCGCTCCCGCTCCCCGCGGGTCTCTGCAGACCCTTGCCCGGCCCCGAGCCCGAGTCCCGCCGGGAACTTGCCCGAGTCTCGGAGACGGAGCCTCCTCCCAAGACAGCCGGGTCCCGCCTCTCGCCGCCTGGGGGCTCCTCCTGGGAGCCGCGCGGCGCCCTCCGCAGTTGCAGGCAGCCCGCTGGCTCCGGGCAGCCGGGCTCGGGCTCCTGACAATGAGAGGCGGGGACCAGCCCGGGCTGGCGGCCTGACGTCAGGGGAGCCGCGGGGCGGGGGGCGCTGGCTTCCCGGGCGGGCCGCGGTGGCGGGGGCGGAAAGGCCTGTCCGGGAGCTGGGCGAGCGGGCCCGGAGCGCCGCGGGGCTGGCTCTGACCCCTCAGCCGCGATGGGCTGGAGAGGGACAGCCCACAGAGCCCGTGAAGCCCCGGGCCGAGAAGTGGCTCGTCCTGCTACTGGACTTCCCAGCCGAGGGCCCCTGTTTTATGGCTCCCGGGGCTTTGCCGGGGGAAGCCTCGCCCCGTTCTTCGGGGCATTGTCAGCCCTGGGCTGGGAGCGGGGCACAGGATGAGCAACCGAGGGTCAGCCCTTTGTACGGTTGCCAACCCTCCAGAATTGTCCTGGAGTCTCCAGGATTTAAAGATTAATCTTTAATTAAATATTATATCAAGTGATGAAACCTCCAGGAATAGGTCCAACCGAAATTGGCAACCCAGCCCTTTGGAGAGCGAGAGCAGAAAGCTGCTGGGGCCATTAACAAGTCGTCAGCTGCCTACTTGCAGCAACTCCAGCCAGCCCATGGCTGGGAGAGCCATTGGAATTTGTTCAAGGAGGCAGAGCCTGGCCTGGGCATATGGCTTTCCCTAACTTGAGGGAAAACTGCTGAGCTTGGGCCTGGTTCGAAGAGCGCTGTGCACGGGTGCATGGATGGATAAAAATAATGTCTCTCCATAGTCCACTGCCCTTAGACACATGCCCATAGCTGCAGTCAATGGGATTTTCCCTCTAAGAAGTTGCCTATTTAATTATCTTTAAGGATGCAGGTAGAGTGCCCTACCTCATTCCCTACACAGTGCAAACATTCACTGAGGGAACAGATGTGTTTTGCAAGATGGTATTCTCTTGCGGTCAGCAAATTCTTCCACAATAGAGATCTTCTAGGAAAATAAATAGTACCAGTAATAATAATAATAAACCAAATTAACCCCAAGACACAATGTTAAGAGATATTATGGTTGGAAAGCATGTCATGGAATGTCAAAATTGAGGATGCCTGTATCATTGTAACTGTGCCCTCCTGTGCATATGCATAGTGACAGTATTTAATTACATAATCTTATACTATTATTTTTGCAGAACCTCTGCCTCATTCTGTGCACTGAGTGGACGGAGTGTGTGAAAGATGTAGAAATACTTAGATAATGAGACAGAAGCTGTAAGGCTCTTCACATTATTTTTGGTAGGCAAACTTGTGATAGAAACAACAAGGAGTCCTTGTGGCACCTTAGAGACTAACACATTTATTTGGGCATAAGCTTTCGTGGGCTAGAACCCACTTCATCAAATGCATGGAGTGGAAAATACAGGAGCAGGTATAAATATATGAAAGGATGGAGGTTGCTTTACCAAATCTGAGGCCAGTCTAACGAGATCAATCAATTAACAGCAGGATACGAAGGGAGGAAAAATAACTTTTGAAGTGGTAAGGGAGTGGCCTATTACAGACAGTTGATAAGAAGGTGTGAGTAACAGTAGGGAGAAATTAGTATTGGGGAAATTAGGTATAGTTTTTGTAATGACCCAACCACTCCCAGTCTTTATTCAGGCCTAATCTGATGGTATCCAGTTTGATAATTAATTCCAGTTCTGCAGCTTCACGTTGGAATCTGTTTTTGAAGTTTTTTTGTTGAAGAATTGCCACTTTTAGGTCTGTTATTGAGTGACCAGAGAGTTTGAAGTGTTCTCTTACTGATTTTTGAATGTTATGATTCCTGATGTCAGATTTGTATCCATTTATTCTTTTGCATAGAGACTGTCCGGTTTGGCCAAAGTACATGGCAGAGGGGCATTGCTGGCACATGATGGCATATATCACATTGGTAGATGTGCAGGTGAACGAGTCCCTGATGGTGTGGCTGATGTGGTTAGGTCCTATGAATAGATATGTAGACAGAGTTGTGATAGTTCCTCCCATTCCATTTCTTCTCTTTGCAACCTGAACATTTTCTAACTTTTTTTTCACATATTTCTGCCCCTTAAACTTTTTGATGTGTAGAATTTTATACATGTGCTTGAGGTGACATAAATGAAAACAATTGTGACAAACAATGCTAACATCTTGGTTATTTTTAATTGTTTCCCCTTAACTAGCCTATATACGATATTTTGTTAGCTCTACCTCTACCTGTAGTTTAAAAAACGAATAGTTAGAACTTCTTCAAACTCCTAAGTTAGCAAAAGGTTTTATGTGTAACATTATAAAAAATTAAATCTGTACCTTTGTGAGGGGAGAATATCCAGACAGTATAGATTAAATTTTCTGTAAAATTGCAACTAAATCAGCCCAGCAGTTTAAGGTTTGAAAGAGTTAAAATATCTCTTTTTTGAAATTGTCCATAGCTTTAAGAGACTAGTGCATGGGTTAGTTATAAAAATAAATGAAAAACAACCCTTATTATTGTTAGCAAACACAACTTTTGTTTTCATCATTGCTAAAACATTTCTCAAAAGCTGACATGAAACTTTTCAGTGAACAGTGTGGGGAGAAGGAATGGGACTACTATGGACTTGAAAACTCTGGAGCAGGAGTGGTTCTATAGCTGTTGCACACCCAGGCTCCAGCTGAAGAGTGCTCATATGCAGCTAGCAATAACAAACCTAGGCCAGCAAGAGGCACTCTCAACATTCCCAGGAGAGCAGTTATCGGACCAGATTCTCTGATGCATTGTGCAGATGTAACAGGAATGGGGCGGGGAATCAGGGAGCAAGTTGTACCACCCTAATTGTCTACTTGGCCTTAGGTGCAGGCTACAGTAGGCAGCATGGACCTGCTCTAAACTGCTCCAGCTGACTGTGGTCCACAAGGGACCTTTTGCCAGCTGGGGATTGCCAAAGTATGTCATGCTCCAGCCACTCCCTCTGTTCACTCGGTATCCCTATCTAGGGATTTGCTGTTGGTCTCCGCTCCCTTTGTTCCACCTGCACCAGGCAAAGGGAGAGCAATGGCATGGAGAATCTGCACAAGTATCTTTAACTTCAAATGTCATATAAATAATTTAAATATGTTTTATTTCCAGGGTGAGCCTTTCTCACACCTTAGTTCAGATGGGAATATGACTGCCGTTTCACTTCCTGTTTCTTGCTTTGCTCCTTTGGGCTTCATTGAGTAGCTAGTAAGGATTACCTGGTCTAGGGGAAGGTTGTGGATTTGAATAGCTAGGTCTTGGTGGTGCAGGCAAGGTCAGGAATTCCATCAGAAGTCAGATAATGAACAATACATCCTTACAACTGGCCTTACATCCATCAGCAAGAACCTGAGATTCTATTAAAATGGCTATACTGGGTCAGACCAATGGTCCACGTAGTCCAGTCTCCTGTCTCTGACAATGGCTAGTGTCAGATGCTTCAGAGGGAATGAGTGACGTCCAGTCCCAGCTTCTGGCAGATGGAGGTTTAGGGACACCCAGACCACGGGTTGCATCTCTGACCATCTTGGCTAATAGCCATTGATGGACTTATCCTCCATGAACTTATCTAATGCTTTTTTGACCCCAGTTAAACTTTTGGCCTTCACAACATCCTCAGGCAACAAGTTCCACAGGTTGACTGTGCATTGTGTGAAGTACTTCCTTTTGTTTGTTTTAAACCTGCTGCCTATTAATTTCATTGGGTGACCCCCAGTTTTTGTATTGTATGAAAGGCTAAACAACACTTCCCTATTCACTTTCTCCATATCATTCATTATGTTTTAGACCTATATCATATCCCCCCTTAGTCATTTCTTTTTAAACTGAACAATCCCAGCTTTTTTAACTTCTCATATGGAAGTTGTTCTATACCACCCATCATTTATGTTGCCCTTCTCTGTACCTTGTCCAATTCTAATATATCTTTTTTCCTAATGATTCCTAACATTCTGTTAGCCTTTTTGTCTGCTGCTGCACATTGAGTGGATGTTTTCAGAGAGCTATTCATGATGATGCCAGGATTTCTTTCTTAAATGGTAACAGCTAATTGAGACCCCATCATTTTGGATGTACAGTTGGAATTATGTTTTCCACTGTGTATTACTTTGCACTTATCAACGCTAATCTTCATCTGTCATTTTGTTGCTCAGTCAATCAGTTTTGTGAGATCCCTTTGAAACTCTTTGCAGTCAGTTTGGATTTAACTATCTTGAGTAATTTAGTATCATCTGCAAACTTTGCTACCTCACTGTTTACTCCTTTTTCCAGACCATTCATGAATATGTTGAACAGCACAGGTCCCAGTACAGATTCTTGGGGGATCCTGCTATTTACCACTTTCCATTGTGAAAACTAGCCATTTATTCCTTCATTTTGTTTCCTAGCTTTTAACTAATTACTGATTCATGAGAGGACCTGTGCTCTTATCACATGACTAGTCTGTTTATTTTATTTTATTTGAATTTGTACTATAGTGCAATACCTAAAAAGTACCCATCCAACACTCTGGGGCTCTGGGCAATCTTTTAAAAAGACATGAATTAATAAACACACCCATCAATTACCCCACATCAAATACAGAGATAAACAAAATAAATTTAAGAATTTAGCTTCCCCACACAATTCCAACCAGAGTCCCACACTAACTAGCCCAACTCAACACCCGTCTTCTCATGAAGTAGAGAGAGAAGGTGGGTGCTGTAGTATACCCTAAAGGTTAACAAACTTGAGCTTTTATGGACCAAGGGGAAGTGAATTCTAAGGGCCCAGGTCCCTGGTGAAGAAGTCCTGCCAGTTGCCCCCTCTTATCATAATGGGACTCCAGCTCAGGCACCTCCGTTGACTGCAGTTGTGGCTGTATGTCATGATAGGCAGGTCCCAGGCCACTGAGTTCATTTTAGATCAAAGCCAACTTCTTAAAATCAAAGCAGAAAGCCAGGCAGCCAGTGCAGGTGGCACAGCAACAGTTCAATATACACCTGTAAAGAGACATTGCTAGCAGGTGAGCAATGGATTCTGAACACTGCAGTTTCTGGAAGGATTTGAGAGGTAGCCCCATGCAGAGAGCATTTCAGTATCTGAGGCCATGTCTACACTACCCTACTTATGTTACACTGGCATAAGTGGTCGTGTACACAGCGCTATGTCTGTGGGAGAGCTTCTCCTGCCACTCGTTGGGGGTGGTTTAATTATGTTGATGGGAGAGCTCTCAAGTGATAAAAGCAGGTGTTGCCTCCTCACTGTCTTACATGGAAAATGATCAACTTGGTTGTAGCTGCTCCTTGACCTAGAGGCAGCAGGGAGCCTAAACAGATGCCCAGATTGCAAACCAAATCACTCAAAAGAGGCACATCACAGAAATTATCTCTGCTTGCCTTAGCCTACCAGTCTCATCTCAGTCTTATCTGGTTCAACCAGCTAAGTGGCTAACAGAGGGTGTTTGACTGGGATCTGTTTATAGATTATAGGACTGGAAGGGACCTCGAGAGGTCATCGAGTCCAGTCCCCTGCCCGCATGGCAGGACCAAATACTGTCTAGACCATCCCTGATAGACATTTATCTAACCTACTCTTAAATATCTCCAGAGATGGAGATTCCACAACCTCCCTAGGCAATTTGTTCCAGTGTTTAACCACCCTGACAGTTAGGAACTTTTTCCTAATGTCCAACCTAGACCTCCCTTGCTGCAGTTTAAACCCATTGTTTCTGGTTCTATCCTTAGAGGCTAAGGTGAACAAGTTCTCTCCCTCCTCCTTATGACACCCTTTTAGATACCTGAAAACTGCTATCATGTCCCCTCTCAGTCTTCTCTTCTCCAAACTAAACAAACCCAGTTCTTTCAGCCTTCCTTCATAGGTCATGTTCTCAAGACCTTTAATCATTCTTGTTGCTCTTCTTTGGACCCTTTCCAATTTCTCCACATCTTTTTTAAAATGCGGCGCCCAGAACTGGACACAATACTCCAGCTGAGGCCTAACCAGAGTAGAGTAGAGCGGAAGAATGACTTCTCGTGTCTTGCTCACAACACACCTGTTAATGCATCCCAGAATCATGTTTGCTTTTTTTGCAACAGCATCACACTGTTGACTCATATTTAGCTTGTGGTCCACTATAACCCCTAGATCCCTTTCTGCCGTACTCCTTCCTAGACAGTCTTTTCCCATTCTGTATGTGTGAAATTGATTTTTCCTTCCTAAGTGGAGCACTTTACATTTGTCTTTGTTAAACTTCATCCTGTTTAACTCAGACCATTTCTCCAATTTGTCCAGATCATTTTGAATTATGACCCTGTCCTCCAAAGTAGTTGCAATCCCTCCCAGTTTGGTATCATCCGCAAACTTAATAAGCGTACTTTCTATGCCAATATCTAAGTCGTTGATGAAGATATTGAACAGAGCCGGTCCCAAAACAGACCCCTGCAGAACCCCACTCGTTACGCCTTTCCAGCAGGATTGGGAACCATTAATAACAACTCTCTGAGTACGGTTATCCAGCCAGTTGTGCACCCACCTTATAGTAGCCCCATCTAATTTGTATTTGCCTAGTTTATCGATAAGAATATCATGCAAGACCGTATCAAATGCCTTACTAAAGTCTAGGTATACCACATCCACCGCTTCACCCTTATCCACAAGGCTCGTTATTCTATCAAAGAAAGCTATCAGATTGGTTTGACATGATTTGTTCTTCACAAATCCATGCTGGCTGTTCCCTATCACCTTACCACCTTCCAAGTGTTTGCAGATGATTTCCTTAATTACTTGCTCCATTATCTTCCCTGGCACAGAAGTTAAACTAACTGGTCTGTAGTTACCTGGGTTGTTTTTATTTCCCTTTTTATAGATGGGCACTATATTTGCCCTTTTCCAGTCTTCTGGAATCTCTCCCGTCTCCCATGACTTTCCAAAGATAATAGCTAGAGGCTCAGATACCTCCTCTATTAGCTCCTTGAGTATTCTAGGATGCATTTCATCAGGCCCGGGTGACTTGCAGGCATCTAACTTTTCTAAGTGATTTTTAACTTGTTCTTTTTTTATTTTATCTGCTAAACCTACCCCCTTCCCATTAGCATTCACTATGTTAGGCATTCCTTCAGACTTCTCGGTGAAGACCGAAACAAAGAAGTCATTAAGCATCTCTGCCATTTCCAAGTTTCCTGTTACTGTTTCTCCCTCTTCACTAAGCAGTGGGCCTACCCTGTCTTTGGTCTTCCTCTTGCTTCTAATGTATTGATAAAAAGTCTTCTTGTTTCCTTTTATTCCCGTAGCTAGTTTGAGCTCATTTTGTGCCTTTGCCTTTCTAATCTTGCCCCTGCATTCCTGTGTTGTTTGCCTATATTCATCCTTTGTAATCTGTCCTAGTTTCCATTTTTTATATGACTCCTTTTTATTTTTTAGATCGTGCAAGATCTCGTGGTTAAGCCAAGGTGGTCTTTTGCCACATTTTCTATCTTTCCTAACCAGCGGAATAGCTTGCTTTTGGGCCCTTAATAGTGTCCCTTTGAAAAACTGCCAACTCTCCTCAGTTGTTTTTCCCCTCAGTCTTGATTCCCATGGGACCTTACCTATCAGCTCTCTGAGCTTCCCAAAATCTGCCTTCCTGAAATCCATTGTCTCTATTTTGCTGTTCTCCCTTCTACCCTTCGTTAGAATTGCAAACTCTATGATTTCATGATCACTTTCACCCAGGCTGCCTTCTACTTTCACATTCTCAGCGAGTTCCTCCCTATTTGTTAAAATCAAGTCTAGAACAGCTTCCCCCCTAGTAGCTTTTTCAACCTTCTGAAATAAAAAGTTGTCTCCAATGCAGTCCAAGAATTTGTTGGATAGTCTGTGCCCCGCTGTGTTATTTTCCCAACATATATCCGGATAGTTGAAGTCCCCCATCACCACCAAATCTTGGGCTTTGGATGATTTTGTTAGTTGCTTGAAAAAAGCCTCATCCACCTCTTCCACCTGGTTAGGTGGCCTGTAGTAGACTCCTAGCATGACATCTCCCTTGTTTTTTGCCCCTTTAAGCCTAACCCAGAGACTCTCAACACTTCCGTCTCCTATGTCCATCTCTACCTCAGTCCAAGTGTGTACATTTTTAATATATAAGGCAACACCTCCTCCCTTTTTCCCCTGTCTATCCTTCCTGAGCAAGCTGTACCCATCCACACCAACATTCCAATCATGTGTATTATCCCACCAAGTTTCAGTGATGCCAACAATGTCATAGTTGTATTTATTTATTAGCACTTCCAGTTCTTCCTGCTTATTCCCCATACTTCTCGCATTTGTATATAGGCATCTAAGATACTGGTTTGATCTTTCCTCCCAGTTTTGTCCTGACTCTCCTTTCTCTCTGCCAATATAGCCCACACTCCCTCTTGTTTCCGACCCATCTCCCCGGTCTCCATGTTCCCCACTTACCTGTGGGCTTTGCTCACCTGTCCCCGTCGAACCTAGTTTAAAGCCCTCCTCACTAGGTTAGCCAGTCTGTGTCCGAATAGGGTCTTTCCTCTCCTCGAAAGGTGAACGCCATCTCGGCCTAGCAGTCCTTCCTCAAATAGCATCCCGTGGTCTAGGAAGCCAAAGCCCTCCTGGCGACACCATCTTCGCAGCCAGGCATTCACCTCCATGATGCATCTGTCTCTGCCCGGGCCCCTACCTTTGACAGGAAGAATTGAAGAGAATACCACCTGCGCTCCAAACTCCTTCACCCGTACTCCCAGAGCCCTGTAGTCACTCTTGATCCGCTCAGTGTCACACCGCGCAGTATCATTTGTGCCCACATGGATGAGTAGCATGGGGTAGTAGTCAGAGGGCTGGATAATCCTCGACAATGCCTCCGTAACGTCTCGGATACGGGCCCCCGGCAGGCAGCATACCTCCCGAGATGAAATGTCAGGGCGACAGATGGGCGCCTCCGTCCCCCTCAGCAGAGAGTCTCCGACCACCACTACCCTACGTTTCCTATTCGCAGTGGTGGCAGCAGACTTTCCAGCCTTAGGGGTACGAGGCTTCTCCTCCTTTACTGTAGGGAGTGATTCCTTCTTTCCTGTATCAAGAAGAGCAGAACGGTTACCTATAACCACGGCAGGAGGGTTCGGAGCAAGCGTGGAGCACTGCCTGCTGCCAGAAGTAACCAGCTGCCAGTGTCCACCCTGAGCCATCTCCTCCTCCACCAGTGGTGTATCAGCAGTCCTGTGTACTGGGACAGCTACCTCAGCTGTCTCCACATGGACACTGTCGAGGAATTGCTCGTGGATACGGATGCTCCTCAACCTAGCCACCTCCTCCTGTAGCTCTCCCACCTGCTGCCTGAGAGATTCCACCAGCAGGCACCTCTCACATTGGATGGTCCCCCCAGCCTGGATATCAGTAAGTGGAAATTGCAAGTTACAGTCTTTGCAAAACCACACCAGGATCTGGGTAGAGGCATCCATGCTTAGGCACTCTGTCTGGCTACAGGCACAGGTGGAGGAGACAGTAGCAGTGCTGGCACAGGTGTTGCGGGTCTTCCTAACCATCGTAAGCCTCCCTCTGTCAAACTCCCGTCTGCAGCCCCCTGTCAGCTGAAAGGGTTGTTTAAGCAAAAAGTTATGAATTTATTTGCTTTATAGGTATTAAGGGGAATCAAGAGAAAACAGATGGAACTGGCAAGGGACCCTCGCCCCCTTCCTGCTCCCCTTCCAAACTCCCTTGTGAAACTCCCTGTTAGCAGCCCCTGGTCGCTTGTGCGCTGCTTTATAAAGCCCTGGCCTGTATGAATGCCCCACCCACTGATGAAGGCTCAGCCACTTACCAGAGGCTTCTAGCTTTCAAACCTTCCAACTGCCAGCCACAGCACACGGTCCTTCAAACAACCAAAACAAACAAACAGACTGACAAACACAAGCTCAGCACACAGCAAGTAACCCTCAAACACAAACAAACACACACTACAGACAGTCACTTACAGCACCCTTTTGGGGTATTGCTCTTCCTTCACCTGGAGAACTCCCTTGTGAAACTCCCTGTTAGCAGCCCCTGGTCGCAAAGCTGTCTGAGAGGAGGTATGCTAAGTGCTGCATTAGGTGGGCTGTGTTGGTGAGTATCTGAGTGTCTGTTGTGGGGACAGTTTGTCAGTTTGACTGTGTGCTTAATTGTTTGAAAAGTGTGAATTGGGAGTGCTTTGTTCCAGGTGGGCCTTGAGTGGGCCTGACTGTTATAAAAAGGGAGTCAGCTGAGCGGTGAACAGCGGAGAGAGTAATAGAGGGAGTCTGACTGGCAGTTCACCTGGGGAGAGCCCACTGAGGCTTTCGACTTGCAGGATCCTCTGAGTAGTTGCTGCAACAGCTGAGGAAGCTCTTAGAAGGAAGGTAATATGGATGGTGAGCAATCAGCTGTTGTGACCTGCACAGGATGTGCCATGTTTATCTTTCTTCCACAGGACAGAAGCGACTTTGTCTGTACGAAGTGCAAGCTGGTCTCCATATTGGAAGAGAAGGTTCAAGGTCTGGAGAAACAAGTATCAACCCTGTGTTGCATAAGAGAAAATGAGGATTTCCTGGACAGACATCAGGATATGCTTCTATGGGCACAAAATTCTGAAGAATCAGAGCAGGCTGCGCAGATGACACTAAACTGGGAGGAGTGTGCTGGGAGAGAAACTGAGCCCTGATTAGGGGGCGGGGTTTCTCTGACTAGGGGTCCTATAAAGGTAGCCAGCCAGTCAGGCAGTGGCACAGGGGCCAGCAAACAGAGCTGTAAACAGGGGAGTTTGAGTGGGACTTCTGTTGGAGGAGAAGGTAGCCAGCCAGCCAGTCAGGCAGCAGCACAGGAGCCAGCAAACAGAGCTGTAAACAGGGGAGTTTGCAAGGGAAGTTTGGGGAGAAGACTAAGAGGCAGGCAGAGGAACAGATAGGCTAGTGAAGGGAGTGTGTGGTGTTCTGGCAGTGATTTGGTGCTTGTTGGGGGTTTGTTTTGCTGTGGGTGGTGGTGTTGTGGTTTGGTTTGTGTTTCCCAGATTTACAGGATTTAGGTGGGAACCCTATGACAGATACAGAGGCAGCAGTGGTAGTGACCCAAGCGGTGGAAGACACAATGAAGATGACTGGATGTGGAAGCTGTGGCATGTACATGATCCTGGAGGGGGTACCTGAAAAGAGTTTCATCTTCATGAAGTGCTGCCTGCTAGAGCTGATGGAAGAAAAGATCCGAGGATTGGAGATGCAGGTGGAAACTGGTTGAGTTTAGAAGGGGGCTTGAACAGATGATGGAGCAAAGACATTAGGAGTCTGAAGGGAAAAGCTCAGACTTGCAAATGGAAGCAGGACCAAAGAACTCTGAGGGGAGACTGCTGGGTGAGAAAAGTGGACGGTGGAAGCATGTGACTAAGAGAACCAGGCAGAGGAAAAGACAGGCCAGTGAAGGAGAAATAGAGCTCAGGAACAGGTTTGCGGAGTTGGAAAATGAAGAAGGTGGTCGCTGAAGGTGAAAGGGCAAGGAAGAAGAGAAGATCAGCTAGTCATATAGGAAGAGGGGAAGAGTCAATGGAGATAACACCAAATATGAGCCCCAGGAGGATACGGGATGGGTTGCGGAGGATTGCAAGGGAGAATAGAAATCGAGAGGACTTGCAGCCAGAGGGAACAGGGGATAGACCAAAGAATCGCACTATCACCAGGAAAAGGCAGGTCTACGTGATTGGGGACTCCTTATTGAGAAGAATAGACAGGCCTGTAACCAGAGCTGATCCAGAGAACAGAAGGGTATGCTGTCTGCCAGGTGCTAAGATACAGGATGTGGACCTGAGGCTGAAGAGGATCCTAACGGGGGGAAAAGAATCCGCTGATTGTCCTTCATGTGGGAACAAATGATACAGCCAGATTCTTGTTGGAACGTATCAAGGGAGACTATGCCAGGCTGGGGAAGACGCTTAAGGAAATCGAGGCTCAGGTGATCTTCAGTGGGATTCTGCCTGTTCCTAGAGAAGGGTAACAAAGGTGTGACAAGATTATGACGATCAACAGATGGCTCAGGCAATGGTGCTATAAGGAGGACTTTAGGATGTATGACCACTGGGAGGCATTCATGGACTGAGGACTGTTCTCTCGGGATGGACTTCACCTGAGTAGGGAGGGAAATAGACTTCTAGGATGGAGGCTGGCACAACAGATTAAGAGAGCTTTAAACTAGGAATTAGGAGGAGATGGTTAGGAGATGTCCAGGTAATCTCCACACTGGATTTTAACATTGAGAGGGAAGAAAACGAAGTAAGAAAAGATACAGCCATGGGTAGGAGAACAGACATAAGGAGGAAGGGTAGTGTAGATACCATTCTAATAGGTGATACTGGTGGTCTGGGCCTAATCGGGTAAAGAATGTGAGCAAAGCCAAACAGCAAAAATTAAGATGTTTGTACACCAATGCGAGGAGCCTAGGTAACAAAATGGAGGAACTAGAGTTACTGGTGCAGGAAGTGAAACCGGATATTATAGGGATAACAGAAACAAGGTGGAATAGTAGTCATGACTGGAGTACAGGTATTGAAGGGTAGAAGGCTGTTTAGGAAAGACAGAAGTAAAGGCGAAAGTGGTGGAGTAGCATTGTATATCAATGATGAGATAGACTGTAAAGAAATAAGAAGGGATGGAATGTATAAAACAGAGTCTGTCTGGATAAAATCACATTGGGGAAGAAAACTACTAGAGCCTCCCCTGGGACAGTGCTTGGGGTGTGCTATAGACCACTGGGATCTGATTTGGATATGGGTAGAGACCTCTTTAATGTTTTTAATGAAGTAAATACTAATGGGAATTGTGTGATCATGGGAAACTTTAACTTTAACTTCCCAAATATAGACTGGAGGACAAGTGCTAGTAATAATAATAGGGCTCAGATTTTCCTGGATGTGATAGCTGATGGATTCCTTCACCAAGTAGTTGCTGAACCAACAAGAGGGGATGCCATTTTAGATTTGGTTTTGGTGAGTAGTGAGGACCTCATAGAAGAAATGGTTGTAGGGGACAATCTTGGTTGGAGCGATCATGAGCTAATTAAATTTAAACTTTTGATTTCAAAAGGGCTAACTTAAAAAAATTAAGGAAATTAGTTAGAGAAGTGGATTGGACTGAAGAACTTGTGGATCTAAAGGCGGAGGAGGCCTGGAATTACTTCAAGTCAAAACTGCAGAAACTATCAGAAGCCTGCATCCCAAAAAAGGGGAAAAAATTCATAGGCAGGAATTGTAGGCCAACCTGGGTGAGCAAGCATCTCAGAGAGGTTATTAAGAAAAAGCAGAAAGCTTACAAAGAGTGGAAGATGGGAGTGATCAGCAAGGAAAGCTACCTTATTGAAGTCAGAACATGTAGGGATAAAGTGAGAGTTGGACCTTGCAAAGGGAATTTAAAACCAATAGTAAAAGGCTCTATAGCCATATAAATAAGAAGAAAACAAAGAAAAAAGAAGTGGGACCGCTAAACACTGAGGCTGGAGTGGAGGTTAAAGATAATCTAGGCATGGCCCAATATCTAAACAAATACTTTGCCTCGGTATTTAATGAGGCTAATGAGGAGCTTAGGGAAAATGGTAGGATGACAAATGGGAATGAGGATATGGAGGTAGATATTACCACATCCGAGGTAGAAGCCAAACTCAAACAGCTTAATGGGACTAAATCGGGGGGCCCAGATAATCTTCATCCAAGAATATTAAAGGAACTGGCACATGAAATTGCTAGCCCATTAGCAAGAATTTGTAATGAATCTGTAAACTCAGGGGTTGTACCGTATGACAGGAGAATTGCTAACATAGATCCTATTTTTAAGAAAGGAAAAAAAAGTGATCCGGGTAACTACAGGCCAGTTAGTTTGACATCTGTAGTATGCAAGATCTTGGAAAAAAATTTGAAGGAGAAAGCAGTTAAGGACATTGAGGTCAATGGTAATTGGGACAAAATACAACATGGTTTTACAAAAGGTAGATTGTGCCAAACCAACCTGATCTCCTTCTTTGAGAAGGTAACAGATTTTTTAGACAAAGGAAATGCAGTGGAGCTAATTTACCTTGATTTCAGTAAGGCATTTGATACGGTTCCACATGGGGAATTATTAGCTAAATTGGAAAAGATGGGGATCAATATGAAAATTGAAAGGTGGATAAGGAACTGGTTAAAGGGGAGACTACAATGGGTAAATTGTCAGGCTGGAGGGAGGTTACTTGTAGAGTTCCTCAGGGATCGGTTTTGGGACCAATCTTATTTAATCTTTTTATTACTGACCTTGGCACAAAAAGTGGGAATATGCTAATAAAGTTTGCGGATGACACAAAGCTGGGAGGTATTGCCAATACAGAGAAGATCTGGATGACCTTGTAAACTAGAGTAATAGTAATAGGATGAAATTTAACGGTGAAAAGTGCAAGGTCATGCATTTAGGGATTAATAACGAGAATTTTTGTTATAAGCTGGGGATGCATCAGTTGGAAGTTACAGAGGAGGAGAAGGACCTCGGAGTATTGGTTGATCACAGGATGACTATGAGCCGCCAATGTGATATGGCTGTGAAAAAAGCTAATGCGGTCTTGGGATGCATCAGGTGAGGTATTTCCAGTAGAGATAAGGAGGTATTAATACCGTTATACAAGGCTCTGGTGAGACCTCATCTGGAATACTGTGTGCAGTTCTGGTCTCCCATGTTTAAGAAGGATGAATTCAAACTGGAACAGGTACAGAGAAGGGCTACTAGGATGATCCGAGGAATGGAAAACCTGTCTTATGAAAAGAGACTCAAAGAGCTTGGCTTGTTTAAGCTAACCAAAAGAAGGCTATGGGGAGATATGATTGCTCTCTATAAATATATCAGAGGAATAAATACCAGGGAGAGAGAGGAATTATTTAGGCTCAGTACCAATGTGGACACAAGAACAAATGGATATAACTGGCCATCAGGAAGTTTAGACTTGAAATTAGACGAAGGTTTCTAACCCTAAGAGGAGTAAAGTTCTGGAACAGCCTTCCAAGGGGAGCAGTGGGGGCAAAAGACTAAGCTTGATAAATTTATGGAGGGGATGGTATGATAGGATAACCTAATTTTGGCAATTAATTGATCTTTGACTATTAGCGATAAATATGCCCAATGGCCTGTGATGGGATGTTAGATGGGGTGGGATCTGAGTTACTACAGAGAATTCTTTCCTAGGTGTCTGGCTGGTTAGTCTTGCCCACGTGTTCAGGGTTTAGCTGATCACCATATTTGGGGTCAGGAAGGAATTTTCCTCCAGGGCAGATTGGCAGAGGCCCTGGGGGGGTTTCGCCTTCCTCTGCAGCTTGGGGCATGGGTCACTTGCTGGAGGATTCTCTGCACCTTGAAGTCTTTAAACCACGATTTGAGGACTTCTGTAGCTCAGTCATAGGTTAGGGGTTTGATACAGGAGTGGGTGGTTGAGATTCTGTGGCCTGCGTTGTGCAGGAGGTCAAACTAGATGATCATAATGGTCCCTTCTAATCTTAAAGTCTATGATTCTGTGATATGCTGGAGGGTAGGGATAGGATACAGAGGGAGGATTGGGCCAAAAGAAATCTGATGAGGTTCAACAAGGACATGTGCAGAGTCCTGCACTTAGGACGGAAGAATCCCATGAACTGCTACAGACTAGGGACCAAGTGGCTAGGCAGCAGTTCTGCAGAAAAGGACCTAGGGGTCACAGTGGACGAGAAGCTGGATATGAGTCAACAGTGTGCCCTTGTTGCCAAGAAGGCTAACGGCATTTTGGGCTGAATAAGTAGGGGCATTGCCAGCAGATTGAGGGACATGATCATTCCCCTCTATTGGACATTGGTGAGGTCTCATCTGGAGTACTGTGTCCAGTTTTGGGCTCCACACTACAAAAAGGATGTGGAAAAATTGGAAAGAGTCCAGCAGAGGGCAACAAAAATTATTAGGGGCCTGGAGCACATGACTTATGAGGAATGTCTGAGGGAACTGGGATTGTTTAGTCTGCAGAAGAGAAGAATGGGGGGGGGGAATTTGATAGCTGCTTTCAACTACCTGAAGGGGGGTTCCAAAGAGGATGGAGCTAGACTGTTCTCAGTGGTAGCAGATGACACAACAAGGAGTAATGGTTTCAAGTTGCAGTGGAGGACGTTTAGGTTGGATATTAGAAAAAACTTTTTCACTAGGAGGGCGGTGAAGCACTGGAATGGGTTACCTAGGGAGGTGGTGGAATCTCCTTCCTTGGAGGTTTTTAAGGTCAGGCTTGACAAAGCCTTGGCTGGGATGATTTAGTTGGGGATTGGTCCTGCTTTGAGCAGGGGGTTAGACTAGATGACCTCCTGAGGTCCCTTCCAACCCTGATATTCTATGATTCTATGAAAACTGTTATTATCACATCCAGGCCTACTAGTATAAGCAGCATTTATTCTCCAATCTATATCTGGAGAGTTAAAGTCTCCCATTATGACACACTTCCCAGAAGTCTTTCTAATAATATTAAAGAGATCTCTCTCCATATCAGAGTCTGACTCTGGGGGTCTGTAGCAGACCCCTAACAATATCCCAGCTGAACCTCTTTTATAATCCTTCCCCCAAGGGATTTTGACTAGGGCTCTCGATTAATCAGTCAACTCACATGGTTAACTCAAAAAAAATTAATCGTGATTAAAAAAATTATTGCAATTAATCACAGTTTTAATCGCACTGTTAAACAAGAGACTACCAATTGAAATTTATTAAATATTTTGGATGTTTTTTCTACATTTTCCCATATATCTTGTATTTTGTGTTGTAATTGAAATCAAAATATATTTTGATTACAAATATTTGCACTGTAAAAATGATAAACAGAAGAAATAATATTTTTCAATTCACCGCATATAAGTACTGTAGTGTAATCACTTTGTCCTGAAAGTGCAATTTACAAATGTAGATTTTTCTTTTTGTTACATAACTGCACTCAAAAATAAAACAATGGGGAGGGATAGCTCAGTAGTTTGAGCATTGGCCTGCTAAACCCAGGGTTGTGAGCTCAGTCCTTGAGGGGATCATTTAGAGAACTGGGGTATAAATCTGTCTGGGGATTGTTCCTGCCTTGAGCAGGGGGTTGGACTAGATGACCTTCTGAGGTCCCTTCCAACCCTGATATTCTATGAATGTAAAACTTCAGAGGCTACAAGTCCACTCAGTCCTACTTCTTGTTCAGCCAATCGCTAAGACAAACAAGTTTGTTTACATTTATGGGAGATAATGCTGCCCTCTTTTTATTTACAATGTCACCAGAAAGTGAGAAAAGGCATTTGCATGACACTTTTGTAGCCGGCATTGCAAGGTATTTACGTGCCAGATATGCTAAACATTCGTATGCCCCTTCATGCTTCGGCCATCATTCCAGAGGACATGCTTCCAATGCTGATGACGCTCATTAAAAAAATAATGCATTAATTAAATTTGTGACTGACTTCCTTGGGGGAGAATTGTATGTCCCCTGCTCTGTTTTACCCACATTCTGCCATATATTTCATGTTATAGCAGTCTCAGATGATGACCCAGCACATGTTCATTTTAAGAACACTTTCACTGCAGATTTCACAAAACGCAAAGGAGATACCAATGTGCGATTTCTAAAGATAGCTACAGCACTTGACCCAAGATTTAAGAATCTGAAGTGCCTTCCAAAATCTGAGAGGGACGAGGTGTGGAGCATGCTTTCAGAAGTCTTAAAAGCCATACTCTGATGCAGAAACTACAGAACCCAAACCACCAAAAAAGAAAATCAACCTTCCACTGGTGACATCTGACTCAGATAATGAAAATAAATGTGCATCAGTCCGCACTGCTTTGGATGGTGGTACAGACAACTCAAGATTTGCAGACTCCTGCTAAATGAAAGGACCTGGAGGGAGGCCTGCCAGAAGAGGAAAGTGATCCGTGGAAGAATGCGACCATGAGGACAAGGCAGAGGAGACCAGCTAGTGGTGATGAAATTGAGTTGAGTAACAGGTTTGCTGCACCGGGGATTGAGGAGGTGGAACAGGCAGAAGATGGGGTGGTGAGAAAGAAAAGGAGGGAAGCCAGTATGTGCAGAAGAGATGATGGAGATAGACAGGGACCAGAGCCTAATGAAAAATAAGGATGATGCACAGGGGACCACTAGAGACAACATGAAACAGATTCATACCAACACCAGGAAGAGACAGGTCTGTGTAATGAGGGCTCCATAGAAGAATCAATAGGCCTGTCACCCGATCAAATCCAGAGAACAGAAGAGTGTGGCATCTGCCAAGAGCAAGGATGTGAGATGTGGATGTGAGGCTGAAGGGGATCCTGATGGGAGGTGGTAAAAATCCATTGATTGTGCTGCATGTCGGGACAAATGACGCTGCTAGATTCCCATTGGAATGGATCAAAGGTGACTACACATCGCTGGGTAATACGCTTAAGGAAGTGGAAGGTCAGGTAATTTTCTGCGGAATACTTCTGGTCCCTAGAGAAGGAGGGTGAAGACATGACAAGTTAATGAAGATCAAAAGATGGCTGAAAGATTGGTGCTATGAGGAAGGTTTTTGGATGATTGACCATTGGGAAACATTTATGGAAAGACGACTTTTCTGAACTGATGGACTGCACTTTAGTACCTGGGGTTTTAACCTTCTCGGATCAAGGCTGGCACAACTGATAAGAAGGACTTTAATGTAGGAGATGAGGAGAAAAGGTTGGGAGAAACTCATGAAATCTTCATGCCTGGCTTTAAAACACAAGAACAGGAAAATTAGCTAAAGGAAGACCTAGTAAGGGGTAATGGAACACCACAAGCTAGAAAACTGGGTGAGGTCCAAATGAAACAACTGAAATGCTTGTACATGAATGCAAGGAGTCTGAGCAATAAAATGGTGCAGGAGGTCAGACCAGATAGTATAGGTCTCCAGTAATCCGTATACTATCTGGGATATTGAATTACAGTTTACTGTTTTGTTGATGTCAACACTCCCCCATCACCTTTACCATCTCTTCAGCATCTACCCTTCAATATACTATCGATATCTGTATTCCAGTCATGAGTGCTAGTCCACCACTAGCCTGATAGAGCTTAAGGCAAAAAAGATTCACGCATAAGTATCTTCCATCAGATACCCCCTCAAGAATGATATGCATCCCACAGCTTCTGCATCCTAGATTCTAGTCCTAGAAAAAAAGAAAGAGAAGGATGGAAAAACCCTCCCCATCCAAATTCCCCCTTACAAATTCCCACAGAAAAAATGGTTATTGATCTTTTGTAACTGTTGTTCTTCAAGATGTGTTGCACATGTACATTCCACTCTTGGTGTGTGAGCATCCTGTGCAGTCACTGGAAATTTCCCCCTCAGTGATACCCATCAGGGTGGCTTGAGTGCCTTCTTCTGCTGCACAATGCTAGTGCTGGTATAAAGTGCCCAGTCGATCCTGCACCCCCCAGTTCCTTCTTTCTGGAAACTCCGATGCAGAGGGCTAGGAGGGCGGGTCGTGGAATGTACATGTGCAACATATCTTGAAGAACAACAGTTACAAAAGGTCAGTAACTATTTTTTCTTCTTCAAGTGATGGCACATATGCATTCTACTTCTGGTGATTCCTAAACACTGATTTAGGCGGAAGTATCAGAGTTCATGTACACCCAGATCATAACATAGCCGGTGATGGCATAATGGGAAGAAAATGTATGCACCGATGACCAGGTTGCTGCTTTGCAAATGCTGTGAATAGGGAACTGCACCAGAATACCGCTTGCTTGCAATCTTGTGGAATGAGCAATCAGGTTATTTGATGGTGAAACACCTGCCTGAATGTAACAAGTGCAAATTGGAAGACTTCTCATTCTGTCCACTAGAGCCACAAACAGTTAGGTGGACTGCCAAAATGGTTTAATCCTTTCTATATAGAATACTAGAGCCCATCTAACATCCAATGAGTGAAGCCTAGACTAAAAATCGCTTCCATTTTGACTGGTAGGTGGCCCTGGTGGAGGGCTTTCTAGTACTTAGTAAGATGTGGTGAACTTGCTCTGAGCAAGCCTGTTCTCTGGGATTTAACCTTGGAGCTTCCAGGCCAATAAGTGAAGGGAGCTTAGGTTCAGGTGGAGCAGCCAACCGTGATCCTGGGAGATCACATCTGGGTGTAACAGGAGCAAGACTGGAGTCTAGCAGGGCGGAGAACCAGTGTTGGTGGAGCCATGCCGGGGCTATTAATATAGCACAGGCGTGGTTCTGCTTAGTTTTTAGTAACACTCTGTGAAGGAGTGGGATCGGGAGAAAAGCATAACAAAGCTGTCCTGTCCAGAGTAGCAGGAAGGCAGCTATGATGGAACCTGTAAAATGAACCTGAAGTGAGCAGAATTGGTGACACTTTATGTTGTATTTGTTCACAAACAGGTCTGTTTGGGGACTCCCACAGTTCAGGAAAATGTCTCTGGCTACATCCGGGGGAAGAGACCACTCATGACTGGAGGAAGATCTGCTCAGATGATCTGCCAGCTCATTCTGCATCCCTGGAAGGTAAGAGGCCTCAAGGTTGATTGAGTGGGCTATACAAAATTCCCATAAGTCGATTGCTTCCTGAGAAAGGAGGGAAGAGCAAGCTCCTCCCTGCCTGTTTAGGTAAAATATGGCTGCAGTGTTGTCCATAAGAACAAACAAACTTTTGCCCTTGATGTGAGGCAGGAACATCTGACAGGCAAGACAAACCACCCTGAGCTCTCTGATGTTAATATAAAGGGAGAGGTCTGCCTGAGACCAAAGGTTCTGAGTTCTTAGAGGCTCCATGTGGGCTCCGCATCCTAGTGCTGATGTATTTGAGACCAGCGTCATTGATGGTTGAGGGCAGATGAAGGGAACACCTGCAGAAACATTGAGAGGATCCAACCACCAATCCAGTGAGGTGAGGACCTGTGATGGACTATGAGAAGGGCCCTACCAAATTCATGGTCATGAAAAATGCATCATGGACCGTGAAATCTGGTCTCTCCCCATGAAATCTGGTCTTTTGTGTGCTTTTACCCTATACTATACAGATTTCACAGGGAAGACCAGCGTTTCTGAAACTGGGGGTCCTGACCCAAAAGGGAGTTGCAGGAAGGTCACAAGGTTATTTTAACAGATGTATTGGAGCATAAGCTTTCATGGGTGAATACCCACTTTGTCAGATGCAGTTAGTTATATTGTTAGTCTGTAAGGTGCCACAGGACACTCTGTTGCTTTTTACAGATCCAAACTAACACGGCTACCCTTCTGATACTTAAGGTTATTTTAGAGGATCACGGTATTGCCACACTTACTTTTGTGCTGCCTTCAGAGCTGGGCAGCTGGAGAGCAGTGGCTATTGGCCGGGCACCCAGCTCTGAAGGCAGAGCCCCACCAGCAGCAGCGCAGAAGTAAGTGTGGCAATACCATACCATGCCACCCTTACTTCTGCGCTGCTGCTGGCGGCGGCTCGACCTTCAGAGCAGGGCTCCTACTCAGCAGCTGCCGCTCTCCAGCTGCCCAACTCTAAGGCAGTGCTGCAGCCAGCAGCAGTGCAGAAGTAAGGGTAGCAGAACCACAACCCTCCCTACAATAATCTTGCGACCCCTCCACAACTCCTTTTTGGGTAAGGACCCCTATAATTACAAGACTGTGAAATTTCAGATTTAAATAGCTGAAATAATGAAATTTATTATTTTTTAAATCCTTTGACCATGAAATTGATCAAAATGGATCGTGAATTTGGTAGGACTCTAACTTTGAGTACAGTGTCTGAATGAAAATGGCTTGGTGAGTACACTAAGACCAGCCATGTCTGGAGGGATCTGAGGCGCAATCTCGTGGTTTTATCACATAAATGCACAAGGCCATGTGGCCTAGGAGCCTCATACAGTTCCAGGCTGTTATGATTGGGTGATATTTGAAGTGTGTCACCTGGAAATGGATTGATTGGAATCGCACCTCCAGGAGGAATGCTCTGGCTTGGGTGGAGTACAGCACCACTCCAGTAAACTCTATCCACTGTACCGGACAAATGGTAGATTTGTCTGCATTGATTAGAAGCCTAGGCCCCTGAATGTCAACTGGATAACTGGAACGCTGGACACCCCTGGAGCCCTGGCCTGGCCCTTGACTAGCCAGCTGTCCAGATAAGACAGTCCAGATAAGACTAGAAGCTGTCCAGTAGACCTTCCCCCTTCAATCTCCCCAGGAATGCTGCCACTATGGCATTACATTTTGTGAACACCCAAGGAGCTGCAGACAGGTTGAACAGAAGCATCGTGAATTGGTACTGTAAATGGTTCATTATGAATCTGAGGACATTTCTACGCCCTTGGCATATCAACACATGGAAGTAGGCATCTCTTAAATGGAGGGTGGCGTGCCTGTCTCCGGAATACAGAAAGGGAATAATAGATGCCAAGGTGACCATGTGGAATTGTATCTTTTTGAGATAGTGGTTGAGTTGGCACAGGACTAGAATAGGCCTGAGATCTGCTGTGGCGTTCGGAATTAGGAAATAATGGGACTAGAAACTCTTTCCCCTTAACCTCTATGGCACCTCTTCTACGGCTGCCATCCGAAGGAGTGATTGAACCTCCTGGTGCAGAAGTTTCTTGTGGGAGGGGCCTCTGAAGAGGGATAGGGAGGGTGGGAAAGAGGGATAGAAATAAACTGGAGGATTTTCACCTGAAATACTGTGTGCAGGACTGGTCAGACAATCTTAAACAGCATATTGCAGAATTGGAGGGGGTTTAGAGAAGAATGATGAGAATTGTAAAAGGCCTGGAAAAACTCTCATAGGAAGAGATTGCAAAGATTGGTATTGTTACCTTAAAAGGAGATGACGAGGAGGGGTCGTGATAAATATATATAAAATACTGAATGGTCTAGAGACTGGTCTAATAACACAAGAACAAGAACAACTGGGGGGAGGGATAGCTCAGTGGTTTGAGCATTGGCCTGCTAAACCCAGGGTTGTGAGTTCAATCCTTGAGGGGGCCACTTAGGGATCTGGGGAAAAATCTGTACTTGGTCCTGCTAGCGGAGGCAGGGGGCTGGACTTGATGACCTTTCAAGGTCCCTTCCAGCTCCACGAGATAGGATATCTCCATTAAAAAAAAAAAAAAAAAAACACCCATATTGATTTTTGCTGCATCATTGCTTTTGTAGCTCTGTCTCCCACTGTCTTTTTTCTTTTAATATTTATATTAGAAAATACATTACATTAAATATAACAGGTTTATTCCCCATAGTCTAAAAACATTCACATTATTCTGGCAGGAAAGGCATTTCATGTTGTTCTCATATTGTTACACTCTTTGCCTTTTGGCTAGCAAAAATTATATATGAAAATCTCAGAAATCCTTATTCATTTTGGGCATATGTACATTAATGGTAATTATGTTAAAAGTCCCATTTTCAAACCATTAGACAATATCATGAAACCCAGAAAGCGGATGATTCATACTATAATTCTCTTATAAAATAGCATTATTCATACTATGTGATTGTGATTCTGTCACATTTCCTAAGCATAATATGTAATGTAATAAAATATCTTTTGTAAATTTTGAGTAAAATATTTATAGTTTAGAAGAAATTGCCAGATTTTACAATTCAAATCCAAGCTCACATAAGATTGCAAAATCTCTTTGATATCTGAAGCTGAACTGAAGAGGACTTGCTCTGAGTCCTGCTAAAAGAGGCAGGTGTCTGCCTTCATGAATTCCAAATATTGCACCAGAATTCCATTATGGAGGCACAAGGGAGCATGTTACATTCTCTGCAGCGCAAACCCTTTCAGTAGTGACTTGGTTCATTCTTTCCTCTGCAGGCTGGTGCTTCTAAAGACTCAGCATAATTTCCACCCAGGAGTGGGGGGGAAGTCTCCTGACACGATGTCAGCTCTTGTAATCCAGCTAGCCCCCTGGAAATGGCAGGCCAGGATTATACATTACAGATGCAGAGCCATTCCCAAACAAAGGTCACTTGACACAGCATCACTGGGAGCCTTGCACAGGTTGAAACTGAGGAAAGAAAATAAATGAACAGAGACTGCTTGTTTTCAGCTTTTGATAACTGCACACAACAATGGCATGTTGGGGAGCCTTAGAGGAGGGTAGGGAGGAAAAATCAAATGCACAACTGCAAAATGGGGACTAACTGGCTAGGCAGCACTGCTGCTGAAAAGGATCTGGGGGATAGAGTGGATCATCAATTCAATATGAGCCAACGATGTGATGCATTTGCAAAAAAGGCTAATATCAGTCTGGGTGTGTTAACAGGAGTGTTGTATATAAAACATGTGAGGTATTGGTCTTGCTCTACTCAGCATTGGTGAGGTCTGGAGTACTGTGTCCAATTCTGGGCACCAGACTTTAGGATAGATGTGGACAAATTGGCGAGAGGGCACAGAAGACCAACAAAAATGATAGAAGATTTAGAAAACCTGACCTGTGAGGAAAGGTTAAAAAAACTGGGGATGTCATCTTGAGAAAAGGAGACTAAGGAGAGGATCTGATAAGTCTTCTGATATTAAGGGCTGTCATAAAGATGACCGTGATCAGTTGTTCTCCATGTCCACTGAAGGTAGAACAAGAAGTAATCGGCTTAATCTGGAACATGGGAGATTTATTACATATTAGAAAAACTTTCTAACAAAAAGGATAGTTAAGCTTTGGAATAGGCTTCCAAGGGAGGCTGTGGAATCCCTGTCACTTGAAGTTTTTAAGAACAGGTTGGCCAAACACCTGTCAGGGATGATCTAGGATTACTTGGTCCTGCCTCAGTGCAGGGCACTGGACTTGGAGACCTCTCAAGGTCCCTTCCAGCTCGACATTTCTATGATTCAAGTGTGTGTGTGGGAGTGGCACTTTGGGGTGCATTCCACCTTTGATCTGGATTTGCTGTCTTCCATATTGTATGTGAAAGGTAAAATGCTGTATGTATCGTCCAAATCTCCATTTGACTCAGTTGGGCTGTTCCCACACACGGGGGCAGAAGCTTCCCTGTGAGTTCAGGGTGGAGGGATACAAGGGGGGAGTGAAGGAAGCTATTAAGGCTTGGGGGAAGAGAAAGGGGCAGCTGGCTCTAGGTTGGAAAGGGGCTTCCTGGTAGTTCTTAGAGAAGTTCCTCCGTGGCTTGGCACCCTGTGTTCCAAAGCACTCCTGTCCTCCACTCAGGCACTGGTGCCCTGTCTCGTTCCCCTCCCCACCTTGGCAGTTGGCAAATGTGCTTCTGCCCTTCCCCTGGGCTGGATGTCTCCACCAAGACCTACAGTGGCTGGAAGGTGGGACCACACTGGGCCAGGGAGTCTGACTTGTTTCCTGGTGGCCAGACTGATCTCATGTACTGCAGTGGCTTTTCCAGCCCCCTCCTCCATGTCCTGCTCTTAACTCTACCCCACACTCCCAGCACATGCAGATGGGGATGGAAACATAGCTGGGTCCCGCTCTCACCTCTGTAAGGTATTGTTGGGGAAGAAAACATGGGGGTGGGTGGGCGGAAACCTGGATCTATCCTCTCAGAATTTCTACTACTGGGGCTCTAGCCTCTCCTGCCCCTAAGTTACACCATTTCTGCTCAGACTTTTCCATATACTTGCAGGAAAAGGGAGGAGTGTGGTGAACACAGGGCCTTACTGCAAGGCTTGGGAGTTTGTTTTAATGTATACCCCAGCTCAAAAAGGATACTGCAGAAATAGAAAATGCCCACAGAAGATCAAGAAACATGATTAGAAGCCTGAAAAGATTTCTATATGCAGAGATAGAAAAAAATAATCTAGATTCATAGATGATGTTTGAAGAGACATTCTGATCACCTAGTCTGACCTTTTGCATAATGCAGGGCAGTGATTCCTGCTTCAAGCCAATTACTTCTGGCTGAGCAGGGGCTGATCTTTTAGAAAGAGACATTCAGCCCTGAGTGAAAGATTTCAAGAGATGGAGAATCCACCACACCCCTGGGTAAATGGTTCCAGTTAAAGCTTTGTGCCTTACTTGTAGTCTGAATTTGTCTAGCTTCAACTTCCAGCCATTGAGTCTGTCAAGGCTGCTTCCCCACTCTGAACTTTAGGGTACAAATGTGGGGGCCTGCATAAAAACTTCTAAGCTTAACTACCGGTTTAGCTCTGGTCCGCTGCCACCATTCCCAAGTGGATTCCCTTCCCTGGGAAGCCTTGAGAAACTCTTCACCAATTCCCTGGTGAATACAGATCCAAACCCCTTGGATCTTAAAACAAGGAGAAATTAACCATCCCCCCTCCTTCCTTTCACCAACTCCTGGTGAATACAGATCCAACCCCCTTGGATCTAAAAGCAAGGAGAAATTAACCATCCCCCCCTCCTTCCTTTCACCAACTCCTGGTGAATACAGATCCAACCCCCTTGGATCTAAAAGCAAGGAGAAATTAACCATCCCCCCTCCTTCCTTTCACCAACTCCTGGTGAATACAGATCCAACCCCCTTGGATCTAAAAGCAAGGAAAAATTAACCATCCCCCCTCCTTCCTTTCACCAACTCCTGGTGAATACAGATCCAACCCCCTCGGATCTAAAAGCAAGGAAAAATCAATCAGGTTCTTAAAAATAAGACTTTTAATTAAAGAAAAAAGGTAAAAATCATCTCTGTAAAATCAGTATGGAAAATAACTTTACAGGGTAATCAAACTTAAAGAGCTCAGAGGACCCCCTCTAGTCTCAGGTTCAAAGTACAGCAAACCGAGATAAACACTCTAGTAAAAGGTACATTTACAAGTTGAGAAAACAAAGGAAAACTAACACGCCTTGCCTGGCTGTTTACTTACAAGTTTGAAATATGAGAGACTTGTTTAGAAAGATGTGGAGAACCTGGATTGATGTCTGGTCCCTCTCAGTCCCAAGAACTCCCAAACAAAGAGCACAAACAAAAACCTTCCTCTCCCCCCCCCCCCCCCCAAGATTTGAAAGTATCTTCTCGTCTTATTGGTCCTTTGGGTCAGATGCCAGCCAGGTTACCTGAGCTTCTTAACCCTTTACAGGGAAAAGGATTTTGGAGTCTCTGGCCAGGAGGGATTTTATAGTACTGTACACAGGACAGCTGTTACCCTTCCCTTTATAGTTATGACACGCCCCCCAAATCACAGATAGTGTTGGACAGCCGGTTCCACACTGGCTGTGATTTCTTCCTGGAGCTCTAGGAGAAAACAGAGTTAATAAGACATATGCACCTTTAGACATACTACTGATTATATAAAAACTAACAATATGTTCCATATTCCAAGAACAATTTTTAACCAGTTGATTCTGGGAAACTTTCCCGGGAGAGTGCATCAGCCACTTTGTTAGAAGTTCCTGAAATGTGTTGTATTTCAAAATCAAAATCTTGGAGAGCTAAACTCCACCGAAGAAGTTTTTTGTTATTCCCCTTGGCAGTATGAAGCCACTGTAGCGCAGCATGGTCTGTTTGTAGTTGGAAACGCCGTCCCCAAACATATGGGCTTAGCTTTTCCAGCGCGTACACAATGGCGTAGCATTCCTTTTCGCTGATTGACCAGTGGCTTTCCCTCTCAGACAGTTTCTTGCTGAGAAACACATCAGGATGGAATTCTTGATCCGGTCCTTCCTGCATTAAAACTGCTCCTATGCCCCGCTCGGATGCATCTGTGGTTACTAGGAACGGTTTGTCAAAGTCTGGGGCCCTTAGCACAGGGTCAGACGTGAGTGTCGCCTTAAGCTGGTGAAAGGCCTTTTGACACTCATCAGTCCACTGAACTGCATTTGGCTGTTTCTTTCTGGTTAGGTCTGTCAGCGGGGCGGCGATTTGGCTGTAGTGTGGTACAAATCGCCTATAATATCCGGCCAAGCCTAAGAAGGATTGGACCTGTTTCTTTGACTTTGGAACCAGCCACTTTTGGATAGCATCCACTTTGGCCTGTAGGGGATTTATAGTTCCTTGACCCACCTGGTGCCCCAGGTAAGTCACTCTGTTTTGGCCTATTTGACACTTTTTAGTCTTAACAGTTAGTCCTGCCTGCCGGATGCGCTCGAAGACTTTTCCAGGTGCTCCAGGTGTTCTGTCCATGAATCAGAAAAAATGGCCACATCATCGAGGTAGGCAACTGCAGATTCTCCCAATCCCGCTAGGAGACCATCTACAAGTCTTTGGAAGGTGGCGGGTGCATTTCGCAACCCGAAAGGGAGTACATTGAATTCATACACCCCTGCCTGGGTGATGAAGGCTGACCTTTCCTTAGCGGGTTCATCTAGTGGTACTTGCCAGTACCCTTTGGTTAAGTCTAAAGTAGAGATGAATTGGGCATGTCCCAATTTCTCCAATAGCTCATCTGTACGTGGCATTGGATAGTTGTCAGGACGAGTTACAGCATTTAGCTTACGGTAGTCCACGCAAAAGCGTATTTCCCCATCTGGTTTGGAAACTAGAACCACTGGAGATGCCCATGCACTATTAGAGGGGCGGATTATACCCATCTGTAGCATGTCCTGGATCTCCCTTTGTATAGCAGTTTGGGCATGAGGTGACTCCCGGTAGGGTGGGGTTCTAATAGGGTGAGCATTACCTGTGTCAATGGAGTGGTATGCCCGTTTGGTCCGTCCTGGAGTGGCTGAGAAAATTGGTGCAAAGCTTGTGCACAGCACCTTGATCTGCTGTCGCTGCAGACGTCCAAGGGTTGCGGAGAGGTTCACCTCTTCCACGCCACCATCCTTTTTTCCTTCGTAGTAGACACCTTCAAGCCACTCCACGTCATCTGTTTCCTGGGCTGTAAACTGGCAAACGTTTAATTCTCTGGAATAAAAGGGCTTAAAAGAATTAACATGGTATACCTTAGGCTTTATGTTGGAGGTGGGGGAGGTTATGAGATAGTTAACAGCTCCTAGGCGCTCCTGGACCGTGAATGGTCCTTCCCATGACGCTTCCATTTTATGGGCCTGGAGCGCCTTTAAGACCATGACTTGGTCTCCTACTTTGAAGCACCGTTCTCTGGAATGTTTATCATACCAGGCCTTTTGCTCTTCCTGAGCATCCTTTAGGTTTTCTTTAGCAAGGGCTAAAGAGTGTCGGAGGGTGCTTTGTAGGTTGCTTACAAAGTCTAGAATGTTAGTTCCTGGAGAAGGCGTAAACCCCTCCCATTGCTGCTTCACCAACTGTAATGGCCCCTTAACCTCGCGGCCATACACAAGTTCAAATGGTGAAAACCCTAAACTGGGATGTGGTACAGCCCTGTAGGCAAAAAGCAACTGCTGCAAAACTAGGTCCCAATCATTGGAGTGTTCATTTATGAATTTACGTATCATGGCCCCCAAAGTTCCATTAAACCTCTCCACCAGGCCATTGGTTTGATGGTGGTAAGGGGTGGCAACCAAGTGATTCACCCCATGAGCTTCCCACAGGTTTTTCATGGTCCCTGACAGAAAATTAGTTCCCGAATCTGTAAGGATGTCGGAGGGCCAACCTACCCTGGCAAAAAAGTCTGCTAATGCCTGGCACACACTTTTAGCCCTGGTGTTGCTTAAGGGTACTGCTTCCGGCCATCGGGTAGCAAAATCCATGAAAGTCAGTATGTACTGCTTTCCTCTGGGTGTCTTCTTTGGGAAAGGACCCAGAATATCCACAGCTACTCGCTGAAATGGGACTTCAATTATGGGTAGTGGCTGGAGAGGGGCTTTAACCTGGTCTTGGGGCTTTCCCACTCGTTGGCACACCTCACAAGATCGGACATAATTAGCAACGTCCTTGCCCATTCCCTCCCAGTGGAAGGACTTCCCCAACCGGTCTTTGGTTCTGTTCACCCCAGAATGGCCACTGGGATGATCATAGGCTAAGTCCAAGAGCTTTACCTGATACTTAGTGGGAACTACCAACTGTCTTTGAGGATCCCAGTCTTCCTGGTGTCCACCAGAAAGAGTCTCCTTGTATAAAAGTCCTTGTTCTACAACAAACCGGGATCGGTTAGAAGAGCTGAGAGGCGGTGGGGTGCTCCGTGCCGCTGCCCAAGCTTTCTGAAGGCTGTCATCTGCTTCCTGCTTGGCCTGGAACCGTTCCCTTGATGCTGGAGACATCAGTTCCTCCTTGGACTGTGGACTGGGGCTTGGCCCCTCTGGAAGCAATGCAGGTGCTGGGGCTGTTTCCATTGACTGTGAACCGCTGTCCGCTGGTGCACTATGTGGTATTTCAGGCTCTGGCTGAGCCTCTTGGGTAGGGTTATCTGTTGCTTCCGCCAGTTCAGGCTCGCTGGTGCCCTCTGGCATTGGAGTTGTAGACGGGTTTGCAAGCACTGGACTCAGTGCTGGCAATGGTTCTGGTGCTGGTTGCGTTGCCAGTTCCGGTTCTGGGACTGGCTTTGGCTGGGTCTCTGGGATTGGATCCACTACGGCTGTTGCAGTCGTTGGCAGGGGATCCGGTTCCACCACCTTTGTCTGGGTCTCTGGTAACACAGACGGGGCCCTGGTGAACGGCTCAGGAACAGGGATGGGGGTGAAAGCATGCTTAGCCTGGCCACGGGTGACTATTTCCACCCTCTTGGCTAGCTTCACATGGTTGGCCAAGTCTTCCCCCAGCAGCATGGGGATGGGATAATTGTCATAGACTGCAAAAGTCCACATTCCTGACCAGTCCTTGTACTGGACATGCAACTGTAGGCAAGGTTACAGACTGTGACATGAAGGGTTGAATTGTCACTGGAGCCTCCGGGTTGATGAGTTTGGGGTCCACTAGGGATTGGTGGATAGTTGACACTTGTGCCCCAGTGTCCCTCCAAGCGATAACCTTCTTTCCACCCACTCTCAAGGTTTCCCTTCGCTCCGAGGGTATGAGAGAGGCATCTGGGTCTGGGGATCTTTGGTGTGATTGTGGTGTAATGAACTGTAATCGGTTGGGATTCTTGGGGCAGTGAGCCTTTATATGTCCCAGTTCATTACATTTAAAACATCGCCCTGCTAAGGTATCACCGGGGCGATGTTGGTTGGTGGAGACTGGTGGGGTGGGGTGAGAAGGCGTCTGGGGTTTCCCTTGGGATGTGGGTGGGGCTTTGGGTTGTCCCCGGTGGTAAGGTTTTGTTTCGGCTTGCCCTTTCTGGTATTTGCTCCAACTGCTACTAGTTTTTTTCTTTTCTGCCACCTCCACCCATTTGGCTCCAATCTCCCCCGCCTCGGTTACCGTTTCGGGCTTCCTATCTAGGATGTACCTTTCTATTTCCTCAGGAACACCCTCTAAAAACTGCTCCATTTTTACTAGGGAAACCAGATCTTCCAGAGATTTAACATTTGCTCCTGATACCCAGGCATCACAATTTTTGTCAATGTGGTAGGCATGCCGGGTAAATGACATGTCTGGTTTCCACCTTAGGGCTCTGAACCGCTGACGGGCATGCTCGGGTGTTAGCCCCATTCTGAGCCTGGCCTTGTTTTTAAAGAGTTCATAACTGTTCATGTGTTCCTTAGGCATTCAGCCGCCACCTCTGCTAAGGGTCCACTGAGCTGCGGCCTCAGCTCTACCATATACTGGTCTGGAGTGATGCTGTATCCAAGGCAGGCCCTTTCAAAATTTTCTAAGAAGGTCTCAGTATCATCGCCTGCCTTGTAGGTGGGGAATTTTCTGGGATGGGAAGTGGTACCTGGAGAGGGGTTGTTAGGATTGGCTGTTGTATCTGGCCTAGCCTTTGCTACTTCCAGCTCATGCTTCCTCTCTTTTTCTCTCTCCTCCATCTCTTTTTCTTTCAGCTCCATCTCTCTCTTGTGGGCCTCCTCTTTGGCTTTTTCTAGCTCCATAGCTCTCTTGTGGGCCTCCTCTTTGGCTTTCTCTTCTCTTTCTCTCAGCTCCATCTCTCTCTTGTGGGCCTCCTCTTTGGCTTTTTCTTCTTTTGTAGTCATTTTCCTGTTTTCTTGTGCTGGGTCACACCCCTCTGCAGTTGACTGAAACTGGGATGCACTCAGCTCAGGCTGTTGCTGAGTTAACAGAGATTTTCTAACTAGCTACTCCCGAGGATGTAAAAAGAAAAAAAAACAATTCAGCTTGTAAATTCCTTTTACCAGTGGTTTACTCATTAATTGAACCCTTCTCTTAACAAAGGCCCTTGCTAAAAAAACTTAACATCTCTGCCTTCAGGCAAGGAGAGATAAGATATGCATCTACCTTCAGCTCTGCTTTCCAAGCAGTTAGAGGGAAAAAAAATCTTACTGGCTTTTGGGTTTAAAATGAATCCCACCGCTCTGCCACCATGTCAAGGCTGCTTCCCCACTCTGAACTTTAGGGTACAAATGTGGGGGCCTGCATAAAAACTTCTAAGCTTAACTACCAGCTTAGATCTGGTCCGCTGCCACCATTCCCAAGTGGATTCCCTTCCCTGGGAAGCCTTGAGAAACTCTTCACCAATTCCCTGGTGAAAACAGATCCAAACCCCTTGGATCTTAAAACAAGGAGAAATTAACCATCCCCCCTCCTTCCTTTCACCAACTCCTGGTGAATACAGATCCAACCCCCTTGGATCTAAAAGCAAGGAGAAATTAACCATCCCCCCTCCTTCCTTTCACCAACTCCTGGTGAATACAGATCCAACCCCCTTGGATCTAAAAGCAAGGAGAAATTAACCATCCCCCCCTCCTTCCTTTCACCAACTCCTGGTGAATACAGATCCAACCCCCTTGGATCTAAAAGCAAGGAGAAATTAACCATCCCCCCTCCTTCCTTTCACCAACTCCTGGTGAATACAGATCCAACCCCCTTGGATCTAAAAGCAAGGAGAAATTAACCATCCCCCCTCCTTCCTTTCACCAACTCCTGGTGAATACAGATCCAACCCCCTTGGATCTAAAAGCAAGGAAAAATCAATCAGGTTCTTAAAAAGAAGACTTTTAATTAAAGAAAAAAGGTAAAAATCATCTCTGTAAAATCAGTATGGAAAATAACGTTACAGGGTAATCAAACTTAAAGAGCTCAGAGGACCCCCCTCTAGTCTCGGGTTCAAAGTACAGCAAATAGAGATAAACACTCTAGTAAAAGGAACATTTACAAGTTGAGAAAACAAAGGAAAACTAACACGCCTTGCCTGGCTGTTTACTTACAAGTTTGAAATATGAGAGACTTGTTTAGAAAGATGTGGAGAACCTGGATTGATGTCTGGTCCCTCTCAGTCCCAAGAGCGAACGAACTCCCAAACAAAGAGCACAAACAAAAACCTTCCCCTCCCCCAAGAATTGAAAGTAACTTGTCCCCTTATTGGTCCTTTGGGTCAGATGCCAGCCAGGTTACCTGAGCTTCTTAACCCTTTACAGGGAAAAGGATTTTGGAGTCTCTGGCCAGGAGGGATTTTATAGTACTGTACACAGGACAGCTGTTACTCTTCCCTTTATAGTTATAACAGAGTCACATTATGCCTCTGTCTGCTAGATTGAAGAAATATTTTCCCCAGGCAGGTACTTAGAGATTGTAATCAAATCACCTCTTAACTTTCTCTCAGAATAACTATACAGATTGAGCTTTTGAAGTGTCTCACTGTAAAACAGATTTTTCCGATGTTTTCTTTGAACCCTTACTGGTTTTTCAAATTTCAGTAATGGTCTCATCAATGCCATACATAGAGGTGAGACCTCCTCCCTATTCCTACTCTATATTCCTCTGTTTATTCAGAAGGTTAAGACTATAAGATTAAAGAGACAAATAAAAGGGGACAATTTAATAAATACTGTATATACTGAATATAAACATTAACTCATTGTCTATATTTACACAATCTAAACAGACTGTATACTATTTCATTTTTTTATGATTTTCCTAACAAATCTGTTTGAGATATAACGTTGTATCCTGTGAGATAGGAAGTCCCTCTCTTGAATTTAACTATTTCTTTTGCTATTATAGTTTCACAAGGAGAAAAGTTGCAGTCCCTTTGTCCTTACTGAGGCAAACTCCCTTTGCAGGCAATCTGGCTTTTGTCTGGGTGTGGTATCTAAGATATGGCCTATTACAGCATTATCTCATGTATTTCTTACCATATATCATTAAAATATTAATAAGATGTATACAATATTATACAAAATTCTACATTTAAACAATAGTAGGATTGAAAAGTCAAGTACTCAACAGTTAAGAAATGCTAGAATTAAGGTTGCCTGTGCACAGCTTTAGTTACATGATTATATACTTTTCATTCCACAGAAATCCTGCTTTAGTCAATTAACAGGGTAGACAGTATTCGGGGAATGAGGCAGATGGTCAATATTTCTTCTTTTAGAATCACAGAGTTATTGAGTTTAAGGCTAGAAGGGACCACAAGATCATTTAGTTTGACCTCCTACACATCACGAGTCACTAAACTCCACCCATTACCCCATTATTGAACTAAATAATCTGGATTAGATAAAAGTATTACATATCTGATGAGACTAAACTATTGCTTGCCACAAGCAGAACATACAAGAAACAGAAGTGCACTAATGCCTGAGGCCTCAGACATGGCAGGGAACTGATTTGGTGAGACATGCCCAGATTATCCTAGTAAATGACCCATGTCTATGCTGCAGAAGAAAACCAGCCCACCTCCCCCTCAAGATCCCTGCCAATTTGATCTGGGGGAAAATTCATTCCCAGCCTCAAGAAGGGCAATCAGTTTGACCCTGTGCAAGACCCACCAGCCAAGCATCTGAGAGAGAATTCTCAGTACCACTTCAGAGCACCAGCCCACCCTGTTCAGTATCCCATGTCAAGCCTTGACCATTTCTGATGCTTCAGAGGAAGGAATCTGCACATCAGAAGGAAAAATATTCCTTCTTAACCCCTATAGGCAACCAACAGGAGCAAGAAATTTGGGAACATAAGACATAGGACTAGTATTTCTTCTCTGGACCTGTTCCAGTTTGAATTCATCTTTCATAGATGACTGAAAATGTACACAGTATTGCAGAAGAAGACTTACCAGTGCCTTGTACAATGACATTAATACTTCCCTGTTGCTACTGGTAAATATCTCGCCTGATACATCCTAGGATTAGAGCTATCTTTTTCACAGCTGCATCATGTCGGTTGCCCATAGACATTCTGTGATCGACTACTATACTCAGGTTTCTCTCCTCCTCTGTAGTTCTCAGCTGATGAACTCATAGTTTATAGCAGAAGTTCTTGTTAATAGTCCCTAAATGCATGACCTTTCACTTTGTTAATGTAGAATTGCAGTTGGTTGACTGCACCTGGTGGTATCTTGTACCGTGCCAAAACTTCAAGTTCAGCTATACTCAAACCTCTTGTGATGGGATGTATAAACCCCTCATGTGCCAAGAAGGGGTTAAGGAATAATTATGGACTAAGGAGGCCATGACCCTATGCCCTTGATGAGCATGCTCAGGCTGGAGGTGGGATTTAAAAGCCAGCCAGGCAGCTCAGTCTGCGGCTGGCAAGCCAAGGAGGAGGACATACCCTTGGAGCTCTGGAGCTGAGCCCTCAGCGAGCAGGGGAGCCACAGCAGCCAGCATCTGGGATAAGGGCTGGAAATCCAGAAGGCGACATTCACCAGAGACAGGCAATGGCTGGATGGGATATGGACTGGAGGAGGAAGTGACACCATCCAGAGGCAGGTGAGCAGCCAAATCAGTGTCACAGAGACCTAGGTCAGTATTTGGTGAGGTAGGGTGGGCCCGGGTTTCCCTACTTTGTCTGCACCATGACTAGTGGGAGGGACTGCAGCCACCATTGCACTATAGCCATTAGGTAGGGCTGCCATCCCATTGAGCTATAGCCACTGGGCAGGCCAAGGCACCCCCTTATTCGCCACTGTCATGTAATTAGGATATGTTTTGTACAAAGTATGCCTTGTGATGTATCATTATAAAAGTATTGATTTGCTAGACATTAATATCTCATTGGATTGTATGTGTTATCGCCGTATGTGAAGTTATGAAGTTTGGCTATGTATGTGTTACTGAAACATGTTGTGAGGTTGAAAACACTCACAAGCAGCCTTTCAGTACAACAGTAAAAAGGCCAAACAATGTTAATGGCTCATTGAGGAAATGCACATAAGCACAAGGATTACCCCAGGAACTGTGTACAATAAAAAACTCTCAGAAATAGCACTACACAATGGGAACTGTTTGACCCAGGTCACATCAAAAGAGCTTTCCAGCAAGTGGGAAGAAGATATAAAAGGGGGAAATGACATCATGATGGTACCTCACTCTCCCTACAACAACATACCTGGAAGCACCTGAGGAACAAAGACTGAACTGGGGGAAGTGATGGTCCCAGGCTAAAAGGGATTTCTAGCCTGTGTATGAAATCCTGGGAAACCCAAGCTGCAAAGCAAAGGCAACTTGTGCCTTAAGAATCTGCCAGCCTGTTTACCACTCAAGATGAGACTTTGCTAATTCATATCCTATCTATAAAAAAGAAGAACAGGAGTACTTGTGGCACCTTAGAGACTAACAAATTTATTAGAGCATAAGCTTTCATGGACTACAGCCCACTTCTTCGGATGCATCCGAAGAAGTGGGCTGTTGTCCACGAAAGCTTATGCTCTAATAAATTTGTTAGTCTCTAAGGTGCCACAAGTACTCCTGTTCTTCTTTTTGCGGATACAGACTAACACGGCTGCTACTCTGAAACCTATCCTATCTATATAGCTTGTTAAACTCAGTTTGCAGTTTTGTTTATTTACTAGGTAATCTGCTTTGATCTGTTTGCTATCACTTATAATCACTTAAATCTATCTTTTGTAGTTAATAAATTTATTTTATATTTTAATCCAAACCAGTGTGTGTTTGACTAAGGGGTCTGTGGAAAATCTCAGCTTGGTTACCACAAGTGTGCATGGTCCTCTTCACATTGAGGGAGCGGCGGGCCAGGTATTAAACCCATATACTGGCCAGATTTGACCAGGGCAGGATGATACTGCTCTGGGGTCCTAGGCTGGTGGTTAGAGAGCCTGCACGTACGTGCAGCTGGGTGTGTCCCTACCTGTGTGAATGCTGGTGAAAGTGCAAGCTTGGAGGGCTTTGCAGCTTGTCACGGCAGCACAGTGTGAGAGGGAGCCCAAGCTGGTGGGTGAGAGGGCTCAGTGGTACCCCAGTTCCAGGTGGCACCCTGGGGGGAACCTGTCAAAGGGTAGAAGGTAAACTCCATGAAGGGGCAATAGACTCTGTGGGACTGAGCCTTAGAGCTGACTCTTTAGGGGCTGCCAGACAGACTGGCCCTTGGTCCAGTCAGATCTTCCCTGCTCTTGCGAAGGAAGGGGAGGAACAAGAGAAAACCCCAGCCTGTGAGCTGTGGCCTGCAGAGAATTACCCGAAGGACTGCCAACTGGGAGAGATGAGTGGGTAAACAAAGTACAGTGGGACCCACGGGGGTTCCAGGGAGCCAGTCACCCCCTTCCCAACAGTAATGCAAACTTAAACTTCCAGAGCCCAGGAAATACAAAGTCAAGGTGCACATCACCCCTGCAGGCAATCTTAACTGCCCCCTGGAGCTGGCAATAGTCACTCAGAATGGTTCAGTAAGGCTGTGTCATAATAAGTAGACATGAGGAAGGACTAAGAGAATGCGCCATTGTTTGTGTTGCACAAATTTGAATTCCAGCAGTTATTTTCATGCACTCCAGATGTGTTCACTGAGTTGGTATAGGTGCACTGAATGGTGGAGGGATTAGTTGGAGCAGGTTGGCAGAACTGTGACTGTTAAATGAGAGGTGTATGTGTACTTCGAAGGATCAAGTATGCCTGATTTCAGCACTCAATTCTGCAGGTTGTGCCAGTAACAGTGCACACGGGTCTTCATGCCATTGGAATGGTCAGCAGTCTGGTGGCATAACTGACAGTGCTCTTTGAGGCTTAGTGAAGGTAAGTGAAGGGAGTGTCTGAGAAGGAATCCTCAGGGCAAGGGTGAAGTTGTGGTAACTGTTAGCAAGGCTGGGGTTGTTTGTGTGATGTACGCTCAGTGTTTGAGTGGAGGCCAGCTCTTCTTTGTGATGCCTGTCTTGAACCCCAGTTTTGCCTTGGCAAATAATAGTTGGTAGACTTTGCCCTACAGTGCTCATGTTCTCTATTCCCAAATCTTCTGTAGCATCTGTGAGGTCAGAGTGCCAGTATGTATGTTATTGTCATGTTGGGGCATTGGCCAAAAAGGGCAGCGGTTGCATGTACCTTAGCTTTGTATTTCCTGTTTCCAGACGCTGTAATGACATTCTGGAAGAGCATGAGGCATCAGCTGGGAACTTTAACTCAGCATTAAATACATTTTAACATTATTATGAAGAGCTACAGAGGCTAAGAAATATGCAGTATTGATCTCAAGAGGTTCAGAATGTTGGTAATGTTGCCCCTTTGGCCTGAGTGATAAATGAGGAATCAGGTCCTGGTAGGGGTGTTCCCTTTAGGAGGAGAAATCAGTGATTCAAGTCAGGTCTGTTCTTGGTGTAATCTTGTTCACTTACAAAAAATGTCCACAAAGTCCTGTTTTCCTGAACATAGTAGAAACAAACACCAGCAGGTAGTTTCCTTGCTCAGAAATTCCCTCTGCTGCTCTAGTGAGTTCTGTGCCTGAGAAGATCTGTCTCTCCACTTCCTCTCAGAGTCATGCTCATAACTCCTTCTGGCTTCCTGCCTCCAACACAGAGGCTGCAAAACCAATAAACTAACCCCTATGTTTGCAGCCAGGGCTGTTAATCTACCTGGGATATTGCCATGTGGCTTAGGCTATGTCTATGCTAAAAACTTTCGTTGATGAAAACTTTCGTCATTGACATTCAGCTGCCAAAGTTTGTATATCGCTCGTGCACATGCATACTTGGCTGCTTGCGTTAGCATGTGGCATACTGACAAGGAGTGCTTGTGTGAATGCAAAGAGCAGTGAAAAAGGGGTAGGTATCTCATTGTGCCACATGCCACAATCCAGCGCAGTGCCTTTTGGGAAATTGTCAGGGTGTTGCGGGATAGAAATGACTTTCTCAGGGCTCTCTAAGAGCTAGGGATCAAGTTTCCAGCATGTGACTTTCTCCATCCCATAATGCCATCCATATCCCATAATTTTCATGTCTTTTTAAAAAAACCCATAAATCCATGTGGCACTTTTCACTGACTGCCATCTCTGACAGAAGCTTGGAGCCCACAGACTCCACAAACTCATGAGCACTATTTTGTGCACTATTCTCATGAACATTTCAAATACAGAATGCATGATTCTCCTGTATTTGGAGATCCGCAGAAAGTATCACAACAACGAGGACAGGATGATTTCTTGAAGGACAGTTTGCTGAGCAACATAGTGAGAAACAATTCATGACTGCTGGTGGCATTCAAGGAGCAGCTGTAGACAGTGCAGTGCTACCTTGGGGACTGAGAAATGAGCAATGACTGGTGGGATTGCATCATACTGAAGTTTTGGGATGATGAGCAGTGGCTGGAAAATTTTTGGATATGAAATGCCACATTCCTGGATGTGTGTGCCAAACTTGCCCTAGTCTTTCAGAACAGGGACACCAGAAAAAGAGCTGCATTGGCCATGGAGAAGTTTGTGGTTATCACAATCTGGAAGCTTGCAACACTGGATTGCTACCGGTCAGTGGGAAATCATTTTGGAATTGGAAAATCCACAATAGGGGCCATTGTCATGCAAGTGTGCAAGACTATTTATTGTCTCTTGCTATGTAGGATGGTGACTCTCGGTAATGTGACAGGGCACCTCCTCCTGGCCACTCTGGGGATTAGCTCTCAAGGTCGACGCCCCTTCTCACAGTCGCATGCCATCACCTTGTCTCTCTTTTTCTGGTTGACAGTCCCTCTCTCGCTCCAGGAACCACCACATACTCTTCGTGACTTGGCCCTCCAGCCAGGCTACTCAGCATTCCCCCCTTCTCAGATATGGTCCTTCAAGGTCTCCGTCACTCCCACAGTCAGGGTCCTCACTCCCGCTCGGAGCAAAGGACCTCCCGCCGAATTGCTGCCGCAGAGCGCGATCGTGGCTTTTTTTTTTTGGCTGCTTGGGGCGGCCAAAACCCTGGAGCTGGCCCTGCCCACAGTGACTAGGAAGTCTTCCAGTTCACTGCCCCACTGGTGCCACTTCCTCAGTGGCAGGTAGGGGAACCTGGGCCTGCCCTCTACTCCAGGTTCCAGCACAGGGACCCTGAAGGTCTGTTCAGTCCCCAGCCTTGCTGCTTTCTCCCTGGGCTGCTTTCTCCCCCATGTCCCATGGGCTTTCTTCTCCAACCTTCTCTCTTCAGGGTGTGCTCTGCCTCTGGACCAGGGCCCCAGGGTCCTACTCTTTCCCTGAGTTCCCTCTTTCCCTCCCTACTAAGCAGACTAGCAGAGGGCTACCACAAACTTCCTCACAGCCCCCTTGCTACTGCCAGATTCCTGGGTTTATACTCACCTCTGCTCAGGTGAGCTTCCTTCTAATCAAGGATCTCCGCCAGCCTATATCTCCCTAGTTTTCTGCGTAATAGGTTAATTGGCCCATCTGGCCTCCATTAACCCCATCAGGGCAAGGGTCGGGTCCATCACAGACTTTGAACTGTGGTAGGGCAATAGATGGCACACACACCTGTATTTTGGCACCAGCCCACCTTACTACAGAGTGAATCACCAGAAACGGCTACCTTTCTGTGGTTAAGCAAGCATTGGTGAATCACCAGTAGTGATTCTAGGGGACCCAGCTTACCCCTAGCTCTCCTTGCTCATGAACCTATACACCAGCCACCTCAACCGTACCAAGGAAAGACTCAGTTACAGGCTCAGCAAGTGCAGAATGATAATTGAATATGCTTTTGGTAAGCACATCCAGCTCCAGCTCAAGGGATGCTGGAGTGTTTACTCACAAGATTGGATCTCAGTAAGAAAAATATCCCGATGGTTAGTTTCCTGTTGTGTCCTCCAGAATATTTGTTAGGAAAGGGGGGGACAAGATGCCACCAGAGTGGGGGTGGAGCAGCTGTGGGCTGTCTTTGAACAGCCAAACACAAGGGCCATTCTTGGAAGTAAAGGCATGCTCAGGCCTGACAAAGTAAAATTGCAGATGTGTAAGAAAATGCAGAGCAATCATGTATGTAAGGAAAACACAAGATAAAGTAACCAGAAAGCCAGAAGAGAATGGTTGGGGAAAGCATAAAACCTGTGCTGACAGGGGAGGAGAGTTAACAGGGAAATAAGAGACTAATAAATATGTGTAAGACTGATAAGGTTATGGAGAGGATAGTATGATGAGATGGCTTACAATGGCAAATGGCCCATCCATGACTGCGATTAGCAAATGTCTCCAGTGGCCAGAGATGGGACACTAGAAGGGGAGGTCTCTGAGTTACTACACAGAATTATTTCCCAGGTGTCTGGTTGGTGGGTCTTGCCCACATGCTCAGGGTCTAAGTGATTGCCATATTTGGGGTTGGGAAAGAATTTTTCCGCAGGTCACATTGGCAGAGACCCTGGGGTTTTTTTGCCTTCCTTTGCAGTGTGGGCCTGGGTCACTTACAGGTTTAAACTAGTGTAAATGGTGGCTTCTCTATAACTTGAACTCTTTACATCATGATTTGAGGACTTCAGTAACTCAGCCAGAGGTTATGGGCCTACTACAAGAGCGAGTGGGTGAGATTCTGTGGCCTGCACTGTGCAGGAGATCAGACTAGATGATCATGATTGTCCCTTCTGGCCCTAAAGTCAATGATTTAAAAAAAAAGATAATGACAAATCATATATAGTCAATGTAACAAAGGATTGGAGAAGCTGTGAACTGATTGGTCTTGACTTATGGTGATTGTAGAGATATGTTTGTAGAAGATCATAATTTAGCAATGCTCCCTCTTAAGGGGCAGTATTATGAACATAGGAATTTGGAAATATGCCCTGGAGGTGGGGATTGGGAACACTGCATTGGCTGTATGCAGCAGTTCACCAGAGAGGCTCTCCAGTTTGTTATTTCATGAACCCCAAGATCATTACATGGTGTCAGAAGTGCTGAATGAGAAGGAAACTGCAGTCATTTTGAAATTAACTTCTGTGTTTGCAACTGAAAGCAGAGACAAAAGGGAGGCACCAGAGAAGCACGTAAAGCACCAGGCACAAAGGCTTTTGCAGGTATTCGGTGAGCACAATAGTAGCTTGACTAGCTTAAGGGGGGAAAAGCCAAAAATGGATGTGTTGCAACCTCCATCCAGTCTGCAATTGTCAGGCAATGTTGCAGAGAACTGGAAAAAAAAATCAGACAGATTTGAATTGTATTAAGCAGAGGAGAAATATTATAAAGTGAACAGGAGTACTTGTGGCACCTTAGAGACTAACAAATTTATTAGAGCATAAGCTTTCGTGGGCTACAGCCCACTTCTTCAGATGCATATAGAATGGAACATATATTGAGGAGCTATATATACACACATACAGAGAGCATGAACAGGTGGGAGTTGTCTTACCAATCATGTCTCACACTTCTTATCAAATTGTCTGTACTGGGCTATCTTGATTATCACTTCAAAAGTTTTTTTTTTCTCTTACTTAATTGGCCTCTCAGAGTTGGTAAGACAACTCCCACCTGTTCATGCTCTCTGTATGTGTGTATATATATGTAAGCAGAGTCAGGATGAGCTCTACCCTGACATCTGGTGGTGAATTATGGCGAGTGTGGAAAAGAACTCCAGGGGCTGATTTTGTTTGCATAGGCACACCCACTCGCCTGGCATGAAACAACAGCAACTGAAAGTGGTTACTTTGGCTGGTGTGGGATCCCCAGTTTTCTCTGTTATTGGGGCAGGAAGAATAAAGTTTTGTTACCCTGATTCTGTGAATCAAGGCCAGTGGAACTGTTGTATGACAGAAGGACTGAGTGAGTCCTTCACCACTACCTAAGTAGCACTTGCTTGACAAGGGGCATGGGTTACAAAACCCAGTGAAGGGAGAGAGGATGGGGACAGGTGTTTGTACCGGATGGTATGGGCCCCTCTGAGGGTTTGAAACACCAATTGCACTACCTCCTCTCTCCACTGTTGAATGTCAGAGCTAACTTTGATTCTATTAGGAGTCTAGTTACAGGCTGCTGAGCTGAATTCACTTTGGGCCAATGGTGCACTAGCACTGGGGCTCCCCTACTATGAGCTGAAATTGCTAAGAGCTGAAATCACAAAAGAGTTAAAGTTATTAAGAGCTGAGATCACTGAGTACTGTGTTGACTAGTGGGGGAGCCTGAAGCTATATTGCTAAGCAGCTGGCAGAGCAATTTGTGGGGACGACTGGGGGAGCGGCGCGGGGCCGGTTGGAGCGGCCCAAGGAACGGCGAGCGGAGCTGTTTGCGGGGACGGCTGGAGCGGCTCACAGGTCGGTGAGTGGAGTGGAGCGGAGCGGAGCAGCTTGTAGAGCGGAGCAGTTTGTGGGACGGCAGGAAGTGGACTGGCTCGTGGTGAAGGCTGTGGCAGAACCCCACGGAGAGACGGCCAGCTGGCCTCGGATCACGTAAGGTGCCCCTTAACACCCTGCGTGCCCCCCCCCCCTTTACTCTGGGGCTGCACTGGCCCGGGACAGAGACTTTGGGGTCTGTTGGACTTTTGGGACTCTGGGTGATTTTTGGGTTGCTGGATTCAAGAACCAAAGGGAAAGGACACGGCCAATTTGCTGGGGTGGGTTTTTTTGCTCATGGTTTGTGTTATGAATCCTGTTTGTGGTGTTTTTCCAATTTAATGCTGATGTTGTTTACCTCATGTTATTAAACACTTTCTGTTACAGACTCCGTGATTGCGAGAGGGGAAGTATTGCCTCTTAGAGGCACCCAGGGGGTGGTATGTAATTGTCCCAGGTCACTGGGTGGGGGCTCGAGCCAGTTTTGCATTGCGTTATTGAAACGGAACCCCTAGATACAGAACCCGGCCCTTGTTGCTGCCAACTTAGAAGGGTTACATATATCTCCTCAATATATGTTCCATTCTATATGCATCTGAAGTAGCCCACGAAAGCTTATGCTCTAATAAATTTGTTAGTCTCTAAGGTGCCACAAGTACTCCTGTTCTTTTTGCGGATACAGACTAACATGGCTGCTACTCTGAAACCTGTCATTATAAAGTGAAATCATCAATCTTTTTTCATGTTGTGGGGGAGAAAGCATTGGATATTTATAACAACTTTAAATTTGAAGAAGGTGAAAGCATGAAATTAAGAAAAATACTGACTAAATTTGAGGAACACTGCATGCCAAAAAGGAATGAAACCTTTGAGACACACACATTTTTTACATGCATGCAAAAAACTGATGACACCATAGAGCCAACATCAACAAACTGACAGAACTGAAGCATTGCCAGGTGTCTGGCAAACACTAAAAACTCTCTGGCAGGCAAAGAATTGTATAAAGTTGTATGACACTTTTGTTATTTCTAAGAAATTTGAAATAAAAAATATAATATAAATGTTTTATTTTCTGAACACCATCTTCAGTGACTTTATTGGCCTGCTGGGAGGATTTGAGGACTGGCACCTGCCCAACGGTAAATTGAGTTTGAGACCCCTAATTAAGGAAACTCAGTAAAACCTGTGACTTTAGTGAGCTGACAGAGTCTCTGGTCGGAGATAAGAATAATCTGTGGCATTAAAGAGAATGTGTTAAGAGAGAGAGACTTCTCCATGAAGGAGACTTTAGAAAAAGCTTTCCAGATATGGAGGGCAGCAGAAACTGTGAAAGCACAAGCCAAAGAACTGAATTCACCAGAAGGGGTTATCCATGTACTAAGTTCAAAAGAATATATCCAGAATAGGTAAAATCAAAGAGTGGAACCACTTGCTATGAAAACCACTGTGAGGGGGAAGACTGGGTATAGATGGTCTTGTGGAAGGTGTGGATAACAACAGGGCCCCAAAGAATGTGTTGCCTTTGGGAAAGTCCATCATAAATGTGGGGAAATTAATCATTTTTGCAAAATGCTACAGATCCCAAATGTAGAAAAGTCAGGTGCATGCAATTGAAGACAACCTCGTTGAGGAGTTTGATGTAGACATGCTGGGAGCAAGCAAAACTGGGGAGAGGGACTGGGTACTGCCTATGACAGTGAATGGAACTATTATTGCACACAAAATGGACACAGGAGCTCAGGTCAATATTCTGTCTGAACAAGATTATGAGAGACTGAAAATAAGACCAAAACTTGGACAACCAAAAATAAGTCACTGGTTATTCTGGAAGAAGTGTACCAGTGAAAGAGAGGTGCATTGCTAGCATCAACCATAAAAACAACATGTACAGGCTCCCGTTCATTGTAGAGCCAAAGGAGGTGACACCATTTTTAGGCCTGGCTGCACGTGAGAAACTCAGTCTGGTAAAACTCTCTCACCAGGAGCGCCGCCAGCTTTTTTGCCACCCCCGACAGAGGCGGCGGAAGGTCCCGCCCCCAAAATACCGGCAACGACCGGGGCGGCCGAAGATCCGGCCGCCACAGTCACCGCCCCCCAAATGTTAGCGCCCTAGGTGACCACCTAGGTCGCCTAATGAGTTGCGCCGGCCCTGTGTCTCACTACAAAATCATACTGAACCTGGCTATGAGGCACTCTTTCTGGAATATCATGACCTGTTTCAAGGGTTGGGTTGCTTGCAGGGTGAACATACAATCCAGATAAACAAGCAGGTCTCTCCAGTTATCCATCCATGTAGAAAGGTGCTATTTGCACTCCTTGATAAACTCAAGGCTGAGCTTGCAAGGATGGAAGCTCAAATAAAAAAAATTGAGGAGCCAATAGAATGGGTGAACTCTCTAGTCATCATGGAGAAAAGTAAGGGCCAGCTATGCATATATGCTTAGATCCAACAGACTCAACGAGACTATACAAAGAGAACACTTCAAACTGCCAACCAGAGAAGAGATTCTGGCTCAAATTGAAAATGCTCAATATTTCAGTAAATTGGATGCATCGTCAGGTTTTTGGCAGCTAAAGTTAACTGAAGAAAGTTCAAAACTATGCACATTTAATACCCCATTTGGCACATGCAGATTCTTACACTTACCATTCAGCATAGCTTCAGTACCAGAAGTGTACCACTAAACCATACATATAACACTGCTCTACAGCCAAAATGCTTCTGAAATAAATGTAGTCAAACGTTACTAATTCTGGGTCACTGAGAACGAAAATGATGCTTAAAATTGTTGATTGGCTCTAGTTTTCAAGATATGCTATTGGGTCAGTATATACGACCCTTGACTTGGGAATGGCGGAGGATAAGTGAGTTATAAAGGGAAGGGATCTCAATTTAAACCAGAAATTACTAAAATACATCTTTGACTGGATCTATGAATAAATCTATGACTGGGTTTGGACAGTACTTGCTTTTTAGGCAAAACAATGAATGATGCAATCTGAAGCTGGCATTGCATCATACATGATATGAATTGCATCATGTTATTCCTAGAAGTCATGGATGATGCAATCATAATGAAGCTTACATCACTCTGCTGAACAAATTGCCCTATATCAGTTCTAGAAATCATATGGTGTCGTGCTCGCTTATTTGTCAGTGTTTGATTTTGCAAAGGGACACATTTCTGTTTAGCCAAAGTGAGCAGAGATGCCTCGTACTTGTGTGAACAGTGCAGATAACTTCTGCTATGTTTGTGGTGAAGTGACTTTTGCATCACAAAAGCGCAGTATAACCACTGTGGTTAAGAAAGCCTATCACCTTTATTTTGGCTGCAAAACTGGAGATCAGGACAAGAGGTGGGCCCCACACATATGCTGCAACACTTGTGCAACAAATCTTTGCCAGTCGTTGAACAGGAAAAGGAAATCTATGCCTTTTGCAGTGCCAATGATTTGGAGAGAGCCAACAGATCATACCAGCAATTGTTACTTCTGTATGGTGCCTCCAGTTGGGAAAGGTGTGTCAAAGAAGAAAAAGTGGACTGTGCATTATCCAAACATTCCATCAGCTATACGCCCAGTACCCCACGGAGAAGGACTGCCGGTTCCTGATGCACCAGAATCATTCTCACTTGAGTCAGACGAGGAAGAGGATGAAACTTCTGGTCCTGAACCATCAATGTCACAGGGCCCACATTTTCTCCCATCCTCTTCCTCTGAACCACACCTCATAACACAAGGTGAACTGAATGACCTTGTCAGGGATTTGGAACTACCCAAGAGTAAGGCAGAGCTGTTGGGCTCCAGACTACAGCAGTGGAATCTCCTGGCAGGTGATGTTAGGGTTTCCATGTTCCGTGACCGTCAAAAGGATCTTGTCCCATTCTTCTTCATGGAAGGTGATTCTTGTAGCCTGCAACAACATCGATGATGTGATGGCAGCCCTCAACATCATTCACAATCCAGATGAGTGGAGACTGTTCATTGATTCATCGAAGACGAGTCTTAAAGCTGTTTTACTGCATAATGGCAATGTTTAGCCATCAATTCCAGTTGGTCATGCAGTCCATATGAAGGAAACCTATGACAACATGAAACAACTTTTGAGGTGCATAAACTATGACCAACATCAGTGGCAGCTTTGTGGCGATTTAAAGGTTGTTGCTCTCTTGCTTGGTGTGCAGACTGGATACACAAAGTACTGCTGTTTTCTCTGCGAATGGGATAGTCGTGCAAGAGATTCCCACTACATCAAGAAAGATTGGCCACTCCGACAGTCATTGGAGCCTGGGAGGAAAAGTGTTCAGCATCCACCACTTGTTGAATCAAGGAAGATTTTGTTACCACCCTTACACATCAAGCTGGGTCTGATGAAGAACTTTGTCAAGGCCATTGACAAAACACAAGCAGCTTTCAAGTACCTCCGTGGAAAATTTCCAAGGTTAAGTGAAGCGAAGATAAAGGAAGGTGTCTTTATTGGTCCTCAGATTCGTGAACTTCTTCGAGATGATGCATTTGACCATGCACTGCGTGGCAAGGAAAAGACGGCGTGGAAAGCCTTCCAGTTAGTGGCAATAAATTTTCTCGGAAACAACAAGGCAGACAACTACAGGTTGTTGGTGGAAAACCTCCTCAAGGCATACAAAAGCCTTGGTTGCAACATGTCACTAAAGATACATTTTTTGCACTCTCATCTAGATTTTTTTTCCACCGAACTGCGGAGCAGTGAGCGATGAGCACGGCGAGCGATTTCACCAGGACATTGCAACAATGGAGAAACGCTATCAGGGCAAATGGAGCCCATCAATGCTTGCAGACTATTGCTGGACAGTGACAAGAAATGCTCCATTTAATGAATACAAGAGACAAGCCAAGAAGCGCCGAGTAGACGCTGAATAGGACTAAACTATGTACATAATAGTTTTTTGCCTTTTGTTTCATAATAAATTTTATTTATATAACCCTTTTGCTGATTTTTAAAGTGTTACGTAAACAGGACAGGTGAAATATTATCATGTAAAGCAACCATAAACACATGAAAAGACCGAGGTTTACAATTTATGATTAAAACTCTACTATCTACACAATATACATAGACATAAAATGTAAAAACTTAAATATCTTAGAAACAGTAGCCAATCAGTTGTTTTAATTGTCATATTTGAATTCAGCACATCAAAATACATAATAAATAGCACATTTTATCTCTGAAGCAGATGACTTCTCAAAAATTGTAGACCAGTGTAATCTATGAAGATATTAATGGTGTTGTCACCTAAATGGATGACGTCATCACCTGGGGCTCAATGAAATGATCATAGACTTTAGGATGTCCTGGATGCAACTAGAGCTGCAAACCTCAAACTAAATTGGGAGAAATGTGTTTTAGGGGTTACAAAACTGACTTTTGCTGGGGACATTATTTCCAACGACAGTGTAAAACCCAATCAGAAGAAAATTTCAGCCATTGAAATGATGCCACATCCCTAGTCAAAGAAAGATGTCCAAGGGTTCCTGGGAATGGTTAATTATCTTGGAAAATTCATACCTAATCTATCTACCAAAGCAGTGACTTTGAGAAAACTCCTAGAGAATAAAAATGAATGGTTTTGGGGTGCAGAACAAGAGGCATCAAGGGAAGTTTTAAAACAACAACTGATACAAGAGCCAGTGTTGAAGTTCTATCCACCAGGAAGGCCTATTATTTCTCAGCAGATGCTTCACAGTCTGCATTAGGTGCAGTGATTTGCATGAGGATTGTTGGCAGCCAGTGACATATGCATCCAAATCACTGACTCAGGCTGAAACCAGATACACATAGATTGAGAAGGAGATTTTAGGAATATTGTTTGCCTGTGAGAGATTCAATCAGTATATTTATGGTCAGACAGTGAAAGTTGAAATGGACCACAGGCCCCTGATAGTGTTATTTAGCAAACTGTTAAATGACTGTACCTTAAAGATTCAAAGAATGATGATCAAACTGCAAAAGTATTATTTGGTTGTGACCTACTCACCTGGGAAATTCATGTTCACTGCAGATATACTTTCCAGAGTGATGACTCCCACTATGAAACCACAGTAGACCTTAGAGATAGAGATGCAAGTGTATATAGATTTGATTGTAAAGTCATTTCCCATAGCTAATAGGAAACTGCAATAAGAGAGGAAACGGAGAAAGATGAATTGTTGGGAATCCTTAGAGAAGTGATAATTAACCAGTAGCTTGAAGAAATAAGCAGTTGCTGTCCAAGTATAAGAGACTACTGGAACTGCAGACATTAACTTACTGTGATAGATGAGATGATTTTCAAGGGCAGTAAGGTTGTAATTCAAATGAGCCTCTGAAAAGAAATGCTACAGAAGTTCCACGGGGATCATTTAGGAATTGAGAAGTGCAAACAACGAGCACAAGAGGTGCTGTATGGGCCGTAGATCAATCACGACATTACTAATGTGGAAGAAACTGCTTTTCATGCTTGAAAAACAAGCCATGCCAACAGGCAGAGCCACTGAGACTTCATCCAGTTCCACCTTATGAAAAGGTTGGCACTGACTTGTTTACCTGACAACCAAAGCATTATTTAATAGTCACACTGCACAGTACTAATAATAAGTCAGTGATAGCCAGCATGAAGGGAATCTTCTCCAGGCATGTAATTCCAGATGAAGTCTTTAGCGATTATGGGCTGCAATTTCCTGTGCAGATTTTAGGCGCTTTGCCCTAGATTGGGGTTTTCATCACAAAACGTCAAGCCCAAATTACCCCCAATCAAATGGACTTGTGGAGAGGGATATATGGAGAGTAAAAACATTATGAAAAAGACTTTTGACAGTGGGGGTGATTTGTATAAAGCTTTACTGGTTTACCGAAGTGCACCTCTGGAGAATGGCCTTTCTCCAGCACAGCTGGTAATGGGAAGAAGAATCAGATCTAATTTACCAATGACTGATAACTTGCTGAAATCTCATAACAATGAAACCATATGGAAGCTGTTCAGGTGTGGTGGTAGATAGCTGGTCCAAGGGTGCAAAGAGTGGGGAGCCTGGGATTTCTGGACCTGTAGGTCAACTAAGGTCTGCAGAATTTGGGTTAGCTGCCTGGAAAGACCCATTATGTCCTGCTGCATCTCCCTCTCCTTTTCCTGCTGGGACTCCTGGGCCTTTCTGAGCTCCACTCTTTCCTTCTCCAGGCTGTGTACCATATTGGCCCTCCAAGTCCTTAGTTTATGGTCTGATGCAGTGCTGGCTTGCAGGATCTCACAGAACATGTCATAGTCCTCTTCTTTCTCCTTCTCAGGCTCAGACTTTCCGCAGGTGTGGAGGGGCACCCAGCAAGGCCACAACAGCAAAAGCTGCTGATAAAAACAGACAGATGGATTTACAGTCACAACATAAAGGGAAAGACATTTCAAAACTCCCTCCCTTATTCCCATAAACATTTTAATAAGACTTGCTTATTGACACCAGCTTTGGAGTGCCTTGGCACAGCACTGCTCTCCAGCCCCAGCCACAGTGAGTATGGCCCACCAGGGACAAGGAAGGGAAGGATTTTCGTTTGCATGAAGTAATAACATTTTGGCCCCATTCCATGGCGTATAGGGCACTGGCACTGAATATTGGCATGATTTTTCCACAAGTGGTGGTTTTAGCTGATATCTCACTTTGATCCTAACAGCAAGATGGCAAGGGGGTAGTGAGTTTCAGCTGGCCTGACCAGTTGAGTCAAAGCCAGCCTTAGGGAAAAATAGCATCCTGGGCGAACTTGTATTTTGGTGACCCCCATCACTCCTGGCCCCCACGGGCTCCCTGGGCTTCCCCCCACCTCATCACCTCTGGACTCCACTGCCTCCCCCAGTGTTTCATTTGTACTGAAAGAATACCAGAGTTCAGCCCTGGCACAAATTAAGCACTGGCAGGGTGGCCTGATACCAGCGGGTGCTGGCCAGGTGCCCAGCTCTGAAGGCAACCCCACTGCCAGCAGCAGCACAGAAGTAAGAGTGGCATAGTATATGGTGCATTGCCACCCTTACTTCTGCACTGCTGCTGTAGCTTATGGTGCCTGGTGCTCGGCATGTGGCTCAACGTGGGTTTCACGCTGTCACATGGGGGCTGCATCTTGCCAGAGCCCATGGCCCTCCTGCAGCCCTCTGGCCATTCTTGGCTCACCGGGGTGCCATTTCAGATTTTGGTGGAGAGAGGGGGAGGCAAATTCTGTAACTGTGATTCCAGGGGATACTTAGGCACCTGAAAACTCTAGGTTTGTTTGCAGATAACTTAAAAATTAGCTGTTGATTTTACTGTACACACACAAATCTACAAACATATTTCCATCGGTAATAATTGAAATTTACAGATAGGAAAGCAAGAAAAATGCTGCTTAAGAACTTGTTAGAATCAAAATTCAGTGATATAAACCTCTGAATTGGGCTTGTCACAAATGGACAAGTGAATGAATAATTAAATCAACAAATCCTCTCTGGTTTTAGGATATTTATGTTGTATATCTTGATATGCAATATTGACACTTAGTGGTTTTTGTGATATTGTTGTAGTCATGTTGGTACCAAGATATGAGAGCCACAAGGTCGGGGAGGTAATATCTTTAATTGGACCAAGTTTGATTGGTGAAAGAGACAAGCTTTCAAACCCCACAGAGCTCTTCTCTGGGTCTGTGGAGCTCATAAACTTGTCTCTTTCACCAACCAAAGTTGGTCCAATTAAAGATATCACCTCACCCACCTTGTCTCTCTGTTTGTGTTTTAACAGCTTTAAAGCTTGAACTCTTTGAATCTCAACTTTTACTGATATTAAAAAATTATCTGACCTCCCCACATAACTTCCCACAATTGTGAAAATTAAAAATTATACAAATACAAAAAAGCTTAAAAATAAACAATTGATATTATGCATCAAAGTAATAAAAAAATAAAAATTTGAATTCTACTAAGCCTATTTATAAGCCAGCAGAGAAGCAGGGTTGAAGCATGGACGGGGCGGGGCGGGGGCAGAGCCTAGCCCCACTAGAGTTTAAGGGCCTGAAACTGTAAGTCACAATCACACATTGTCCTCACACTAACAGCAGGAACACCAGCGACTTCCAAAGGATGAACAAGGTTTGCAGGATATGGGATTAAGTCAGAGATGGGAGTAAAGAAAGGAGTTTATTTATTCTTGATGTAGTAAAGAAATGTGCATAGCACTTTGCCCAACAGCTTAGACAGGGCCCTTCCCCAAGGAATTTCATTATACTATTAAGTACAACTAGTGCAGGGGTCGGCAACCATTGGCACGTGGCCCACCAGGGTAAGCCCCCTGGTGGGCCATGCCGGTTTGTTTACCTGCCGCATGCACAGGTTTGGCCGATCGCAGCTCCCACTGGCCGCGGTTCGCCACTCCAGGCCAATGGGGGCTGCGGGAAACAGCGCGGGCCGAGGGATGTGCTGGCCGCCCTTCTTGCAACCCTCATTGGCCTGGGACGGCGAACCATGGCCAGTGGGAGCTGCGATCGGCCGAACTTGTGGACGCAGCAAGTAAACAAACCGGCCTGGCCCATCAAGGGCTTTCTCTGGTGCGCCGTGGGCCAAAGGCTGCCGATCCGTGAACTACTGGAAATAGAAACAATTAGAAAAAGAAAGCCTAAGGCTGGGGATAGGCAATCAGGAATTGAAAGAAAAGTAGATGGGTTTCAAGGAGGTCACAGCAGGCAGGCACCACCTACTTAATGGTTAATCTGCCATTAAAACTAAGCTACATAATCACTGTGTTGGGAACATCCGTGGGACAGGGAACAGTGCAGTGAGTCAGCATGCTACTCCCCTACCCACTGTGGCCCCCATTCCCACTCCTGTTTAGATGGGAGGGGAGGCACACCGGGCACAGTCAACCTGTGGAACTCCTTGCCTGAGGAGGTTGTGAAGGCTAGGACTATAACAGGGTTTAAAAGAGAACTAGATAAATTCATGGAGGTTAAGTCCATGCTATTAGCCAGGATGGGTAAGGAATGGTGTTCCTAGCCTCTGTTTGTTAGAGGGTGGAGATGGATGGCAGGAGAGAGATCACTTGATCATTACCTGTTAGGTTCACTCCCTCTGGGGCACCTGGCACTGGGCACTGTCGGTAAACAGGCTACTGGGCTGATGGACCTTTGATCTGACCCAGTATGGCCATTCTTATGTTCTTATGATCTCACACCCTTTTATCTCCTGTGCACCTGTCTGCCTGACTTTGGGGAGGCAGCCCCTGGGACCAAGCAAGTGAAGCTTCTGAGACGGGGGAGCAGAGAGAACCCTTACCTGCTCATAGCAGGGGAGGGTGAAAAGCATAATATAAAGGTCCCCCCACCTCCCGCAGCCTCCCTCAGTTCCCCTATGGGAAAGCAGTTGCTCCTTCCCTACCTCTCCCTGCTGAGCTAAACCAGCAGCCCTTCCCTACAACTCCCAGCTATTTGGTGCATGTGCTGTTTGTTTGCCTCTCCCGGTCCTGGGCTCCAGCAATTGCTGCGGGGGTATGGGGTGAGAGGGGCTCAGCAGGCAAACCCTACAGGTGCTGCGCAAGGAGGTGAGGGGCTCAGCAGGCAAACCCTGGCAGAAAACTGGGGGGTATGTGACCCTGTATCCCCCCCACCATGTGTCACCTCTCTACAGGGGAGGGATGGGAGCAGGCTGCAGTTAGCGTGGTGCTCACCTGTGCAGAGCTAAGTGTGCGCTCCCCTACCTGCTGGCAGTGATTGGAGGTGGGGGTGGGGGAGGAAGAGCAAACCCTTTCCTGGACAAGTGGGGCTCTTAGGGGACAATAGTGCAGGCACATCCCCACCACAACCTAGCTAGCAGGGAGGCTGCTCCAAACCACCAGGTGGGACAGATAGAGGAAGCAGGTGCTTGGAACAGCCAAAACACAGGGGCGGCACTCCATCCGCTATTGGGGCAGCACATCCGGGTCTTCGGCGGCAAGTCGGCAGCGGGTCCCTCAGTCCTTCTGTTCCTCTTTCAGCTGCTGCCGAAGTGCCGCCGAAGAGGAAGAGAGGGAGTGAAGGACCCGCTGCCGAATTCCGTCGAAGAATGGAGCAGCGCGATTGAGCTGCCGCAGAAGTGCCGCCGATCAGTGGGTTGTTTGGGTTTTTTTCGCCGCTTGGGGTGGCCGAAAACCTGCATAGAGGCAAGCTGCTGGCACACGCACCCTTCCTCCTCCTCCCCCCACACACCACAAACCTCAGCCTCCCATTCCAAAGATCAGAGTGGGAGCCTCTTCCAGCCCCACCCCATTCCAGGCATGGCTTCTAATGAAGGGGCCCTCTGTCCTGGGAGAGTGGGGAGCCCTGGGCACCCACCCCTGCTCCCACTGCAGGAGTTACCTGGCTGAGTGCCTACTCAAGCTGCAGCTTGGGTCCGCCCTCTCCAGCGCTGCATGTCTCTCGCCTGTCTGGCTGCCTCCATAAGCTCAGGTGGCTCTCGGTCGGCAGGTTAGGTCAAATGGGCGGTATCAAACCGTGCCCACTTCAATACGTTGCACTGGGCTTTCACCTCAATTGCCCACGTCAAAAGCTGGCCCTAGTGGTCTGGGTGCAGGGCAGGATGTGCCTATACCACATTAATTCACGATAGGGAGTAGGCAGAGCCGTAACTAGCTATTTTTGCGCCTGAGGCAAGAATATAAAATTGCGCCCCCCCCCAGCGCCACCCAGCCCCCCCAAAACACCCCCCCCAGCGCTGCCCGGCCCCGCGAAAACAACCCCCCCCCCAGCACCGCCCGGCCCCGTGGAAACAAACCCTCCTTCCCCAGCGCTGCCCTGCCGAAACAGCTGTGGGACGAAAGGGAAAGTTTGGGGTGGGGGGAAGAAACGGCACGCATAGGGTAACCAGATCACAGCAGTAAAATAAGACCCGCCCCCTCCCTGCTCGGCCCCACCATCACACCCCTCTTCACCCCCTAGCTCCCCGCTGGCCTGCTGCGTCCCTCCTAGTCAGCCCCCCACCCACCACTCGCCTCCTTTCACCTTCTCCCTCCCCTGCCAGAAACCCCCATGCCCGCCCCTAGAACCCCTGCTGGCTCACTGCTCACCTCTTTGCCCACCCTCCACTTGCCCACCCGCTCGCCCCCTCGCCCCCCCAACTATAAAGCCTCATTCAAAGACCAAGGGGTCACTATATTACTGCACACAGCAGTCAATCAATGCAGTTGTAGATAAATCTCTGTATTATGCATTTTTGTATAAGGTAGTATAATTAAGGTAAAAGAAAAATGTCTTTTTGCTAGAAGTAGAATAAGATCTTCCCCCCATTTCGTAATCAATTGCCCTGTTGAATGAATGAGGTGTGAATGAAGAAGGCGTGGAAGGCAGGCACCTCCAGACAGCTGCAACCCTTGGAGAGGGGCTGGGAGCCAGACCAAGGACAATAAAACTTGTCAAGTGGTCTGACTAGAGAAGCGCAGACATACTGACGGCCTAGGGGGTTAGAAGTAAGCACCTTCCTTTGGGAATACCCTCTTTGCAGCATTGGGACAACACCCAGCCCAGAGAAAAGCAGCAAAAAGGACCAACAGACACAGTCCCAGATTTTGAACCTGGGAGATTTGCCCCCCCCCCCAGCCACCGACTCGTCACTCACCTCCTCACCCCCCCCCAAGTATAAAGCATCATTCAAAGACCCAGGGGGTCACTATATTAATGCACACAGCAGTCAATCAATGCAGTACCAAAAATTAAAATACTGAAAATGGATGCCCCCCTCCATCCATCGACTCGCTGCTCGCCTCCTCACCCCCCCCCCCAAGTATCAAGGGTGGCAGGTTTGTAGAAATTTTGATGGTGCCCAGAATGCTCCAAGCCCCCCACCCCCTAAACTCTGCCCCACACCTGCCTAAGGCTCTGCGAGGGAGTTTGGGTGGGGGGAGGAGGTCTGGGGTGCAGGCCCTGGGTTGGGGCAGGGGATTGGGTGTAGGATGGTTGAGAGGTTGGGCTCTGGGATGGAGTCTGGGGTGCAGGCTCTGGGATGGAGTTTGGGTGCTGGGTGCAGGCTCTGGGCTGGGGCACAGGGTGGGGGTGCAGGATAGGTGGAGGGGTGCAGGCTCTGGGAGGGAGTGCAGAGGGCTGGGTGCAGGCTCTGGGATGGAGTCTGGGGTGCAGGCTCTGGGATGGAGTTTGGGTGCTGGGTGCAGGCTCCGGGCTGGGGCACAGGGTGGGGGTGCAGGCTCTGGGAGGGAGTGCAGAGGGCTGGGTGCAGGCTCTGGGACAGAGTTTGGGGGCCGGAGAGGGTGTGTGAGCTCTGGGAGGGGATGGTGGTGCTGGGGGCAGGAGGGGACTGCCATTACATGTAGCTTCCTTCCTTCCTCCCCTGCTGCCTCACTGGGGATGGGGAATGGGGCTGCCCCTTGCCCAGTTTGCAGGAATGGTGGCTGGCGGGGGGGTGGGAGGGGGGCGGATCACAGGGTCAAACAGTGCACTCACCGAAGCCCCAACAGCTGCTCAGGTGAGTGAGGTCCACTGGCTGCAGATGATCCTGTATGTCTCCCACCGGAAACCCCCTCGGCGTCTCCTCCAGGTGGGTGCCGGGGGAGGGGAGGGCTGCGAAGCACGTGTGCGTGTCCTCCCCCCTCCCCCTGCTGGCGTCCTGTTGCCAAGGCAGCAGCAGCTTTCCTTCCGGCAGGGACGCTCTAGGGCCTTTCTGCGCCCCTCAGCTTTAGGCGCCCGAGGCAAGTGCCTCACTTGCCTCACCCTTGTTACCGCACTGGGAGTAGGAATCCATAAAGAACATATGTTAAAGCAACATTTAGGCTTGGTCTACAGTACAGAGTTAGGTTGGCATAAGGCAGCTCACGTTGACCTAATAGTGTCAGTGTCTACACTACAACATCCCTCCCGCCAATGTACAAATGTACAAAAACCTTCCTCGGGGCCAGGCCGGACTGTTACTCACCCTGGCCCCGCGCTTCCCCTGCGTCTCCCGGGCCTCCCTCCAGCGCTTGTGGAGGGAGGGGGAATGGTGAGCCCGGGGAAGAGGCGGGGATTCGGGGAGGGAGCCAATCGGGGGCGGAGTCGGGGCGGGGGGGGGGGGGGTGCGAGCACTTCCGGGCTCTAGGCTCCGGGGCATTTCCTTGTTTGTCCAGTGTCCCGACCGCATGTCGGTCGGGACGCGGGACAAACAAGGAAATATCGGGACAGTCCCGATAAAATCGGGACGTCTGGTCACCCTACCGGCAGCAGTGCTCTGTGAAAGCGAAGGAACTGAGGCAGTGTGGGCTGGTTTGTGGAAGCCATGGTGCCACCTCTGGCCAGGCAGAGTGTTGCACGAGTTTGCTTGGTCCGGTGGGGACGGTCATTCAGTTCCTCTTGCCTGAGTCTTGCTGAGGTTTGTGGGTTTTCTCCTTATTCCTGGTAGAGTCAGGTGGTCCTAGTGCCCAGGGGGTCTGGAAACACCCCTCCCCCGAGTCACTCATAGGGCTGGTAGGGGAACCCAGGCCTGCCCACGCCACTGGGTTCCAGCTCAGGGCCCTTAAACCACACAGGCAGAATCGGGACTCAACGACTCCTGGCTGGGATGATTTAGTTGGGGATTGGTCCCGCTTTGAGCACGGGGTTGGACTAGATGACCTCCTGAAGTCTCTTCCAACCCTAATCTTCTATGATTCTATGACTCCTGCCGTGCCCTGAACTCCCTCCTACCTCCCCTGGTTTCGGTATGCTTTTCAGCCTGTTGGTCCAGTTGCCCCTTCTCAGAGTGCTGACCTTGTGCAGCTTCTCAGTAGCCTCCTGGCAGGAGTCCTCTACTCCAGCCTACTCACTCCTCAGGCAGATGCCCTGCCTCTCTGCTTCCCAGCTATTCTATTCTCCCAGCTGCTGTGAGGCCCAGCCCAGTCCCACCGGAGCTTCCGCAGAGAGGAGCCCCTCCACCAGCCCGGCCCTGCCCAGCCAGAGCAAATCACGGTCACCCGAGGTGTGGGGTGGGTGCAGTGGGGGACTCATTGTCAGCAGAAGGAGGGGGAAAAGCAGGTGCAGGGGAGATCTGAATAAACAATCTGTCTCTCTCCGCCCTCTGAACAATTGGAGGTCAGAGGTTAACACGTCCATCCTTGGAATAACAGCCTTGCCCTTCGCCTCACCAGGGAGTTGGACGGATTAGGTGCGGGGAGACACCCAGTGTGCCCCAGCCCAACTATGGCTTTCTGGGGTCTGATCCAAAGCCCTGAAAAGTGCATTAGCGCAGCAAGGAGAGAGGATGGTTCATTCCAGCCAGTTTAAGAGCATTACAGCTCCACAAGAGACCCGTTTGGATCCAGGACAATGGAGGACTTTAGTTGTGGGAACATTAAGTGAATCGTTATGTACCAACTCTGCCTTTTGGTACAGGTACAAACTGCTGCATGTGGACACTTCCCCTGCTACTTGCAAAGAGTCAATACAGTGAGCAGGAGATTTCTCAGTACAAATCTTCCAGGCATGGGCATTTGTCCCTGTCACACGCATGACTGAATACTTTTAACACAGATCCCAGCTCCCTTTTCCCCAAATGTATGAGAAGTAAAAGGTGCTTCCTCCCAATGGACACGGGGTTATAACAGATGATTGGTGCTGAATATGTATTGTATCTTTGCAGGACTGCCTGTTTTGTAGGGAAGCAGCGTGGCTTACCTTCATAATCCATTATTTCATCATACTTGATATTATTGTTCATATATATTATATTATTAGGGTAAGATCCCTGCATCGAGCTTCCCTGGAATACTGTGTCCAGTTTTGGGCCCCACACTACAAGAAGGATGTGGAAAAATTGGAAAGAGTCCAACGGAGGGCAACAAAAATGATTAGGGGTCTGGAGCTCATGACTTATGAGGAGAGGCTGAGGGAACTGGGATTGTTTAGTCTCCAGAAGAGAAGAATGAGGGGGGATTTGATAGCAGCCTTCAACTACCTGAAGGGGGGTTCCAAAGAGGATGGAGCTCGGCTGTTCTTAGTGGTGGCAGATGACAGAACAAGGAGCAATGGTCTCAAGTTGCAGTGGGGGAGGTCCAGGTTAGATATTAGGAAACACTATTTCACTAGGAGGGTGGTGAAACACTGGAATGCGTTACCTAGGGAGGTGGTGGAGTCTCCTTCCTTGGAGGTTTTTAAGGCCCGGCTTGACAAAGCCCTGGCTGGGATGATTTAGTTGGGAATTGGTCCTGCTTTGAGCAGGGGGTTGGACTAGATGACCTCTTGAGGTCCCTTCCAACCCTGATATTCTATGATTCTATGATTCCCAGGCTCAACAGCCAGGACGAATTGGACTGCAGTGGAGTCTCAAACAGTCCCTGGCTCATAGAATAGCTGGACCCTCTGGCTGCATGTCCCCTATCCTCCTCCTTGTCCTCACTGTTCATGTCAGGGGCCTGTGACCAGTGTTCCCTCTAATTTTTTACATCCATGTGCGGAATGAATTTTGTTATGTGCACCAATATGGAAGTGATGTGGGCATGGAGCCAAGGGATTCGGAGTGTGGGAGGGGCTCAGGGCTGGGGCAGAGGGTTGGAGTGCAGGGGGGTGAGGGTGTTGGCTGGGGGTTCAGGTCCTGGCAGTTCAGCCTGGGAAGCCTGACGCAGGGGAAGGAACTTCGGGTAAGTGTGTAATTGTATTTCCCATTACAGTAATGTACTGATGATGCCTCCAACTTAACAGGACACAGCTATCAACTTTTAATTAATTTAGTCATACTAGAAGAGTTTGCAGTACAACAAAGAGAGGTGAAGTTGTCATCTGCTTTTTATTCCCCCATAGACTTAGGCAGGGAGACCATATGGAACAGTTTCATTATGTAAACAGGTTGTCTCTTGAATCCTTCTGAGAGATCTCAATGAACCTCTCATGGAGTAACTCAGTAATCCTTTTCTGAAGGTTTCTAGAGATGGTGCCTTATTTCTTCGAGTGTGGTAAGATACCTTCCCACACCAGTCTACAATAACTCCAGCAGGCACCACTGCAGTGCACAGGCTAGCAGCATACAGGTCTGGGTGGCTTCAGGATGCCAGCAGCAGCCGTGCTCTCTATGCCTTTGTTACCCTCAGGAGTTAGTTATCTGCTAAAGTCAGCACTGAAAATGGAAAATGGTGCCAGTGTTCAGTGCCATGGCACAATAATAATTGTTTCATGAAACTGAACAATTCTCTCCCCATTTCCCTCACCTTTGGTGGCAGTAGCGTAGCTAGTGGGGTGCAGGGGAAGCAGCCGCTTCCCCTCAGCACATTTTCCAAAAGCGGGGCCCACGCGCCGCTCTGAAGCTTGGGCTGGGCTCCTGCAGGCAAGGGAGGGCAGCAGGCCTGGAGGAGCCATGGGGAGAGGGTGGCACAGCCGGAGGAGCGAGGGGGGGCGCAGCATGGCAGCCCGCAACTCCCCCCCCCCCCCCCCATCCCGCAGACAACTTTGATGCGGACGGTTTGGCGGACGGGCCCCTTGGAGCGCTCTGCGGTGCAGAAGCAGTGGCAGAGCCCGTGCATGGTGGAGGAGCGGACGCCGCGGCTCTGCGCTGCTTGTGGCAAGCTCCACGCACAGCCCACTGCGAGGGCGGCTCAGTGCCTGCCCCGCCTCCTGCACTGACCGGGTCCCGGGGCGCCCCCGGGGCAGGGAGGGTCTCCCCCGCCTCCTCATGGCAGCCACACCGGGCGGACCCGCGGCCGGTCACTCCCAGCAGGAGCATCGGCGCCACCCTCTGCTCACCAGAATAAAACTCCCCCAAGGAGGGGAGAGCGCTTCCCCTCCCGCCGCGGCCTGTCAGCGCAACCCGCCCACAGCCAGGCTCCGCCAGCAGCCCCGGCAGGACAGCGCCCCCGGGCTGAGTGGGCGATCCGGGCTGCAGCTCGCTTGGACCGCGCCTGGTGGAGCTCGCTGCCTTCTGCCCCCCACCCCCCAAGGGTAGGGCCAGCGCTGAGCCTGGGCTGGTGCTGCATGCGGCGAGCCCCTCCGAGGCAGTGACAGCGTGAGGGGCACTGTGGGACCCCAATTTGCAGCCAGCCTGCTCTCCCCCCCCCGCCCAAGATGTGGCTTTGGAGACCGGAACTGAGTTGGGAGATGCCCCGGTGTCCCGCTACGCAAGAGCCACTTGCACAAGAGCCACTTGCCACTTGTGGACGACACAAAAAGCGGCTCCCCCCTCACCCGCACGAACACCACGATGGCTCTGTGCTCCCGGAACAGGGCCCCAAACGGGATCCTCTGCCCATCTCCGTCCACCACCAGGCGCCAGGGGGCATCTCGCAGCTCCCCCGGCTCCTGGCCGCTGAGCCGTGCGCGATCTCGGCTACCGATTTGCCGTGTGATCGGGGCTGCCGGGAGATTCGCCATGGTGGGGTTTGCTCTCTGTTGCTGGCTGGGCCGGGCCCCGGAAAGAAGCAGCAGAAGACAGTGGCGGATTAATAATTTTGCCACCCCTAGGCCGCGAAATAATTGCCGCCCTGGCCCCGCCCCAACTCCACCTTTTCCCGCCCCCATTCCAACCCCCTCCCCAAAGTCCCCGCCCCAACTCCGCCCCCTCCCTTCCCCTATTGGATCCCTTCCTCAGATCCCTGCCCCCGGCCCCGCCTCTTCCCCCAGCGCGCGGTGTTCCCCTTCCTCCCCCCTCCCTCCCTGGCCCGCAAAACAGCTGTTTCGCGGCGCAAGCGCTGAGAGGGGAGAGAAACAGGACAGGGCGGCGCGCTTGCAGAGGAGGCGGAGGTGAGCTGGAGCAGGGGGGCGGGGCGCGGAGGGGAGGTTCCGCCCCTGCAAATTTGCCGCCCTAGGCCTAGGCCTTGTCGGCCTAGGCAATAATACAGCACTGGCGGAAGGGCAGGCAGCGGACTCCCAGGCTCTCCCAGTCCCTGGGGCAGCTCCAGCCCCCTCTGCACAGAGAGCCCCGGGGACCCCAGCCCACTCCCATCCCCGGTAACCCTTCCCCAAGCTCCATACCCCGTGCCCCTGCCTTTCCCTCCCCTTCACCTCCCCTCGTATCCTGTCCTCTGCCACCCTCCCTACATCCTCCCTTCCAGTCAAACCCCCTGTTCCCCTCCCTCCACATCCTCCCCTTCACCTCCCCTCGTACCCCATCCTCTGCCACCCTCCCTCCACATCCTCCCCTTCACCTTCCCTCGTACCCCCTGCCACCCTCCCTCTACATCCCTCCCCTCCACCTCCCCTCAAGCCCCCCTGTCCTCTGCCACCCTCCCTCTACATCCCTCCCCTCAAACCCTCTGTCCCCTACCACCCTCCCTCTACATCCCTCCCCTCAAACTCCCTGTCCTCTGCCAGCCTCCTTCTACAGCCACGGGGGGTGGCGCGCCCGGAGGAGCGAGGGGGGGCACAGCATGGCCGCAGTGTGGCCCGAGGAGCCAGCCAGGGGGGGGGGCAGGGCGTGGCCAGAGGAGGAGCCAGGGACGTGGCCAGAGGAGGAGCCAAGGGGGGCGCCTTTTTCATGTTTGCTCCCTCTGCTCTTAGAACCTGGCTACGCCACTGTTTGGTGGGCCATATTCACCACGGCTAGTACTGTGAGTTGTGCCGTGAACAAGCACTCTGAAGTCTAGTGTGAAATTTGTGAAACTGTGTAAAAGCATGTTTAGTGTAAAACTTTGGTGGAGCCAGGAAAGGGAGTTCTGAATCTGAACTTTCACATTCTGTTGTGACTATCTAAATTAATTTTCATATAAGATTTCCTGAAACATTGTATCAAATGATTTACTAAAATTCAGTATGATTGTAAACCATAATCAAATGCAATATTAAACCATTTGCTTCCCTTCTCCCACTAACCTGTAACTTAATCAAGGAATGGGTCTGGTTTGTTTGCTATTGAACTAAATAGTGCACCACAATAGTAAACAATCACTTTTCCAGGTGAGCACAAAGAACAGCAGCTGGTTGTTAGACTGGCACAATCATCTTCCCCTGTTTTGGTATTTAGGCATTGTACTGAATTGGCAAAAGGACTTTTTGGGGTGGCAAAGCTTGCTGTTAGCTTCCCAGGGCAGAAGTGAAACACACTTGAAAACCTATCAGGCCTATGATTTCCACCAGTGTGAGATGAAATCAAACCCAAAGGCTATCCAAGTTCTTATTATCCGGAGTGCCCTCCAAAAATATTTATGAGTGTATCCTCACAGCACCCTGTGAGATAGGGAGGTATTGTTAGCCCCACTTCATAAATGGGAAACTAAGGCACAGACTCCAGTAACTTGTCTAAGGTTGCATAGGAATTCTGTGGCAGAGCTGGGAATTGAACCCAGGGGCTCAACCACACCATACCTCACCTCTATATTTTCTTCTCCAACATGTCTCTTTTTCTGACTTCAGTATGTACATGAAAAAATAAAACAACATACAAGTAAGAACCATGTAATTTAAAATACTTTCACATGCTGTTTATTTTTGTAGGATTTCTGCACCTTTGATTCCATCAATGATAAAATATATAAAAATAATTTTAAATGATGCTTTCTTTTTTTATATATTTATACAATGTGCAGCCCTCAAAGACAGAGATGATGAGAAACGAGCACAGGCTCCACATAACTGTCGTGCTCCTTTTGCCCTTTTCCTGATCCTGATTGTCAGGTTCAGTGTCACAACATCACGAACAATTATCCAGAAAACAGTTACTGGTTCTATAGATTTCCAATGGGTAGGATATGTATAGGGGAAAATTTAATTTGGGGATAAGGCCTCTAAAGTGAATGTACCTTCCCCTCAGCAGCAGCCCTCTCTGATTCATTCACAATACAGAATTTCTGCTAATAATATTCACAAGAAATACTGAGTTCCTACCTACACATCTTTCTGCTCCCACTGTGTCACACTGCCAATGCAGAACTGAGCAACCCATGTCACACCATAGCAGGAGACTTGGCTTTCCTATTCATTCCATCTCACTTGTTACAAATTTTCCTCCATCTGCTGATTTTGTAAGTACACATGCTCACTACAGAGACCAGAAACAAGTTCTACTAAAAGATTTATAATCACAGACAGAAAATAAATACAAAATGATTGGCAAGAAATTCTCAGTCACATGCACAACATCAGAGACAACTGTCAGTCCAAACTGCAGGACTAAGAGTACATAAGCCACAAGGTGGGCTGTGGGAATGCACTGGGACAAATGACAAAACAAGAAAGTAGCAGGACTAAGAACATTTTTTGAACTGGATTAGTTTCTGGAAGGCCTGTTTAAACTCTTCATTAAAAACAGTGTATATGACTGGATTGATAAGCGAGTTTAAGTAACCTAGCCACGTAAAAAAGTCCAATAGGATTGGATGAAACCAGCAGGCATCCTGACAGATGGGCAGGACCAGGGTCACAACAAAGAATGGCAGCCAGCAGAAAATAAAAGCTCCCAGGATAATGCCCAGAGTTTTTGTGGCTTTCCTTTCTCTTGCAGCAGAAATTCTTTTCCTTTCCAGGACACTATCTGCCAGTTTGATTTTCACATGATTGATAAATACTGGGGAGCCCCCTGAATGAGCATGCCCCTCGTGAAGGATAGAGTTAATGGAGCAGAGAGAAGACCCAGTGGAGCCAGTAATCAGTTGGGCTATGGTAAATCATTTTCCATATATTGAAGGTGGCTTAAGAATCCTGGATCGAGCTGCTACGTAAATTCTCCCACACAGTATAACAAGGAGCACAATCGGGATATAGAAAGCTCCACAGGTTGAATAGATTGTGTAGGAAATCTGATCAGTGTTCACAGTACTGTCTGCCATTTCTTCATGAGCTTTTGCCTGTCTCCAGAAAAGTGGTGGCATAGAAATACAAACAGCGATCACCCAGACAACAGCTATCACGAGGGTTGCTCTACCGGCTGTCCGACATTTTGCATATTCCAAAGCATTTGTGATGGCCCAGTATCTGTCCAGTGCAATAACACAGAGGTGCAGGATTGAGGCTGTGCAGCAGATGATGTCTGACGATAACCAGATATCGCACATAACTTGACCAATGGTCCACGAGTGGCTGACAGTATAAGCAATACTGATTGGCATTACTAAGATAGAAACTAAGAGATCAGTCACCGCCAAGGAGCCAATGAGATAATTTGCAGGTGTATGAAGCTTTCTAGTGAGAAAAATGGTGATAATTATAAAGGAATTTGAAAGAATGGTTGCCAGAGTTATAACAGACAGAACGACTGCCAGTAAGATCTTCAGCCCTAGCAGTGTGGTCTCATCCCACGCCACTGGCATCTCAGTGGCATTCAGTGACTCATTTGATGTGCTCTGGAGAGAAAGCTCTTTTGAATGGTTGCACTGGGCTATTCTCTGATTTTTCCTTTGCAATTTAGTCTGCCATAAACAATTAAGAATGTTGCTGTTTCTGTATTTTTCTAAACTAGATTCCTGCAGCTTATTTCAACATATCTTTTGTAACGCAGTTTAATAAGCAGCAAGTTCTAATGCAATTACGTTCTAATTATGTTCTTATGTTCTAATCATCGAGATATTATTTCTACCATATATTAACACTGACTATATTATAAATGGTGGGACTTTATGTGTATTACATTTTTTATTTCACAATTTCTCATCTAGACAAAGGCCAAAAAGTCTTAATTTCTGTTTTGTCCATATCTTCTTTTTGAGATAATTCTCCAGCAGGTAGCAAGAATCAGCATTGGAGAGTGAAAGGCAGAGAGAGGAACATTTTACATTGCCATGTTGGCCCCATCTCTGGGACAAAACTTTCCTAGAAAAAGTTTGCCCTCAGTTAATAGTTGAACATGATGACTCTTATAACAGGGAACTCTCTCTTCCCAGAGTACATATTGCACAATACAATACTGATTGACTTGTTTCTGTGGATATAACTTCTGCCAGACACACATATTGAGCCCTCTTTAGTGATTCGTGCAGGGTTCTATCGGTGTGTGCATCTCCAGACCATCCTTGCTTTCTCTCAAATGTACATTAAATCTTCGAACACTGGCCTCAATTTCCGAATGATTAACAGAGTTCAATGCTGTGGACCTGGAAATCACAGGATGTTTTAGTTACTGAATTGTCCATGACTGAGTAGATGGTGAATGATTATAATGAGCTGTGGAGTCATGATTCCCCCAACAGAAGGAGGACTTCATCATCTGGCATGGCAAGTTATTGCTGAATGGATCTAAAGGGAGAAAGTGAGTGTGTTAGCCCAGAACTGTGGAATCATGTGACATGAGAGTTCACAGCCCTCAGTGTCAGACTGGGCCTTGTGGGCATTAATGAAGCCACAGGTCTCTTTTTATGTATTTCTTTAGATGTACTAAGTGACTACCTATATAACTAGAGCCTTACTATCTCTCAGGAAGCTCCACCACACAGATAATAAATCCCTACCACCAGCCCCACTTTGTCAGCCTGTTCCTCCTGGAAAAGACCAAGAAAATAGGTGGCCTTACTGTATGCCATGAAGGTTTACAAATGTGGGTTCTAGCAGGCCACATGGGAAGCACAGTCAGTGCTGAAAGCTTCTCAGAGAAATGTCCTGTCTGAAACCAACCAGCTCAAGCATCTCTGCTGATCACAAATGATGCAGCTTCCTGGGGGCGAAGCATCTGTCAAATGGCTAAGGCCCAAACCATTTAGGGCATTGTAGGACAAGACCAACACCATAAATTCCACTGAGAAACTAAATTTGAGCTAGAAGAGAGTCTAGGGCCCAAGTGGAGTCTGGAGACACTGGACTCCTCGAAGAGAAAGTTTCAGCTGTTGTTCCTCACAGATTTATTTTGAATGGGAGCTTTCTGTTTAGAGGGCTGTGTTGCTTCAGCAATTGGAATTGGTATTGTTTCAGATCTCTCACTGGAAATTTAGCAAAACAACAACCCCACAAAAGAATAGCTTTCTGTACATCTGCTAAAAGTCCCATTTTAAAGAACTGAGCTAAGATTCAACCTAAAAGAGTTTTTGAACTTACTGATAACTCAGAAATTGCCATTTTCAGAGTTTGGGAAACATACTGAAGCATATTTACCTGGGTGCTGGGCTGCTTTCATAGGCCAACTCACAAATAAAACCTACAACAACAAAACAGATTAGAAACATTACTTAAAGACAATAATATTCTACAGTCAGGTTCCAGAGCATTGCAAAACATTTCTCACCCTTGAGTTTTCTCTATTTTCTCTATAAGGCCAGTAGAGACCTTTCCCATTTGTTATAAGGAAGAGCCGTTCTTCCAATCTGACTCTAAATCTCTATTGCAGCAATGAAAAATAAAATACAGAGCAGAGCTGTCAACCAAGTGCATATCAACAAAGTATTGTCATATTGCTCCCTAGAGCTCTATGCCCTAAATGGGAATCAAAATCCTGATGTGATGCACAAAATTCTTACCCAATCTAACTGTCCCCAAATGAAAACCTCAAATGTCCCAGAGCCAGGGAAAGAATATTACCCAGGAAGAAACTCCTGGTGCAATCCAGAAGTTCTACTCAGGCAAAGCAGCAGGGCCTGACGGATATAGGATTAATTTATATACACAACTGAGTTTCTTGGTGTAGGCAGTCCATATTGTACTGATTCTCTCCTGCCTACACCAAATTAAACTTAGGTGCTTAAGTCCCATTTTCAAAAGTGATGTAAGCTCCTAGGGTAGCAGTTCTCAACCTGTGGACTGCATGTGGCCCAATTAGCACACAGCTGCAGCCCAGCTGTATGCTAAAAAAATTCAAAAATGTACCTCTCTGGTCTGGTAGGGGGCAGGGCTGGCTGAAGGGGAGACAGAGTCTTGCAGCCTGACCAGCGCTTCCGCCAGCAGGGGGCTGGTGAGTGCCACAGGGGGCAGGAGAGTGGGTCTGTGGGTAGGTTTGTGGGCGGGAGCTCTGGGCAATGAGGGGGTGGGGGGCACAGGGAACTAGGGGTTTGCCAGGGTGCTACAGCACCCCCAGCTTTTAGATGGGGCTCTGTTCCTGGCCCCCCTTATTGGGTCCTGGCTGCCTGTCCATGCCCCGTGGCACTCAGATCCTGGCTGCATGTCCCCATGTGGGGTGAGTGTGTGTCCGACTGCTGCCTGGCCCTGCCTGGCAGTGTTCCGGGGTCTGGCCCCCCGGCATCCAATGGCGGTGTCCATGGTCCGGCTGCCCGGCCCATGCCCAGTGCTCTGGGCATAGGGGATGGTGGATGGGTTTTTTTTGGGGGGGGGACACAAAAGTGTCTAAGGGCCAGATTTTCAAAGGTATTCAGGCACCTAAAGGTGGAGACAGGTGCTTAGCGGGACTTTCAAAATTGCCTTGGTGCCCAGCTCCGCTTCTGAAAACCTCACTTGAGGCTGGATTCACAAAGGGACTTAGGCATCTAACTGCCAGTGTAGGCACCTAAATCCCAGAATCAGGCCCCACTGGGCTTCACAAAGCCCCCGCTCAGCTGCTCCTGAACCTGATAGGTGCCTAAACTCACTCAGCACCTACATCTTTGCAGTAAAGTTTCCCTAGGTGCCTGTGTTTCTGCCTTAGCAAGCACCCTGCAGCTGCACACCAGGCACCTGAATGCCTAAACCCCAGTGTAATGCATGAACTGAGGGACAATAGCCGTTCCTCCACCTAACCTCCCTGGGGGGGGACCTACCTGGTTAGTGTACTCAAAGCTCACCTGCTGGATTGAGCCCCATCCGTGAACTAGCATAAAAGAGGGAAGGTTGGGGGAAGCCCTCCTGCATAGCTTTTAGCGCCAGGGTTAGCATACTCACCTGGCATGTGGGAGGCCCCCCAGTTCAAGTCCCCCTCCACCTGAGGGGAAGGGCGAGTTATCTTAAGTGCCTATACACAAATGCAAGAAGCCTGGGAAACAAGCAGGGAGAACTGGAAGTCCTGGCACAGTCAAGGAATTATGATGTGATTGGAATAACAGAGACTTGGTGGGATAACTCACATGACTGGAGTACGGTCATGGATGGATATAAACTGTTCAGGAAGGACAGGCAGGGCAGAAAAGGTGGGGGAGTTGCGTTGTATGTAAGAGAGGAGTATGACTGCTCAGAGCTCAAGTATGAAACTGCTGAAAAACCTGAGAGTCTCTGGATAAAGTTGAGAAGTGTGAGCAACAAGGGTGATGTCGTGATGGGAGTCTGCTATAGACCACCAGACCAGCGGGATGAGGTGGATGAGGCTTTCTTCAGGCAACTAACTAGATCACAGACCCTGATTCTCATGGGGGACTTCAATCACCCTGATATCTGCTGGGAGAGCAATACAGCGGTGCACAGACAATCCATGAAGTTTTTGGAAAGTGTAGGGGACAATTTCCTGGTGCAAATGTTGGAGGAACCAACTGGGGCAGAGCTCTTCTTGACCTGCTGCTCACAAACAGGGAAGAATTAGTAGGGGAAGCAAAAGTGGATGAGAACCTGGGAGGCAGTGACTATGAGATGGTCGAGTTCAGGATCCTGATACAAGGAAGAAAGGAGAGCAGCAGAATACAGACCCTGGACTTCAGAAAAGCAGACTTTGACTCCCTCAGGGAACCGATGGGCAGGATCCCCTGGGAGAATAACATGAGGGGGAAAGGAGTCCAGCAAAGCTGTCTGTATTTTAAAGAATTCTTATTGAGGTTGCAGGAACAAACCATCCCGATGTGTAGAAAGAATATGGCAGGCAACCAGCTTGGCTTAACAGTGAAATCCTTGCTGATCTTAAATACAAAAAAGAAGCTTACAAGAAGTGGAAGATTGGACAAATGACCAGGGAGGAGTATAAAAATATTGCTCAGGCATGCAGGAATGAAATCAGGAAGGCCAAATCACACTTGGAGTTGCAGCTAGCAAGAGATGTTAAGAATAACAAAAAGGGTTTCTTCAGGTACGTTAGCAACAAGAAGAAAGTCAAGGAAAGTGTGGGCTTCTTACTGAATGAGGGAGCCTACCTAGTGACAGAGAATGTGGAAAAAGCTAATGTACTCAATGCTTTTTTTTCCTGTCTTCACGAACAAGGTCATCTCCCAGATTACTGCACTGGGCAACACAGCATGGGGAGGAGGTGACCAGCCCTCTGTGGAGAAAGAAGTGGTTTAGGACTAGTGGTTCAGAAAAGCTGGACGAGCACAAATCCATGGGGCTGGATGCGCTGCATCCAAGGGTGCTAAAGGAGTTGGTGGATGTGATTGCAGAGCCATTGGCCATTATCTTTGAAAACTCATGGAGATCGGGGGAGGTCCCGGATGACTGTAAAAAGGCTAATGTAGTGCCCATCTTTAAAAAGGGGAAGAAGGAGGATCCGGGGAACTATAGACCAGTCAACCTCACCTCAGTCCCTGGAAAAATTATGGAGCAGGTCCTCAAGGAATCAATTCTGAAGCACTTAGAAGAGAGGAAAGTGATCAGGAACAGTCAGCATGGATTCACCAAGGGCAAGTCATGTCTGACTAACCTAATGGCCTTCTATGATGAGATAACTGGCTCTGTGGATGAGGGGAAAGCAGTGGACGTGTTATTCTTTGACTAGCAAAGCTTTTGATACGGTCTCCCACAGTATTCTTGCCAGCAAGTTAAAGAAATATGGTCTGGATAAATGGACTATAAGGTGGATAGAAAGCTGGCTAGATCGTCAAGCTCAACGAGTAGTAATCAATGGCTCCATGTCTAGTTGGCAGTCGGTATCAAGAGGAGTATCCCAAGGGTCGGTCCTGGGGCTGGTTTTGTTCAATATCTTCATTAATTATCTGGAGGATGTCGTGGACTGCACTCTCAGCAAGTTTGCAGATGACACTAAACTGTGAGGAGTGGTAAATACGCTGGAGGGTAGGGATAGGATACAGAGGGACCTAGACAAATTAGAGGATTGGGCCAAAAGAAATCTGATGAGGTTCAACAAGGACAAGTGCAGAGTCCTGCACTTAGGATGGAAGAATCCCATGCACTGCTACAGACTAGGACCAAATGGCTAGGCAGCAGTTCTGCAGAAAAGGACCTAGGGGTCATAGTGGATGAGAAGCTGGATATGAGTCAACAGTGTGCCCTTGTTGCCAAGAAGGCTAACGGCATTTTGGGCTGTATAAGTAGGGCCATTGCCAGCAGATCGAGGGACGTGATCATTCCCCTCTATTGGACATTGGTGATGCCTCATCTGGAGTACTGTGTCCAGTTTTGGGCCCCACACTACAAGAAGGATGTGGAAAAATTGGAAAGAGTCCAGAGGAGGGCAACAAAAATGATTAGGGGGCTGGAGCACATGACTTATGAGGAGAGGCTGAGGGAACTGGGATTGTTTAGTTTGCAGAAGAGAAGAATGAGGGGAGATTTGATAGCTGCTTTCAACTACCTGAAAGGGGGTTCCAAAGAGGATGGATCTAGACTGTTCTCAGTGGTACCAGATGACAGAACAAGGAGTAATGGTCTCAAGTTGCAGTGGGGGAGGTTTAGGTTGGATATTAGGAAAAACTTTTTCACTAGGAGGGTGGTGAAGTACTGGAATGGGTTACCTAGGGAGGTGGTGGAATCTCCTTCCTTAGAGGTTTTTAAGGTCAGGCTTGACAAAGCCCTGGCTGGGATGATTTAGTTGGGGATTGGTCCTGCTTTGAGCAGGGGGTTGGACTAGATGACCTCCTGAGGTCCGTTCCAACCCTGATATTCTATGATTCTACGAATAGGCTCTGCCACCTTCCAGCTGAATGCTCTAGCCATTGGGCTAGGGGATATTCTGATGGGAGGGCTGGGGCTCCCTCGGTCTCTCCTGTGGAACTTGTCCCACTGTGAATAAATAATTGAAAAACTCATTGGGCCACAAAGAGGAAAAAGTGAGAGAGCAACCATGAGAATGACTCAGTAACCTGGTGATTAGAACACACACCAACCCTCTTCCAATGACTTTTTAAATTCTTTACCCACAGATCAATAGCTTCAACAGGAGAGACTGAGGTTCTGCCCATGGGAGCGTATAATAGCCCAGTAATTAGCACCCTCACCTGAGAAGTAGTAGAGCTCTGTTCAACCCCCTTCTCCACCCCAGGCGGATGGGGTCTCTCCCAGCCCAAGTAGGTACCCTAAACACTTGGTTAAATGTTAGGAGGGAGGCCTCCACAAAAACAGAGTAGGTGCCTAATGCCAAGAATGGGTTTGCAGCTGAGAATCCCAAGCAGAGGGATGCATCTCCTGCAGCCTGGGTTTAGGTGCCAAAGTCCCTGAGAGTGGCAAGGCTTAGGACATACCTGTTGCCTTGGTGTCTCTCACTGGCCAGCTTGGGTGGCTCCCCAACCTAGTTGCTGTTTTTTGTGAATCCCATTCTGGGACACGTACCTCTCCTCATTCATTGTATACAGAGCCTGAACACCTAGCTCAGGCTCCATGATTCCCCTGATTCCAGTCCCCAACAGCACTGGCACACCTAAGGGTTGTCTATACTGCAGTTCAACACTATTTGATAAGTTAAAAGTAATAAGTCACCAGGACCAGATGGTATCACCCAAGAGTTCTGAAGGAACTCAAATATGAAATTGCAGAACTACTAACTGGTATGTAACCTATCATTTAAATCAACTTCTGTACCAGATGACTGGAGGATAGCTAATGTAACACCAATTTTTTAAAAAGGCTCCAGAGGAGATCCTGGCAATTACAAGTCATAACCTAACTTCAGTACCAGGCAAATCATTGAAATTATAGAAAAGAAGAGAATGATCAGATACATTGATGAACATGATTTATTGGGGAAGAGTCAACATGGCTTTTGTAAAGGGAAATCATGCCTCACCAATCTATTAGCATTCTTTGAGGGGGTCAACAAGCAAGTAGACAAGGGTGATCCAGTGGATATCATGTACTTAGACTTTTGGGAAGCCTTTAACAAGGTCCCTCACCAAAGGCTCTTAAGCAAAATAAGTAGGTCTGGGATAAGAGGGAAGGCCCTCTCATGAATCAGTAACAGGTTTAAAAGACAGGAAACAAGGGTAGGAATAAATGGTCAGTTTTACAATAGAGAGGCAAATAGTAGCAGAGTTCCCCAAGGATCAGTAGTGAGATCTATGCTGTTCAACATATTCATAAACAATCTGGAAAAAGGGGTGAACAGTGACGTGGCAAAGTTTGCTGATGATGCAAAATTGCTCAAGATAGTTACGTCCAAAGATGATTGTGAAGAGTTACAAAGGGATCTCACAAAACTGTGTGACGGGCAACAAAATGGCAGATGAAATTCAACCTTGATAAATGCAAAGTAATGCACATTGCAAAACATAATCCCTACTAAACATTCAAAATGATGGGGTCTAAATTAGCTGTTACCACTCAAAAGACATCTTGGAGTCACTGTGGATAGTTCTCTAAAAACATCACTGAATATGAAGCCGCAGTCAAAAAAGCAAACAGGATGTTAGGAACCATTAGGAAAGGGATAGATAATAAGATAGAAAATATCATAATGCCACTATATAAATCCATGGTATGATCACATCTTGGATACTATGTGCAGATCTGGTTGCCCCACCTCAAGAAAGATATATTAGTATTGGAAAAGGTACAGAGAAGGGTAACAAAAATGATTAGGGCTATGGAACAGCTTTTGTATGAGGAGAGATTAAAAAGACTGGGATTTTTCAGCTCAGAAAAGAGATGGCTAAGGGGGAATATGATAGAGCCCTATAAAATTTTGACTGTTGTGGAGAAAGTGGATAAGGAAATGTTATTTACTTCTTCACATAACATAAGATCCAGGACTCACCCAATGAAATTAATAGGCAGCAGGGTTAAAACAAACTAAAGGAAGTATTTCTTCACACAACGCAGAGTGAAGGCCAAACCCACAACAGAGTTCAGAAAAGAACTAGATAACTTCATGGAGGATAGGTCCATCAGTGACTATTAGCCAGAATGGGCAGGGATGGTGTCCCTAGCCTCTGTCTGCCAGAAGCTGGGAGTGGATGATAGGGAATGGATCACTTGATGATCACCTGTTCTATTCATTCCCTCTGAAGCACCTGGCATTGGCCACTGTCGGAAGATAGGATACTGGGCTAACTGGACAATTGGTCTGACCCACTATGACTGTTCTTATGTTCTTAATACCCATGGCTGACCCATGTCAGCTGGGTAGAGCTCACGGGGCTTGGGCTACGAGGCTGTTTAATTGTGGGGTTGACATTCAGGCTTGGGCTGAAGCCTGGACTCTAGGACCATCCCTCCGTTGTGGGGTGCCAGAGCCTGGTTCCAGCCCGAGCCTGAATGTCTAAACCACAGTTAAACAGCCTGTTGTGGGTTAGTGGGGGGTCCCTCCCCATCTGTGTCAGTGGGAGGCCACTCCACCTCACTACATCACTGGGCATTGCCCACAGTCAGGGAATTAGCAGATCACAAGACTATATAGCTCTGGCCTGAAGTTCGGGCAGATCCGCAAATGAGTCTCTGGGCCCCGGACCCTCAAGCAGGGCGGGGCAACAACAGTTTATGCAACTGGTCTGCAATCAGGGCAGAGTGACAACCAGTTAGAGTCTCTAGTCTGCAATCAGGGCATCGTAGCAAACAGTTATTAGCCCAGGTCCTCGGTCAGGGTGGGGCAGCAAGGAGTCTATGACTCTGGCCTATACTCAGGGCAGAGCAGCAAGACGATAGGGCATTCTAGCTCTGGTGGATGGCCAACAAACGCAGGCTACTTGGCCTAACGAGGGGAGACTACCACCCCAGGCGAGGGTTGGGGGGCCAGGGCCCACCCAACTCTACTGGGTCAGCGGGAAATCCACCCACAAGACACTGACTGGATTTCTGGCAGCAATGCAGCCAGATTGGGGTCGGCTGCCCTGGGCCACTTCCCACACTTCCCTTGGGGTGTACCTGGATCCACGGGGGGGTCCTCCGGTTTGTCAGGGTAAAAGGCCAGTGGCAGTCCCAGCAACTCCTCAGTGCCTTGGTCAGCTGGCATCTCCAGCAACTCTGGCCAGTCCTCAGTTCTGCAGGGGTCTGCTGCAGTCTCCCAGCTTGGGAGTGGTAAGAGGCATCTGTCTCCTTTGGCCGCTGCCCTCCAACTGAGCTCCAGGACCCACCCTTTATACTTCCTGTTCTGCCCGCTGACTTCCGTTAGGAGGCGTGAGCACAGCCTGGCTCTCCTCACCTGGATTCAGAGAGTGGTCCCTCCCACTCTGGCTCAGTGAGAGGCCACGCCGCCTCACTACACACCCCCTTAGTCCAAGCCCCGTGAAGCCGAGTCAGCTGGCATGGGCCAGTCATGGGTGTTTAATTGCAGTGTAGATGTACCCTCTGTTTCTTTGTGAATCTAGCCCTACGCACCTATCTGCTTCTATAGGTATCAAAATACCTTTACAAATCAGGCCCTATGTGCCTGCATCCCATTGTCTTTCAATGGGATTTAGGCTCCTAACTCACTAAAGCATTTCTGAAAATTTTACTCATAGTCCAAGTGTTACCCACATTTTATCTATATTTTCCCTACAGAAATAAAATTGGCTGCTTATTGTGCATCGCTTTGGAATGTGGGCAGTCTCCGTCTGAATATGTAACATTTTAGCCAAGATACATGCAAACAGGCTGGCAACTCTAACTCATCCCCCGCCAGGCCGTGTCCGTCAGAAAGCTACCAGTATTCACACGAGGAAGTTTATATTACTCATTACCTCAGAGGATCAACAGAGGAGGCCTAATCTATGTATTTTGCCACCCCAAGCACAGCAGCCAGGTGGCTTTCGGCGGCATGCCTGCGTGAGGTCCGCCAGTCCCGCGCCTTTGGCATACCCACTGCCGAATTGCCGCCGAAACCACGGGACAAGCGGACCACCCACAGGCATGCCGCCGAAGGCAGCCTGACTGCCATGCTCACGGAAGCCGGCAGGCTGCCCCCCGCGGCTTGCCACCTCAGGCATGCGCTTGCTGAGCTGGTGCCCGGAGCCGCCCCTAGGCCTTTTCATTCCCTGCTTTAGAAGACTTTAAGTGTGGCCGTCATTGCATGATATGGATAAAACTGTATTACTAAGAATCTAAGGGTTTAATGATCGCTAACAGTTTACAGTACCCCATCTGATTTAAGTGGAACAATGAAATAGGGATAACCCATTTTTTATAAGCTGTAAAATGAGGCCATATCCCTCATATCACAACTAAATATGTCAAAAATCCAGACTCAAATCCACTCTAGCTCCTTCACAAAGTATTGGGCTCAAAGCAGGAATTACTGGATGAAGGTTGCTGGGATGAAGGTTGCTGGGAGACTAGATGGCCATAGCCCTTTCTGCCTTGAAATGTATGGCCCCAGTTCTGCAGAGATTTATGCTCGTGCTTAATGTTCTGCATTTTGAATAATCCCATTGATCTGTAGTATCACAGCCTTCGAATCTGTGAAAACATTTCACTGTTTGGTTTAGCAGGGCCTTTCCCTTAGCATCCCTATTTTAAAGGACATACCATTCAATTTATACAAATCAGTAGTCACTCCCACTGATATTGTGCAAAAAAATAACCAGCAGAATCCCACTTTAAAATAAGTACATCAGGTTCTAAGGGCCTTTAATATTCATGCAGTTAAAATCAATATTCTCCTGTGAATTTTTCATCTCTAACAAGTTTTACCCATATTTTTAGCCCCATTAGGAAAAAATCCTACACAAAGCCAAATCAATACCTGTGGGAGGGGGGAATTAAATATTAGTTTTCTTAAACTACAGTTATCGAAGAAAAAAACCCATGCAGTTTAAAAAAAAAAACAAATACAAGGTCACACATGCATGCATACAACAATAGGAAAAAAGAATGCAGGACATATTTACAGGATGGGGGAATGTATCCTGGAAAGGAGGACTGAAAAGGATTTAGGGGTCATTGTACATAACCAAATGCACATGAACTCCCAGTGCAATGCTGTGGCTAAGGGGCTAATGAGATCTTTGGGAATATAAATAGGTGGATGTTGAATCAGAGTAAGGAAGTGCGTGTGAGCATTAGAATCATAGAATCATAGGGTATGTCTACACTACGAAATTAGGTTGAATTTATAGAAGTCGTTTTTTTAGAAATCGTTTTTATACAGTCGATTGTGTGTGTCCCCACACAAAATGCTCTAAGTGCATTAAATCAGCGGACTGCGTCCACAGTACCGAGGCTAGTGTCGACTTCCGGAGCGTTGCACTGTGGGTAGCTGTGGGTAGCTATCCCACAGTTCCCACAGTCTCTGCCGCCCATTGGAATTCTGGGTTGAGATCCCAATGCCTAATGGGGCAAAAACAGTGTCGCGGGTGGTTCTGGGTACGTGTCATCAGGCACCCACTCCCTCCCTCCATCCGTGAAAGCAATGGCAGACAATCATTTCATGCCTTTTTTCAGCCCAGACGCCATAGCACTGGGATCATGGAGCCTGCGCAGATCACCACAGCAATTATGAGCACTATAAGCACTATAAGCAACACACACATTATCCTGGAGTATATGCAGAACCAGAACCTCCCAAAGCAAAACCAGGCGAGGAGGCGACGAGAGCTATGAGGAAATAGACATGGACACAGACTTCTCACAAAGTACGGGTCCCGACAATGTGCACATCATGGTGTTAATGGGGCAGGTTCATGCTGTGGAATGCTGATTCTGGGCCTGGGAAACAAGCACAGGCTGGTGGGACCGCATAGTGTTGCAGGTCTGGGATGATTCCCAGTGGCTGCGAAACTTTCACATGCATAAGGGCACTTTCATGGAACTTTCTGACTTGCTTTCCCCTGCCCTGAAGCGCCAGAATACCAGGATGAGAGCAGCCCTCACAGTTGAGAAGAGAGTGGCAATAGCCCTGTGGAAGCTTGCAACACCAGACAGCTACCGGTCAGTCGGGCATCAATTTGGAGTGGGCAAATCTACTGTGGGGGCTGCTGTGATCCAAGTAGCCAACGCAATCAAAGAGCTGCTGTTATCAAGGGTAGTGACTCTGGGAAATGTGCAGGTCATAGTGGATGGCTTTGCTGCAATGGGATTCCCTAACTGTGGTGGGGCAATAGATGGAACCCATATCCTTATCTTGGCACCAGAGCACCAAGCCAGCGAGTACATAAACCGAAAGGGGTACTTTTCAATGCTGCTGCAAGCACTGGTGGATCACAAGGGACGTTTCACCAACATCAACGTGGGATGGCCGGGAAAGGTACATGATGCTCACATCTTCAGGAACTCTGGTCTGTTTCAAAAGCTGCAGGAAGGGACTTTCTTCCCAGACCAGAAAATAACTGTTGGGGATGTTGAAATGCCTATAGTTATCCTTGGGGACCCAGCCTACCCCTTAATGCCATGGCTCATGAAGCCCATACACAGGCAGCCTGGACAGTAGTCAGGACCTGTTCAACTATAGGCTGAGCAAGTGCAGAATGGTGGTAGAATGAGCATTTGGACGTTTAAAAGAGCGCTGGTGCAGTTTACTGACTCGGATAGACCTCAGCGAAACCAATATTCCCATTGTTATTACTGCTTGCTGTGTGCTCCACAATATCTGTGAGCGTAAGGGGGAGACATTTATGGCGGGGTGGGAGGTTGAGGCAAATCGCCTGGCCGCTGATTACGTGCAGCCAGACACCAGGGCGATTAGAAGAGTACAGCAGGGCGCAGGGCGCATCAGAGAAGCTTTGAAAACCAGTTTCATGACTGGCCCGGCTATGGTGTGAAAGTTCTGTTGGTTTCTCCTTGATGAACGCCCCCCCCCCACTTTGACTCACTCTACTTCCCTGTAAGCTAGCTAGCCTCCCCTCCCCCCTTCGATCACCACTTGCAGAGGCAATAAAGTAATTGTTACTTCACATTCATGCATTCTTTATTAATTCATCACACAAATAGGGGGATAACTACCAAGGTAGCCCGGGAGGGGTGGGGGAGGAGGGAAGTGCTGGGTGGGGTGGGGGAGGAAGGAAGGACAACGAGACACTGCACTTTAAAACTTATTGAAGGCCAGCCTTCTGTTGCTTGGGCAATCCTCTGGGGTGGAGGAGCTGGGTGGCCGGAGGCCCCCCCACCACGTTCTTGGGCGTCTGGGTGAGAAGGCTATGGAACTTGGGGAGGAGGGCTGTTGGTTACGCAGGGGCTGTAGCGGCGGTCTGTGCTCCTGCTGCCTTTCCTGCAGCTCAACCATACGCTGGAGCATATCAGTTTGATGCTCCAGCAGCTGGAGCATCGACTCTTGCCTTCTGTCTGCAAGCTGACGCCACCTATCCTCTTCAGCCCGCCACTTACTCTCTTCAGCCCGCCACCTCTCCTCGCGTTCATATTGTGCTTTCCTGCATTCTGACATTGTCTGCCTCCACGCATTCTGCTGTGCTCTGTCAGTGTGGGAGGATAGCAGGAGCTCTGAGAACATTTCATCCCGAGTGCATTTTTTCACCTTCTAATCTTCGCTAGCCTCTGCGAAGGAGAAACATTTGCAGCTGATGGGGGAAAAGGGAGATTGGTAGTTAAAAAGACACATTTTAGAGAACAATAGGATCACTCTTTCCCGTTAAACCTTGCTGTTCACATCTCACAGCACATGTGCTTTCCTTACAAGATCGCATTTTGCCTCTTATATTGAGGGCCTGCCGGTTTGGTGTGAGAGATCACTCATGCAGTGCCAGGCAACAGAATTCGGCTTGCAGGCAGCCGTGGTAAGTCACAGTCTTTAACCGTCATAACATGTGGGAATGGTTTCAAACAGCAGCGCCCTCATTTCCTATACCAAGCGGCCGTTGGGTTGGCCATTTAAAATGGGTTGGCAATTTAAAAGGAGGGGCTGCGGTTTGCAGGTTAGCATGTAGCACAAACCCAAATAACCCCCCCACACACAAGCAATTCTCTGGGATGATCACTTCACCCATCCCCTCACCGCGTGGCTAACAGCGGGGAATATTTCTGTTCAGCCACAGCCAAACAGCCGAGCAGGAACAGGGCACCTCTGAATGTCCCCTTAATAAAAACACCCTATTTCAACCAGGTGAACATGAATTATATCACTCTCCTGAGGATAACACAGAGAGATAAGGAACGGATGTTGTTTGAATGCCAGCAAACACCGGGACCATACGCTGCCATGTTTGTTATGCAATGATTCCAGACTACGTGCTACTGGCCTGGTGTGGTAAAGTGTCCTACCATGCAAAGGCTTTGGGAGTACATCCAGAAGAGCTTTATGGAGATGTCCCTGGAGGATTTCCGCTCCATCCCCATAGACTTTTCCAGTAGCTGTACTGGCCGCGAATGCCAGGGCAAATTAATCATTAAACATGCTTGCTTTTAAACCATGTGTAATATTTACAAAGGTACACTCACCAGAGGTCCCTTGTCCGCCCTCAGGGTCTGGGAGCATGCCTGGGGTGGGTTCGGGGGTTACTGGCTCCAGGTCCAAGGTGAAAAACATATCTTGGCTGTTGGGGAAACCGGTTTCTCCGCTTCCTTGCTGTGAGCTATCTTCAATCTCTTCATCATCATCTTCCTCGTCCCCAAAACCCGCTTCCGTGTTGCATGATTCTCCATTGACAGAATCAAAGCACAGGGTTGGGGTAGTGGTGGCTGCACCCCCTAGCATGGCATGCAGCTCAGCGTAGAAGCGGCATGTCTGAGGCTCTGCCCCAGACCTTCCGTTTGCCTCTCTGGTTTTGTGGTAGGCTTGCCGTAGCTCCTTAATTTTCACGCGGCACTGCTGTGCGTCCCTGTTATGGCCTCTGTCCTTCATGCCCTTTGAGACTTTTTCTAATGTTTTGGCATTTCGTTTACTGGGACGGAGTTCAGCTAGCACGGATTCGTCTCCCCATAGGGCGAGCAGATCCCGTAACTCCTGTTTGGTCCATGCTGGAGCTCTTTTGCGATCCTGGGACTCCATCATGGTCACCTCTGCTGATGAGATCTGCACTCACCTGCAGATTGCCACGCTGGCCAAACAGGAAATGAGATTCAAAAGTTTGCGGGCATTTTCCTGTCTACCTGGCCAGTGCATCTGAGTTGAGAGCGCTGTCCAGAGTGGTCACAATGGAGCACTCTGGGATAGCTCCCGGAGGCCAATACCATCGAATTGTGTCCACACCACCCCAAATTGGACCCGGCAAGGCCAATTTCAGGGCTAATCCCCTCGTCGGAGGTGGAGTAAAGAAATTGATTTAAAGAGCCCTTTAAGTAAAAAAAAAGGGCTTTGTGGTGTCGCTTAATTTGAGGTAACGCTGCTAAATTTGACCTACAGTCGTAGTGTAGACCAGGCCTTAGAATATCAGGGTTGGAAGGGACCTCAGGAGGTCATCTAGTCCAACCCCCTGCTCAAAGCAGGACCAATCCCCAACTAAATCATCCCAGCCAGGGCTTTGTCAAGCCTGACCTTAAAAACCTCTAAGGAAGGAGATTCCACCACCTCCCTAGGTAACCCATTCCAGTGCTTCACCACCCTCCTAGTGAAAAAGTTTTTCCTAATATCCAACCTAAACCTCCCCCACTGCAACTTGAGACCATTACTCCTTGTTCTGTCATCTGGTACCACTGAGAACAGTCTAGATCCATCCTCTTTGGAACCCCCTTTCAGGTAGTTGAAAGCAGCTATCAAATCCCCCCTCACTCTTCTCTTCTGCAGACTAAACAATCCCAGTTCCCTCAGCCTCTCCTCATAAGTCATGTGCTCCAGCCCCCTAATCATTTTTGTTGCCCTCCGCTGGACTCTTTCCAATTTTTCCACATCCTTCTTGTAATGTGGGGCCCAAAACTGGACACAGTACTCCAGATGAGGCATCACCAATGTCCAATAGAGGGGAATGATCATGTCCCTCGATCTGCTGGCAATGGCCCTACTTATATAGCCTAAAATGCCATTAGCCTTCTTGGCAACAAGGGCACACTGTTGACTCATATCCAGCTTCTTGTCCACTGTAACCCCTAGGTCCTTTTCTGCAGAATTGCTGCCTAGCCACTCGGTCCCTAGTCTGTAACAGTGCATGGGATTCTTCCGTCCTAAGTGCAGGACTCTGCACTTGTCCTTGTCCATTATTTGAGTACTGTGTCCCGCTCTTGTGTCCACACTTGTAAAGGATGTTGAGACATTGGAGAAGGCTGAGAGGAGTTGCAACAATGATCCAAGATCATGAAAACCTGCTTTGCAGTGAGATTCTTAAGGAGACCAATCCAGTTAGCTTATTAAAAGGAGGAGTCTTGATGGGGTGGTTTCTAATAGGACAGTAGAGGATCCTTCATTTAGCAGACAAAGGTAGAACATGGTGCAATGGCTGGAAGATGAAGTTAGACAAATCAAAACTGGAAACAAGACACACATTTTTTAATAGTGAGGATAATTAACCAATGGAACAGCTTTCCGAGAGACATAGCAAATTCATGAGCACAATGGAGTCTTTACACCGAGATGAGGCATCTCTTTCAAAAAGATTCTCTAGTTCAAACACCAGTTATTGGGCTCTGTAGTATCACTTACCTAGCGGGGAAGGAATAATTCCCTTTGCTGGAGAAATCCCTGCGTGAGGTTCTCTGGTGTGTTACAGTGGAAGTCAGACTAGATTATCAGAGAGGTTGTGGAACAGTGCCATCTTGTGGGTGCTGTAGGTATTTAACAGAAAGTAGGCTAGAGAGAGACATGGAGACTTTTTAGGGGTTCTCTGAGTAAGATGCTGAATCTGGTTTCTCCCATTATTTGTTGATGTAATTGTAAAATAAAACATTCAATCCTTACACCTTGAATGCAACTGCATTTTATGCAGAACAAGATGAAAGTTTACAGAGCGCACTCACTGCATAGCTGACAACTCAAACAGACTATGCATAAAACATGTATTTTACCAATATAAATGATAATAGCATCTGCTACTGCAGTAGATACCCTCACAAAAACAGGGCGGAAGTGGTGAATGCTAAATGTGAGTGCACCCCAATCCTAGAGTTGGAAGAAAGACAGAAAAAAATGAAAAAATTGGGTGCAAATTCTGACCAAAGCAGCTCCGAAAGGGAAGCTGGATAGATAGCATGACAATAACCCTGAGTCACAGTTAGAGGAGTTTGTTTACTTCATGTGCTCAGAATTGAGAGGCTGTGTTTGATAATGAACAAAAGCTGGAAATGGTCATTGATTCCAAGAGGGAAAGAAACTATTCATGTTGCCTTTTTGAATGAATTACTGTCCAGTAAGAGAGTATTTTGCCTGTGCTCAGACAGCATCAGCCCATTGAACTGTAGTTATGGCTGCGGCGTTTTGCTGAGGGACTCAAAGCCAGATTTTTACAAGTGTTTAGGCACCTAAAGATGAATATGTTTTCTAAAGTTCCAAGTTTGCTCTGAGCTGCAGAAAATGGGTCTCTCCTCAGGCTTCCTGGGATCTCTGCATGCCTCGTTGCCCACAATCAGATCTGGCAGAACAGAGTCATGTCTGCAGAGAAGAAAAGAAGAAAGGCCTTGATCCCCAGTGTTGCCAGGAATTGTGCAAATGCTCGGGATGGGGATACGATACATGGTGTCTCGCAGTGAACAATGGGTAAGGAACCCCACCATAGCAGTGCTCTCAGCACAGATAGACAAACACATGGGAAAAGTGGTGAGAGGTGCCAGAGCAGTGCTCTCCTCACAGATACAATGTGGGTCAGGTGCTTAGGGAAAATTCAAAAACTCTATACATCAGAAACCATGTCTGCCTTCAAGAGCTAGAGCTGGCCAACTGTTCTGAGAAATACATTGCCAATATTGGTCTGAAATAAAAATGGAATTGGCTTTCCCCTCTGAGCCTTGGGGTGTTCACTTCCCATGAATAGCCCGGGGAATGAGGTTATGGGCACTAGTGTTGGTGCATAGAGTGAATTTAAAGCAAATATAGAAAATATTGGCGGAAACCCCATTTTAAACTGAGAAATGTGAGTGATCACCATGGAAACCTAGTTTTCAGGGCTATGTCTATTGGCTCAGGGAACAGAACAGACCATGTGACCTACAAGGCCAGTAAAAGTAACCAATATGGTTTGAATTCAGAATATGCACAATGAAGTGCTCATGAAAAAGCTCAAGTCCAAGAATTAGTCACTGAATGATTCAGCCGTTTGGAATAATGAATACATGCAGGAAAGCTAGGACAATTCACCTCTGGGCAGAGAGGTTATCACTGGGCTCCTCAAGGCTCCTACACAACCTGCTTCTACATCTGCCCAATGGAGCAGGGGCTACTTGCTCTCCAACATCTCTTCATTTCAGTCTTTCCAGTGCTGAGGCTGAGAAACAGTCTGGCTGTGCTGGGCACTTGCTCACTCCTCTCAGATATCTCCCCACCTTTCTTGAGAGGGATTTTTCCACCTGCTCTGTCTTCCCACTGTCACTGTCTCCATCTCTTTGCCTGCTATATAGACCAGTGTTCTGCAGACAGTTATCTCTTTCTCTTGTAGCCCTCGGTGATGAGATGAGATTTGGTGATGCATATTCTGTCTGATACATCATGTGTGAGTGTCTGAATTATTCTTGTGACTGAGCTCTGGATATTGCCCTCAAGCATGTCTTCCTTCAAGAGGGGCCTGGACCAAAAATGGGAGCCCACTTCCTGCCATGTGTAGTGGTGCTGGGTTTCTCTGAGAGGGCTCCAGGGCTAGGAAGTTCCAGGTCCGGGGCCTGCCTCCTGTGATTTCTCTGCTCAGCAGAAATTATTTAGGTCCTTCTCATGAAAGAAATCACTATCATTATAAAAAGAACAGGAGTACGTGTGGCACCTTAGAGACTAACAAATTTATTAGAGCATAAGCTTATGCTCTAATAAATTTGTTAGTCTCTAAGGTGCCACACGTACTCCTGTTCTTTTTGCGGATACAGACTAACACGGCTGCTACTCTGAAAACTATCATTATAAAGAGAGAACAGACATGCTGTGTATAAACCTCCCTGCTTCTCCCACATCCCCATTACTCACAACCTGCTTCCTGTTCACCAATCACTCACTAACTCTGCTGCCCCTACACATCCCATTGCTCAGTCACTGCATCACCCCACACTCTACCTACCCCTTCACTGAAACACTGCCCCCCTCACTCACTCATTGGAATGGTGCAGATTGCGGCTTACATCTCATTGGGTAAGGGTTGAATATTTTTATTGTAAGGAAATATTGGGACATCCTGAACAGGGGATTTGTTACATGTTGCAATATAGAATTGTTACATAAGAACAGAATTGTCTCTACAGCATATTACAGTAATCATGCCTCAGAAGGAGCAGAAATAGGGTTTAACTCTAGCCTTGAGCTTCCCCTCTCAGACTTACACCCTCTCAAAGCCAATTGGTTCCACTCCAAGTCTCCAATAAATCCATTCTTCCCCATATTTCATCTCCTATTTCTATAGAAAATGACTGTTGATTTTGAATGCCTCAAATACAATCATAGAAGATTAGGGTTGGAAGAGACCTCAGGAGGTCATCTAGTCCAACCCCAGGGCCGCCCAGAGGGGGCCTGGGGTCTTTGGTGGCGGGGGTCCTTCCGCTCCGGGTCCTCGGGGCACTTCAGTGGCAGGTCCTGGAGCGAGTGAAGGACCCGCTGCCGAAGACCCGGAGTGGAAGGAGCCCTTGCTGCTGAATTGCCAACAAAGACCCGGAGCGGAAGAAGCTCCGGGTCTTTGGCAGCGGGTCCTTCACTCGCTCCAGGTGTGTTTGGCGGCACTGAAGGACCTGCCGCCGAAGACACACTGAAAACTCTTGTGGGGGCCCCTGAAAACTCTCGTGGGGGCCCCTGCGGGGCCTGGGGCAAATTGCCCTACTTGCCCCCCCCCCCCCCCCCCCCCGGGCAGCCCTGTCCAACCCCCTACTCAAAGCAGGACCAATACCAACTAAATCATCCCAGACAGGGATTTGTCAAGGCGGGCATTAAAAACCTCTAAGGATGGAGATTCCACCACCTCCCTAGGTAACCCATTCCTAGTGAAATAGTGCTTCCTAATATCCAACCTAGACCTCCCCCACTGCAACTTGAGACCATTGCTTCTTGTTCTGTCATCTGCCACCATTGAGAACAGCCAAGCTCCATCCTCTTTGGAACCCCCCATCAGGTAGTTGAAGGCTGTGCTGTGCTTTAAAGCTATGCTTTAATCAAACAAAAATTATTTGGCTCAATACAGGGGTAACTGAGTAAAATGTAATGGCCTGTGATGTACGGGAGGTCACACTAGATGGTCTAATGATGGTCCCTTAAGAACATAAGAACTGGATCAGACAAATGGTCCATCTAGACCAGTATCCTGTCTCTGACAATGGCCTGTGCCAGATGCTTCGGAGGGAATGAAAAGAACAGGGCAATTTTGAGTGATCCATCCCCTGTCATCCAGTCCCAGCATCTGGCAGTTGGAGGTTTAGTGACACCCAGAGCATGGGATTGCAGATGAGGTCTCACCGGTGCCTTGTATAACGGTACTAACACCTCCTTATCTCTACTGGAAATACCTCGCCTGATGCATCCCAAGACCGCATTAGCTTTTTTGACTAGATGACCTCCTGAGGTCTCTGACCATTCTGACTAATAGCCGTTGATAGACCTATTCTCCATGAATGTACCTATTTTTTTTAACCCAGTTATATATTTGGCCTTCACAACATCCCATTTCAATGAGTTCCACAGCTTAACTGTGCTTTTTGGGAAAAGGACTTCCTTTAGTTTGTTTTAAACCTGCTGCCTATTAATTTAATTGGGGGATATCATACAGGAAGATCTGGATGACTTTGTAAACTGGAGTAATAGTAATAGGATGAAATTTAATAGTGAAAAGTGCAAGGTCATGCATTTAGGGACTAATAACAAGAATTTTTTTTATAAGCTGGGGACGCATCAGTTGGAAGTAACAGAGGAGGAGAAGGACCTTGGAGTATTGGTTGATCACAGGATGACTATGAGCCGCCAATGTGATATGGCTGTGAAAAAAGCTAATGCGGTCTTGAGATGCATCAGGCGAGGTATTTCCAGTAGAGATAAGGAGGTGTTAGTACCGTTTTACAAGGCACCGGTGAGACCTCATCTGCAATACTGTGTGCAGTTCTGGTCTCCCATGTTTAAGAAGGATGAATTCAAACTGGAACACGTACAGAGAAGGGCTACTAGGATGATCCGAGGAATGGACCATCTGTCTTATGAAAGGAGACTCAAAGAGCTTGGCTTGTTTAGCCTAACCAAAAGAAGGCTGAGCGGAGACATGATTGCTCTCTATAAATATATCAGAGGGATAAATACCAGGGAGGGAGAGGAATTATTTAAGCTCAGTACCAATGTGGACACAAGAACAAATGGATATAAACTGACCATCAGGAAGTTTAGACTTGAAATTAGACAAAGGTTTCTAACCATCAGAGGAGTGAAGATCTGGAACAGCCTTCCAAGGGGAGCAGTGGGGGCAAAAGACATAGCTGGCTTCAAGACTAAGCTTGATAAATTTATGGAGGGGATGGGCTAGCCTAATTTTGGCAATTAATTGATCTTTGACTATTAGCGTTAAATATGCCCAATGGCCTGTGATGGGATGTTAGATGGGGTGGAATCTGAGTTACTACAGAGAATTCTTTCCTGGCTGTCTGGCTGGTGAGTCTTGCCCACATGCTCAGGGTTTAGCTGATTGCCATACTTGGGGTTGGGAAGGAATTTTCCTCCAGGGCAGATTGGCAGAGGCCCTGGGGGGTTTTCGCCTTCCTCTGGAGGATTCTCTGCACCTTGATGTCTTTAAACCATGATTTGAGGACTTCAATAGCTCAGTCATATGTTAGGGATTTGATACAGGAGTGGGTGGGTGAGATTCTGTGGCCTGCGTTGTGCAGGAGAGGAGACTAGACAATCATAATGGTACCTTCTGACCTTAAAGTCTATGATTCTATGAATTCCTGTGTCAAGTATTAGGCGGTAGCTGTGTTAGTCTGTATCCACAAAAACAAAAAGGAGTCCAGTGATACCTTAAAGACTAACAGATTTATTTGGGCATAAGCTTTCATGGGATGCATCTGAAGAAGTGAGTTTTTTTACCCGCGAAAGCTTATGCCCAAATAAATCTGTTACTAATTCTTGTGTTATGTGAAGAGATAAATAACACTTTCAAATTCACTTTCTTCATGATCTTATAGACTTCTACCATATCCTGCCGTAGTCATCTCTTTTCTAAGCTGAACAGTCCCAGTCTTTTTAATCTCTCCTCATATGGAAGCTATTCCATATTCCTAATAATTTTTGTTGCCCTTCTCTGAACCTTTTCAAAGATAGAGCAAATAGAACTGCATGAAATACGTAAGGTGTGGGCATACCATGGATGTATATATTGGCATTATATTTTCTGTCTTATTATCTATCCCTTTCCCCATGGTTCCTAACATGGTTAGCTTTTTTGACTGCCACTGCACAGAGAACTATATACAAGGATTCCAAGATCTCTTTCTTGAATGGTAACATCTAATTTAGACCCCCATCATTTTTTATGTACAATTGGGATTATGTTTTGCAATGTGCATTACTTTACATTTATCAACATTTAATTTTATCTGCCATTTTGTTGCCCAGACACACAGTTTTGTGAGATCCTTTTGTAACTCTTTGCAGTCTGCTTTGGATTTAACTATCTTGAGCAATTTTGTATCATCAGCAAACTTTGCCACCTCATTGTTCACCCCTTTTTCCAGATTGTTTATGAATATCTTGAACATCATAGATTTCACTACAGATCTTTGTGGAATCCTGCTGTATTTGCCTCTCTCTTGTCTTTTAAACCTGTTACTAATTCAGGAGAGGACCTACCCTCTTATCCCAGAACTCCTTACTTTGCTTAAGAGCCTTTGGTGAGGGATCTTGTCAAAGCTTTCTGAAAGTCCAAGCAGACTATATTGACTGGATCACCCTTGTCCACATCCTGGTTGACCCCCTCAAAGAATGCTAATAGATTGGTGAGGCATGATTTCCCTTAACAAAAGCCACATTGCCTCTCCCCAACATATTGTGTTCATCCCTCAGGGGTCGGCAACCTTTCAGAAGTGGTGTGCCGAGTCTTCATTTATTCACTCTGATTTAAGGTTTTGCGTGCCAGTAATACATTTTAACATTTTTAGAAGGTCTCTTTCTATAAGTCTATAATATATAACTAAACTATTGTTGTATGTAAAGTAAATTTAAAGTTAAATTAAAATGCAGAGCCCCCCAGACCAGTGGCCAGGACCCGGGCAGTGTGAGTGCCACTGAAAATCAGCTCGCGTGCCGCCTTTGGCACACATGCCATAGGTTGCCTATCCCTGCTAGGTGTTTGATAATTCTGTTCTTTACTATAGTTTCAACAAAAATTTGCCTGGTAGTGAAGTTAGATTTAGTGGGCTATAATTGCCAGGATCGTCTATGGAGCCTTTTTTTTTTTTAAATGGCATTACTTTAACTATCCTCCAGTCATCTGGTATGGAGGCAGATTTAAGCGATAGATTACATACCAGTAGTTTTGCAATTTCATATCTTTGGTCCTGGTAACTTCTTATTTTTAACAGATAATTTGTTCCAAAACCTCCTCTACAGACACCCCAGTCTGGGACAGTTCCTCAGATTTGTCACCTAAAAAGAATGGCTCAGGTTTGGGGATCTCCCCCATGTCCTCTGCAGTGAAGACTGATGCAAAGGATTCATTTAGCTTCTCTGCAATAACCTTGTGTTCCTTGAGTGCTCCTTTAGCACCTTGAGCATTCAGTGACCCCACTGACTGTTTGGCAGGTTTTCTGCTTTTGGTAAACTTAAAAAAACTCTGGCATTCTGGCCATTAATTCGATGCCCTTTTGAGACCTGAACCTGATTTTCAGAGGTGCTAGTCATCTACAACCCCAACCAAAGTCAGTGGGATATGTGAGTGCTCAGCACTTCTAAAACCAGGTCTGTAGGGGTCTCAAGTTGGGCATCTAGAATTAGAGGTCACTTTTGAAACATTTGGTCCAGGATTCTGCCCTAGCCAGGAGCACCATGCTTGTCTCGCCTGCTGCAATGCCCAGGTGTCAGGCAGGTTGAAATGCAGTCCAGAAGAGTGGTCAGAGTTCATACAAGAGGTCCAATAGCCAGGATATCCAATCCAAGGGGAAGATACAGCAAGGCAATTGGTGGTTGGGGTGAGGCTGCAAAACAGGATGGGTGTGGGTCAAGCAAGGTCCAAGCAACAAATGGAGGGCAATGACTTGTTGCTCAGACAAGGCTAGAAAGGAAGCAAGAAGTTTACATATGGTCACCAGCCAATCAGAGTAATGGGTATTGATTTTGCACCAGTGATTTTATTTAAGGCATGGTAGTCCGCACAGAGGACAGGGGCCCAGCTGGGGAGACGGACTGTTGAATTAAATCCTTTTTCAGATTGTCATGGATATAGTTCTTAAGAGCTACCATTTCAGGCTCAGACATATATTTGCCCAAATAGTATCTTGGCATTGGGATGCAAATCAATCCGGCAGTCATATTCACAGTGGTGGGGCAAGGTGTCTGCATTCCATTTTTTTAACACGTCTGTGAATTCTTGGTATCTTATGGGGAGAGAAATGGCTGACCCTACAAGTAAGGAGGCCCATTCAGCTGCTCAAGCCCATGCACCCCTCAACATACCTGAATCCCAAATGGGTCTGGCTGGGGATTATAGGAACCTGGGCCACAGGGCCAAAAGGCAGCTGGTTTAGCAGTACTACAAGTTAAATGTCACAATGTGCTGCCACCAGAAGACACTTGGCCAGCCAGGGGATTCCATGTATCACAGAAAGTGTGGTGACTGCATTAGGCTGAACTGAAGGAGTTCACAGTGTTTCTGATGTTTTTCCCCCCTTTGAGATGCAACCTGATGTGCTGAGATACCACTGAGCCCACCTGTTCTGCCAGCCTGGGCACCCTTTTTACCTGTCTTGCTGAGCCAGGCTATTAAGCCTCCTCCAACATACACACACAGGCAGGGCCACACCCAACTGCAGAACTACACAAACACTGAGACCAGCTCTGGGAAAACTCAGTTTAAGGGATTTGCCCCAGCACTCGGGTGTCCACCTCCCTTGGAGTGCAGTCCCAAAGGTATATTATGAAACCTGCCTCCTCCATCAATGTGGAGGCACAAACGGGATTATATTATAAACAAGAAATAAAGTTTATTAACTACAAAAGGTGAATTTTAAGTGGTTAAAGAGATAGCAAACAGAACAAAGCAGATCACTAAGCAGATAAAACAAAACACGCAAACTAAGCTTGTTTCACTAAAGAAATTGGTTACAAATAGTAATTTCTCACCCTAGATATTGTTGCAGGCAGATTACAGAAAGTCTTGAAAGGCTGCTGCACTAGTCTCCAGCTTGAGACCTCGGGTCTTATTACTCACAAGCTAGACACCCTTCCAGCTTGGGCTCAACCCTTCTCCCCACAGTTCAGTTCTTGCTTCCAGGTGTTTTTCAGTGTCTCTTTTGGTGGGGAGGTAGAGGAGAACCACGATGATGTCACTCCCCTGCCTTATATCGCTCTTGTGTAAGGCAGGAACACTTTGTCTTCCAGTAGAAAAACACTGGCATTCCAAAAGGTGAGGAGGGGTATCCAGTCCCAGGTGATTTGGACCCATGTCTCTGATGACTGTGGCAGCCATTGCTCGTAGGCTGTCTCGAGCGTCCACAGGAAGACTAAGCTCTTTAACAGTCCATTGTCTTTGCTGATGGGCCATTAGCACTGTCTGTCTTTCTCACTGTTGTACCTGAAAGGCTAGTTGGGGGTGACATCCAAAGTAACCCATTTGAAATACAGATAAATACTCAATATTCCTAATTTCAGATACAGAAACGATACAGGCATACAAATTGGATATCACATTCAGTAAATCAAAACCTTTCCAATGATATCTTACATGAGCCACCTTGCATAAAGGACATCTCAATTATGTCATACCCATATCATAAGCATATTTTCATAAAGAATATGGAGTCTAATGTCACAGTGTTCCCCATGTACAGTGTCCAGAACAATGGCTTCCTGACTGACAGGATCAGAGGCGCTCTGTCTGTACAGGGAGACCAAGTGCTTGGGCTACAGTGGCATCCATGAAATGAGCCCTTGCCCCAGGTCAGTCAAAGCCACTGGAGGGGAAAAGCTTGTCTGGAGCCCTGAAATTGAAATTGTAGTGGGAGCTGTAAGTGAAGGAATTATTTTGAGGAGGTGGGGCAGATGTCTGGAAGGGCTTGGCGAGTGGGGTCTCCTATGTTACCCAGGCTCCACCCCCTGAACACGGGTGGGCAGGGACATTTTTCTGAAGCCGTGTGATTTGGGGCTTTGGCTGGATAGTCAAATGCCACATGGCCCATGGTGCAACAGTAAAAACATAAATTTTCTCACCACCGGTGTCCCCATTCAGAAGGGTGTCCACCTGCTTGGGCTCAGGCTGGGGGGTTTCAGGTGGAACCTGGGCACAAAATGGGTCCTCTTGCATTACTGCTAACCCAAATGTCAATCCAAATACCAAGTCCAATGATGGCATTGAGTCCCGTGTGGGGCTCCAGGTGGGCCACTTAGTCTTTTATCACATTGATGTAGCTGGGCTGGCTCATTCCAAGCCCTATCTGCTGCCAGGCATCGGAAGCAGCCCGAATACAATGCTGCTTATCCTGAGGCATGACAGAGCCTCTGTAAGGCTGCTTCTGCAGTGTGGGCCTGATGTGAATCATCGAAAATTGTTGCTAAAGCCCTCAGGAAGGAGTCCCAGCTATCTAACATAAGATGATCCATTCCAACAGGGGAGAAACCCAGTCTAGGGCTTTGCCAGTGAGGAGATTAAAGACCAGGTCTTCCTTGGCCTGGTCTCTCACATAGACATGGGGCTGCAACATATATACAAGCCTGCATTGATTTGTAAAATTTATTGCAGGTACCATCGTAATGCTCCAGGAAAGACACCATGGGCTTGGATACTGAGGAAGCTGTAGGTGATGGGGCTGGAGAAAGCATTCCCATTTGCAGCTCTGTAGTCCGTTTCTGAAGGATGAGGGTTTCTGCCTTGAGCTGGTCTGCTGCGGCCTGTAGGGCTTGGTTTTCTGCTTGTAAGAGGTTGATTTGCTCCTGGGGATTTGATGGTCCAGAGGGTGCCAGTGATGCTGCTCCTGCAGGTTCCATGCCCCCTTTCCTTGGAGAAGGGGTCCAATAGCCAGGGTACCCAATCCCAGCAGAAAGTACAGCACAGCAGCTGGTGGGGTCAGGTGAGGCAGCAAGAAAGGATCAGGTTAGGCAGCAAGGAAGGGTCAGGCAGGGTCTGAGTAGCAACTAGCAGGCAAGTCTTGCTGTTCAGACAAGGCCAGAAAGGAAGAAGGAAGTTTATATATAGTCACAGCTAATCAAGGTCAAGAACATGTGGCCAATCAGGAAGCAGGTTGGGGAACCCTTAAAGCTGGCCCACCCATGTCTGTGAATTCCCTGGTACTTGGATGCGTCAGTGTGGTATGATGGCCCAGGCTGCTGCCCACGGGGTCTGGGTTAAAGAGCAGGGTCCTGAACCCTTGCCTGGCAGCTGTTCTGTCAAGCTCACTTTTGTGTCAATCAAAGAAGAAGCTGGGAGGTGAGATTTGTCAGGACTAAGTCCACAGCAGAACTCTGCCTGGGTGAGTGAGGCAGGGCCACCTCCTCTGCTATTAGCTAATGGATAAAGCCACCTCCTCTGCTATTAGCTAATGGATAAACCTGCAGCAACTCCCCACTCACTGCAAGCATCACATGCCCAACCTCCTCTTTGTCACCCAAATGCTACAACCTTGAGATCTTCACCAGACCTCAGTTTCCCCCACCTCTCCCTACATAAATTGTAATCATTGTTATAATGTTTATGTCTAAATTACCCAGAGCATGTCGAGAACTGTGGAGGGGATTTTCCAGAGCACGCAGCATTGGCCTAGCTCTCCTCCCACTGCAGTCCATGGGAATTTCACATGGTTTCCAATGGGAGCAGAGATAGGCCAATGCTGCGTGCTCTGGACACACATCCCGCCTCCAAATACAAGAAAGCAATAATCAGGAATTGGTTCTTTGTAAACCAGCTGAAATCTCCACCAATAAACATTGCCTTTGATAACAGAGAAGCAGATATGGTGAAGCCCTTTGAGCTCCCATCTAGCCCACCTCCCTGGGCCCTGCACAGGACTGTTCCCTACTGGCCACTTACTAATATTTGGACTAGCCCACTTTTAAGTTCCCATCAAGCCTACCTGTTGTGTATTTGGTTGTCGTGGTAATAGAGACTTGTATTGCTACGGCAACTGAGTTAGATTATTAGGGGATGGCCCAGCCAGTTTTGGCTCGTTTTTGGTTAGTTCAGGGTGTGGCAATAAATGGCTGCTTTCAAGGTTTACAGCTCTTCATCAGTGAGGTGAAGGGTCACAAATGGAGTCCTAATACCAGTTATCCAAAGCCCATGGGCAACTCCTATTGTTCCAATAGTGAAGAAAGATGGCTCCCTCCGGATTTGCGGTGATTTTAAAGTCACTGTCAACCCAGTGTTGTGTGCAGACCAATACCTGCTTCCCTGCATCGATGATCTCTTTGCAGGCCTGGCTGGGGGGACAAAAGTTCAGTAAGATTGATCTGAGTCAAGCATATTTACAGATGCACGTCAATTAAAAGTCCCCAGAGCTGTTGACTATTGTGACGCATAAGGGGCTTTATCGATACTGTCGCCTACCCTTTGGAATAACGTCTGCTCCCGCCCTGTTCCAGAGAACTATGGACCAGAGGAGAGATGGGGGAGAGATAGCTCAGTGGTTTGAGTATTGGCCTGCTAAACCCAGGGTTGTGAGTTCAATCCTTGAGGGGGCCACTTAGGGATCTGGGGCAAAATCAGTACTTGTTCTTGCTAGAATTTAGAGGCTACCCTACAAAGACTGGAAGAGTATGCCCTACGAGTCCGCAAAGACAAGTGTGAATTCTTCCAGCCCTCTGTTGAATATTTGGGACACATCATTGATGCTACAGGTCTTCGTAAGGCCCCTGCAAAAATTAAGGCTATTGTGGAGACTCCCCCTCCTCGAAACGTTAGCCAGCTTCACTTGTTTCTAGGACTATTGAACTATTACAGAAAGTTCATCTCACAGTTAGCCACACAGCTAAAACCACTTCATGAACTCCTTGGGCAGAACAAGGCCTGGAAGTGGACTGAAGCCTGTGATGTTGCATTTAACAAAGCTAAGGATGCATTGCTAAATTCTGAAGTTCTGACGCACTTTGATCCATCCTTACCCCTACAGTTGGCCTGCAATACATACCCTTATGGAGTGGGAGCAGTCGTGTCACACATTATGCCTTCGGGAGAATAGAGGCCTATTGCTTTTGCTTCATGAACTCTAAGCAAAGCAGAAACTAACTATGTCCAAATCGAAGGTGAGGCTTTGGGAATCATTTTCGGAATTCGGAAGTTTCATCAGTACCTGTTCAGACGGAAGTTTACTCTTCTCACAGACCATCAACCCCTGACTTCAATTTTTGGACCTCACACAGGCATTCCCCCATTAGCTGCAATATTCCCCCATTAGCTGGATATGCAACGTTGGGCATTGTTGCTTTCCGCGGACACATATGAAATCAAATACTGGAAATCCACTCTGCACGGCAATGTGATGGTCTCTCAAGGCTGCCTTTGCCAGTCAAACGTCAAACTGCCCAGAAGGAAATCTTTTACTTTGAACAGGTAGAGAATACACCCATCACCGCTACTCAGGTAAAGAAGGCAACTCGAGTTGACCCAGTATTGTCCCAAGTTATGGACCTGGTGATGCATGGAACCTCTCCAGTCTCACCCAACCTTGTTACCTACATGACCAGGAGGATGGAGTTATTGATCCAATCTGGTTGTTTGTTGTGGGGGAGACGTGTCATTATCCCACCATAACTGAGATCACAGATGTTAGAACAGCTGCTTTCAGATCACTGTGGAATAGTGCGCATGAAGGAAATTTGACAAAGCTATTTTTGGTGGCCTGGATTGGACAGTGCTATTGAAGAGAAGGCAAGAGCTTGTATGTCATGTCAGGATGTGAGGATGCACCCCAGTAGCACCCCTACACCCATGGGACTGGCCTGAAAACCCATGGCAACGTATTCACATTGACTTCGCTGGCCCCCTTGAAGGAAGCATGTTCTTGGTGGTGGTAGATGCCCATTCTAAATGGCCAGAAGTCTCTATAATGCAGTCCACTACTGCAGAGAGTACTATCCAAAAACTACGAGGACTCGTTAGTCGTTTCGGTCTGCCAGAACAACTTGTGAGCAACAACGGACCGCAGTTCGTCTCTCAGGAGTTTCAAAATTTTATGAAGGCAAATGGGATACACCACATCACTTCAGCACCATATCATCCATCCACCAAAGGATTAGCTGAAAGATTTGTGCAGACAATTAAACAAGCTTTGAAATCGGCAGTTAGGGAAGAAAAAACAAATGCACACCGACAGAATGGAGGAAGGATCTGGGAGTTATGGTGGATCACAACCTCAACATAAGTCAGCAATGCGATGCTATTGCAAAAAAAGCAAATGTAATTTTAGGCTGCATTAACAGAGGCATATCATGCAAGTCATGGAAGGTGATAGTACTGCTCTCCTCGGCGCTGGTTAGGCCTCAGCTGGAGTACAGTGTCCAATTTTGGTCACCAATGTACATAGGATGTAGAGAAACTGGAAAGGATCCAGAGGTGAGCGACAAAGATGATCAGAGAGATGGAATGCAAGTCATATGAGCAAAGGCTGAAGTGACTGCGTATGTTTAGTTTGGAAGAGGAGATTAAGGAGGGATATGATATTTGAAAGGTTCCCATAAAAAAGATGGAGAAAAGTTGTTCTCTTTTGCCATATAGGGCAGGACAAGAGGCAATGGGTTCAAACTACAGCATAGCAGATTTAGATTAAATCTCAGGATAAACTTCCTAACTGTAAGAAGAGTAGGACAATGGCAAGGTTGTGGAAGCTCCTTCACTGGAGGTTTTCAAAAGGAGGCTGGAGCCATCTGGTGTTCAGACACAACAAATGCTGCATCTTGGCAGGGGGTTAGACTAGATGACCCTTGTGGTCTCTTCTAACCCTATGGTTCTATGAGACCAATCTTACTCTCAGCTTTCCTGGCTTATGAAGTTTTTACTAGGTACGTGGACAGGAGAAAGGAGCTGTTCAACTCTACCCTGAGTAGCTGCAGAATGACAGTGGAATGGGCATTTGGAAGGCTGAAAGGGAGATGGTGTTGTCTCATGATGAGACAGAAGGCTTTTGTGCAGAATCCTCATCATGTGATCACTGTGTGCTGTGTTTTGCACAACATCTGTGAGGGCAGGGAGAGAGCCTCGCCAATGGGTGAAAGCAGAAGTGCAGAGACTTTCAGAATGCTATGAACATGTTCAGAGAAGCTGAACATATACAGGGCAAACTTAAAACCAGTGGAACATAAACCACAATATGAAACAGTGCAAGCTTTATGGAACATATCAGTGCAGATGAGGCATGCATGCCTAAGGTACAGAGTGCACATTTGTGCTCCTCTGGTCACAAATGTGTAGGTGCAGGGTTTTTTCACGTTGCCCCTTGTCTTGGGGTGTAGAATGGCTAGGGCAGAACCCATCAGCTGTATCTTCAGGAATGAAGGTGGGCTGAATGAGTGAAGGTGTTCTCTGTGCTTGTGGTCTTGGTGTGTGGAGTGGGAAGGGACGTGCCTGTGGATGAAACTTGGGGAAGTGTACTGTTGCTCCCCATATGTGTTGTTCCCCATGTGCTGCAGGAGATGGCTAGGTTGAGGAGATGGGCAGGAACATTACACCAGAATATTTTCCAACAGGACTGTCTGCATCAACTCCAGCACCTGTTTCTGCATGTCTCTATCTTTCTCAGTGCTGTCCTATGTCAACTTTCTGTCTCTCTCTCTGCAAGGAGACCTTCCCTTCACTCCTTGGTCTTCTTATCCCTCTTCTGGGATACAGACACGAGGTCCCCAAACGTCTCATCTTGTGTTTTCCTTTTCTTGACCTGCAGATTAGCCAAGCATTGTGGGGGTGATAATGCTCCTGTCCAGAGGGTGGGAGGGCACAGCATGTCAGGTGTAGGAGTTGGGCGAGTGGAAATGCAGAACAAAGTCATTGTATTGGTTCAGGTCTCCACGGCAATAATGATAACATATTGCTTCTTCCTCTAGTTTGGAACACTATTAATCTCTTTCCAGTTTGGGATGAGCTTGGAGATGGTAAGGAGGTGGAGGTTTTCCACCTTACTTCTCCTTTGCACAGGAACACTGTACCAATCGCGGACTGGTGGTGGGCTTACGGTTGGTGTGTGGGTGGGAATGGGTGGGGGCCCGCAGGGGGCAGGGTAATAATTGCATGTGCACCTCTGCAGGCTGTCCTTTTTTTGGAGGCTAAGAGGCAGAGAAGGTTCATGTTCAAAAAAAGACACTGGGCAGACCAGAAAGATAGGCAGTGATGTTACCCACCAGTCCTGCAACAGCTCTGGAAGGACCATCCAGGAGAGTAACATCACCTATCCAGGCAGCCCTGCTTTGCCTTGCCATGTCTGTGCCAAAATAGAGCACTAACTTCACCTTAATTCCTCTTTTATAACATCTGCAGATCAGCACAAAGTGCACTGCAAAATAAGTAGACTTCTGCAGTACCCAAGGGGTTAAAAATGCAAAGAGTCTGCTTAAAAGACACTGAGTGCCTTGTAATCTGTATGCATTTTGAAATATCTCACTTTGAGAAATGTTTAGCATGAAAAGCTAAGGCAGATGAAAGCTCAGAGCATTGCTCAAATGGGAAGAAGCAAAGTACTTTTGATATTGTATTTTCTCTTTCTGTATCTGCCTTTTCCATACACATGCGTGCATCACAATGTGATTGATTTTTAACCCCTGTGGCGCTGCCAGCTTGAGTATGTGAATGTGTGTGCGTGGGGAGTGGTGGATGATTGGGAGGGAGAAGGAATGTTTTGATATTTCAGAGCTTAAATCCTACCATCACAGATGCCACTTTGAGCACATGGGGTGGCAGCAGTTGTCTGGGAGGGGAGGGAAAGGGGGTTGGGGACAGTGTGGCCAATGGATGTGGGATTTGATATTTCAGAGAAAAGTGTTGTAGAGCTTAAATTCTCTGGCACAGATGCCATTTTGAGCATGTGTGTGTCAGAGTGAGTGTGGGGGAGTGTCACGTTATTGACTTGAACTGGGACCGTATAGAACATTGTTGCAACCAAAGTCCCTTAGTGGCACCAAATCTTGTATAAAGGGAGTCAAATGAGGTGTCTAAGGTCTGGTCTATACTACCCGCCTGAATCGGCGGGTAGAAATCGACCTCTCGGGGATCGATTTATCGCATCCCGTCGGGACGCGACAATCGATCCCCGAATCGGCGCTCTAACTCCACCAGCGGAGGTGGTAGTAAGCGCCGCCGACAAAAAGCGGCAGAAGTCGATTTTGCCGCCGTCCTCACAACGGGGTAAGTCGGCTGCAATATGTCGAATTCAGCTACGCTATTCACGTAGCTGAATTTGCGTATCTTAAATCGACTCCCCGCTGTAGTGTAGATGTACCCTAAGATAAGGTTATGGTTTGCTGGTTATGATTATGCTATCTATATGTGTGTATCAATTTTGTAGTTGAAGTTATGAATATTGGCTCTATACTGTCTGTAATTCAAACTTATGCTATGCTTCTGGGAGACAACCCAGACAAGTTGGTGTTAGCTCTGCCTAGCCTGCTTGATGGCCCATTAAGGACCATCAGCTATACAATTGACCTATTGAGAGAAGGCAGCTATGCCTTGTAACTCAGCAAAGTATGCAGGAACTTGCCCATGTGACTCCAGACTCCATTTTGCTGTAATTTTCCACAGTAAGAACAAAGAGATGTTCTTACACCTGGAAAATCCTATAAAAGGCTGATGCCTCATCTCCATCTTGTCTTCAATCCTGCTTCATACCTCTGGAGGGACTTTGCTACAAATGGAAGCTCTACACAAAGGACTGATGACCCTTCGCAGCTGGGGATGTACTCCAGAGACTTGATTTGAACCTGCAGTTTATTCTGTCACTGCTACAAGCCTGAACCAAGAACTTTGCCATTACTGTATGTAATTGATTCCATTTAACCAATTCTGGCTTTCATCTATATCTTTTTCCTTTTATGAATAAACCTTTAGCTTTTAGATTCTAAAGGATTGGCAACAGCGTGATTTGTGGGTAAGATCTGATTTGTATATTGACCTGGGTCTGGGACTTGATTCTTTGGGATCGAGAGAACCTTTTTTTTCTTTTACTGGGGTTTGGTTTTTCATAACCATTCGTCCCCATAACGAGTGGCACTGGTGGTGATACTGGGAAACTGGAGTGTCTAAGGGAATTGCTTGTGTGACTTGTGGTTAGCCAGTGGGATGAGACCAAAGTCCTCTTTGTCTGGCTGGTTTGGTTTGCCTTAGAGGTGGAAAAACCCCAGCCTTGGGCTGTAACTGCCCTGGTTTGAGCAATTTGTCCTGAATTGGCACGCTCAGTTGGGTCCCGCCCGAACCAGCATTGTTACAGGGAGACGAAAGCCAATATGGCTCTTCGCAGACATCTGACCCAAATGACATTGGCCATTGGGTTCCCAGAGGCATAGGTGCAGGAACTAGGGGTACTGGGGTTGCTGCCGCACCGCCTGGCTTGAAGTGGTTTCCATTATATACACGGTTTACAGTTTGGTTCAATGGCTTTTAGCACTCCCACGATACAAATTGTTCCAGCGCCCCTGCCCGGAAGAGAGGTTGTTTAACACCCTGTATGGTTGTATTATAACACAGCACTTACGAGTCTAATTTTCATTGAAAATGAAAGGGGCTATTGAGCCTAAATCACTTATGGACTTTTGAAAACGTTACCCATTAGCTCCTGCCAAAGAGGATGTGATTGTCGTAAGAGGGTGAGAAGAGGCAGGCACTAGCTGCTTGGCTAATGTTAGCCAGTCAGTCTCTCTTTCTGCCCCAAAGAATATTTAATTATTTATACAACGTGGATCAGCTCCAGCTCCCACATAAGAGATTGAGAGAAAGATTGACTATAGCCTGCTGAGCCCTAACCTTGACTCAGAGACTTTAAGGTCAGAAGGAACCATCGTGATCATCTAGTCTGACCTGCACCTCGCAAACCACAGAACCTCGCCTACTGGCTCCTGTAATAGACCCAGAACCTCTGGCTGAGTTACTGAAGTCCTCAAATCATGGTTGAAAGACTTCAAGTTACGGAGACTCCACCATTTACACTAATTTAAACCAGTGAATGATCCATGCCACATGCTGCAGAGGAAGGGGAAATAACCCCAGGGTCTCGAAGGGGAAATAACCCCAGGGTCTCTGCCAATCTGAGGTGGGGGAAATTCCTTCCTGGCCCCAAATATGGTGATCAGTTAGATCCTGAGCATGTGGACAAGACCCACCAGCCAGAGAGGTGGTAAACATTTTCTTCAGTCATTCAGAGCTTTCCCCATCTAATGTCCCATCACCAGTCATTGGTGATATTTGCTGCTAGCTCTGGCAGATCAGCTACATGTCATTGTAGGCAGCCCCCTCCCTCGTGGCTATTCTGGTGTAGGTCGCAATCCCTCTCTGACCAGAATTTTTATACCAGACCTTAGAAACCCTCCTGACAACATTTAAATTTAAAGCAATCTGCTTTCATGAAACATTTTGGTTTAGACAAAACCGCATTTTTTGATGGAAGAAAGTTTTGTTGAGAAGTTTTTGACCAGTGCTAGTGATAAACAATTAAAAACGATTACCAAGGGATGGGGTAAAATGTCTATCCCTGGGTGGCTTTAAATCCAGGTTGATGTCTTCTAAAAGATCTGCTCTTGCTTCATCAGATGGATGCAGGAATCCTTGGGTGGGGTCCCCTGTGCCTTAATCTCTGGGGGGCTTTTCCTGAGAGGGGAAAGCTAGGACTTCAATTCTCCTTACACGTTCACATCCCTGAGGGGGCCCTCTGAGCACAGCCCCGGCTGGGCCAGGCATGAGCCGTGACAGACCTGAGAGAGCGGCGGCTCTGCTCCCGGACCCAGCCACTCCAGCGCCCCCAGCCTCCCTCCTCTGGCAACGGGCCCACTGCCGTTCCCGCTGCCCCAGGGGAGCCCCCACAGTCAGACCCCGCACCCAGGGCGCTCCGGAGCCACCCCATCCCCGGGACCACATCTGGCACGGCGTGCAGCCACTTACCCGCTGGTTCTCTTCGGGCCCCCGGCTCTGTCCTGCTGCAGTTGCCAGGGGAGCGCCGGAGCCGCCAGGCGAGGAGCGGGCGCTTGGCTGCTCCCGGAGCTGCTTGGCCCGGCGGCCCCGGCTCCAGCTTGCGAGACGCTCCTCTGGTCCCGCGGAGCCAGCCGGTGCCCAGCGGCAGCCCAGCCCAGTGTCTGCACAGGCCGGTGAGAGGGTCTCGGGGACCCCGCCCGGGTCCGCCCCGGACCCGCCCAGCTTCTTTGCCCGGAGGCGTCCCCAGCCCCCGAGTCTTGGCAGCGCCTGCCCCTGCCCGGGACGCGGTGGAGCGGTGCGCTGCGGGAGGAGCGGCTTAAGCTCTCGCCGCCGCTCCTCTGGGTCTTCCCTGGCTGGGATTGGGTCAAGCTGCAGCCGGACGCTCTGCCCCAGCCTCTCCCCTTGCGCCCAGCTCCAGAGCCCGAGGCGGCCCAGCCCCGGCCGCCGTGTCAGCACCGCACCTGGCACCCGCAGCGAGCTCCAACCTGTCCCTCTGGGACCCCGCCCTGCAAGTTGCACTGCCCGCAGTCCGGCCCGCCAGGCGTCCCTGCAGCTTGCTGGCCGCTTCTTCAGCCACCCAGCCGGGGGCTGCAAACACCCGGGGAACGTGCGATCGGCTTTCCCCGGCGGGCTAGGAGAAGGGGCGTCGGCCCTGGGTTAGGCAGTAAACCGGGGGCGGGATACACTCAGCGTTCGCTGGATCTCAGGAGTATACAGGGGCCGCCTTGAAGACTTCCGTTTTCTTGCACCAGGCTAGTTGGGGTCCGGATATAGCACGGAACGGCAGGAGCCGTTTTTGATGGTACAATTTCTGGGCTAGTGGTGACCTATTTGGTCCCTATTTGATGGTACAATTTCTGGGCTAGTGGTGACCAACCTTCGGCGGGATCCAGATGCTAGAGCCAGGGTCGGCTCCAGCATTTCTGCCGCCCAAGCAACAACAACAACAACAAAAAGCCGCGATCGGCGGCGGCAGTTCAGCGGCAGGTCCTTGGCTCCCAGAGGGAGTGAGAGACCTGCTGCCCCCGAATTGCCGCAGGTGCCGCCCCTCTCCCTTGGCCTCCCCAAGCACCTGCTTGTTAAGCTGGTGCCTGGAGCCACCCCTGGCTGGAGCCTAGTTTTTGCAGCAGAGTTGTGCCTCAGGCGTGGTCTACACTACGACTTTAATTCGGATTTAGCAGCATTAATTCGAATTAACCCTGCACCCGTCCACACAACGACGCCATTTAATTCGAAATAAAGGGCCCTTTAAATCGATTTCTGTACTCCACCCCGACGAGCGGAGTAGCGCCAAAATCGATTTTAGCATTTCAAATTAGGGTTAGTGTGGCCGCAATTCGATGGTATTGGCCTCCGGGAGCTATCCCACAGTGCACCATTGTGACCGCTCTGGACAGCAATCTGAACTCGGATGCACTGGCCAGGTAGACAGGAAAAGCCCCGCGAATCTTTGAATTTAATTTCCTGTTTGCCCAGCGTGGAGAGCACAGGTGACCACAGAGAGCTCATCAGCACAGGTAACCATGCAGTCCGATAATCGAAAAAGAGCACCAGCATGGACCGTATGGGAGGTACTGGATCTGATCGCTGTATGGGGAGAGGATTCAGTGCTAGCAGAACTTCGTTCTAAAAGACGAAATGCCAAAACTTTTGAAAAAATCTCCAAGGGCAGGATGGAGAGAGGTCACAATAGGGACTCAGATCAGTGCCGCGTGAAAGTCAAGGAGCTCAGACAAGCCTATCAAAAAACAAAGGAGGCAAACGGTCGCTCCGGGTCAGAGCCGCGGACATGCCGCTTCTACGCCGAGCTGCATGCAATTCTAGGGGGGGCCGCCACCACTACCCCACCTGTGACCGTGGATTCCGGGTCGGGGATAGTCTCATCAGCTACACCTGAGGATTCTGCAGATGGGGAAGAGGAGGAGGAGGACGACGAGCTTGCAGAGAGCACCCAGCACTCCGTTCTCCCCAACAGCCAGGATCTTTTTCTCAGCCTGACTGAAGTACCCTCCCAACCCTCCCAAGCCAGTACCCAAGACCATGACCCCATGGAAGGGACCTCAGGTGAGTTTACCTTTTAAATTATAAAACTTGTTTTAAAAGCAAGCGTTTTTTAATGATTACTTTGCCCTGAGGACTTGGGATGCATTCGCGGCCAGTACAGCTACTGGAAAAGTCTGTTAACGTGTCTGGGGATGGAGCGGAAATCCTCCAGGGACATCTCCATGAAGCTCTCCTGGAGGTACCCCAAAAGCCTTGCCACAAGGTTTCTGGGCAGTGTAGCCTTATTCCGTCCTCCACTTGACCACGCCATGCTTGCAGCAAGTAATCTGGTATCATTGCCTGACAAAGCCTGGCAGCGTATAGTCCCGGTGTTTGCTGGCATTCAAGCAACATCCGTTCTTTATCTTGCTGTGTAATCCTCAGGAGAGTGATATCGCTCATGGTAACCTGGTTGAAATACGGGAACTTAATTAAGGGGACAGAGGTGGCTGTTCCTACTGGGCTGTTTGCCTGTGGCTGAAAATAAATCCTTCCCTGCAGTTAGCCAAGCGCAGGGGGGGAAATTGGCCCTGAGCTTTTCGCGTTTGGCTAGCAGGGATCTTCCCTGTTACCAGCCATGCGGTGGGGGAGGGGTACAGCGATCATCCCAGAGAATTCATGGCGGGAGGGGGGGGTGGGGGGGTTAGTTTGGTTCCTGCAGGGATCTTCCCTGATACCAGCCACGCGGTGGGGGGAGGGATAAAGCGATCATCCAGAGAATTGGATGGGGGGGGTGGTTAGTTTGTTTTCTGCTGCTGCTGAATGTTAACAGGAAAACAGCAGCACTCAACGGGCTTTGCTTGGTATGTGGGAAAGGAGGGCGCAGAAGCCGAAAGACAATGGCTTACCATGGCCGCATGCAAGCCAAATTCTGTTGCCCGGACCTGTGTCTGTGATCTCTAGCAGCAAAACCACAGGCACTCAATATTAAGAGGCAAAATGCGACCTTGCACAGAAATCACATGTGCTATGTAATGTAAATAGTGTTGGTCACCGTGAAAGAGTATAAGCATTGTTCTGCAAAATGTATCTTTTTAAAAAATTCTCTCTTTTTTTCCCTACCTACAGCAGCTGCAAATTCTTCAAGCCTCCCTCCTCCGTCCCGAAGGCTATCACAGATAAGGCGTCGGAAAAAGAAGACGCGAGACGAGATGTTTGCAGAAATCATGGAATCCACCCGCAGTGACAGAGCTCATCTGAATGAGTGGAAGGACACGGTTTCAAAGTATAAGAAAGAAGCCAGTGAACTTGAGGACAGGAGGGACCAACGTGAGGACATGAGGGACCAACGTGAGGACAGGAGGGACCAATGTGAGGAGAGGAGAGATGCTCGAGATGAGAGGTGGCAGCAGGAAGATCAGAGGAGGCAGGATGCAACGCTGGGGCTGCTGCGTGAGCAAACAGACATGCTCCGGCTGGAGCTTCAGGAACGGCTGCAGGAAAACAGAGTGCCGCTACAGCCCCTGTATAACCCCCCTCCCTCCTCCCCATGTTCCATATCCTCCTCACCCAGACGTGTAAGAAACGCGGGGGGGGGGGGAGGCTCCGTACACCTTCCCATTCCACCCCAGTGGACAGCCCAAGCAAAAGGCTGTCATTTTTTTAACCTTTTTTTAGTGGCCTTTTCCTTCCCACCGATCCTCCTCTCAAACCCCACCCGGGTTCCCTCCTTCTTTTTATAATCTATTAATAAAGAATACATGATTTTTAAACGATAGTGACTTTATTTGGTTTGAAAGCAAACTGGGGGAAGGGGGAGGGTGGGTTCCTTACAGAGAATGAGTCAATAAAGGGGGCGGGTTTTCATGAAGGAGAAACAAACAGATATTTCACACTGTAGCCTGGCCAGTCATGAAACTGGTTTTCAAAGCTTCTCTGATGCACAGCGCTTCCTGGTGTGCTCTTCTAATCACCCTGGTGTCTGGCTGCACGTAATCAGCAGCCAGGCGATTTGCCTCAGCCTCCCACCCCGCCATAAAGGTCTCCCCCTTACTTTCACAGAGATTGTGGAGCACGCAGCAAGCAGAAATAACAATGGGGAGATTGGTTTGGCTGAGGTCTGAGCGAGTCAATAACGATCGCCAGCGACCTTTTAAACGGCCAAATGCACATTCTACCACCATTCTGCACTTGCTCAGCCTGTAGTTGAACAGCTCCTGACTCCTGTCCAGGCTGCCTGTGTATGGCTTCATGAGCCATGGCATTAAGGGGTAGGCTGGGTCCCCAAGAATAACTATTGGCATTTCAACATCTCCAACGGTTATTTTCTGGTCCGGAAAGTAAGTCCCTTGCTGCAGCCCTTTAAACAGAGTAGTGTTCCTGAAGACGCGAGCGTCATGAACCCTTCCCAGCCAGCCCACGTTGATGTTGGTGAAATGTCCCTTGTGATCCACAAGTGCCTCCAGCACCATTGAAAAGTACCCCTTGCGGTTTATGTACTGGGTACCCTGGTGCTCCGGTGCCAAGATAGGGATATGGGTTCCATCTATCGCCCCACCACAGTTAGGGAATCCCATTGCAGCAAAGCCATCCACTATGACCTGCACATTTCCCAGAGTCACTACCTTTCGTAGCAGCACCTGAGTGATTGCTTTGGCTACTTGCATCACAGCAGCCCCCACAGTAGATTTGCCCACTCCAAATTGATTCCCAGCTGACTGGTAGCTGTCTGGCATTGCAAGCTTCCACAGGGCTATCGCCACGCGCTTCTCAACTGTGAGGGCTGCTCTCATCTTGGTATTCTGGCGTTTCAGGGCAGGGGACAGCAAGTCACAAAGTTCCATGAAAGTGCCCTTACGCATGCAAAAGTTCCGCAGCCACTGGGAATCATCCCACACCTGCAACACTATGCGGTCCCACCAGTCTGTGCTTGTTTCCCTTGCCCATAATCGGCGTTCCATGGATAGACCCTGCCCCATTAACAACATGATCTCCAAAGCACCGGGGCCCGCGGTTTGACAGAATTCTGTGTCCGTGTCCGTGTCCATGTCCTCATCACGCTTGTCGCTGCGCTGCCGCCGCCACTGCCTCCTCGCCTCGTTTTTCTGGTCCTGGCTCAGCATAAACTCCACGAGAACGTGCGAGGTGTTTACAATGTTCATGACTGCTGTCTTGAGCTGAGCGGACTCCATGCTTGCCGTGGTATGGAGTCTGCAGTGTTCACCCAGGAAAAAAGGCGCGAAATGGTTGTCTGCCGTCCGTTGCTTTCATGCAGGGAAGGAGGGAGGGGTGAGGCTGTACCCAGAACCACCTGCGACAATGTTTTTTGTCCCATCAGGCACTGGGATCTCAACCCAGAATTCCAATGGGCGCGGGAGACTGCGGAAACTATGGGATAGCTATGGGATAGCTACCCACAGTGCAACGCTCCAGAAATCGACGCTAGCCCCGGTACTTGGACGCACACCGCCAAATTAATGTGCTTAGTGTGGCCGCATACATTCGACTTTATACAATCTGTTTCCCAAATTCAAATTAGATAAATTCGGATTAATCCCCTAGTGTAGACATACCCTCAGGCTCTGGATTCCTATGGATGCCAGTGTGTGATGCCGGTCGGTATCAGTGCCGCTTTACTTGGACAAAGGCAGAGTCAGCGCTGTGCCAACTCTCACTGTCTTAGTGCCAATAATCCAATTTTGGCCCCTGTGATCAGGGCCGGATTAAGGGGCAGGAGACCCAGGCGACCACCTGGGGTGCCAGGTTTGGGGGGCACCAGGCTTGGGGGTGCTGTTTTTGTTGTTAGTGACAAAAGGGAAAATAGAATGTTTGAAGTAACATGTTTCAGGTATTCCTTATGTAGATTTATTTTTCACTAACCTCCTAGAATGTTCTGGACCTTTGTAGAATCTAGTGGAACCTTCCAGACTTTCTGAGAACGACATTTTCCTCAAACTTCCTAGAATGTTGTCAGCCATACATTCGTGGGTATATAAGGGACAGTGCATCACCACTCAGTCAATGAGATATAAGACCAAAGTGAAGTGAGAGCCCAACTGCGAATTTGAGAACCTTGTTTTATTGTGTAATTGTGTACCTGTGTTTTAAAACTTGAAGAGTGTAAGTAGCAGGTAATAAAGGACATATTTGATGAGATGCCAAAGATATCTATTGAATCCCTATCTATGCAACAATATAAAAGAAAACTATTACTTTTTTTGCTTAACACATTTTTAAAACTTTCTAGGAGAGCAGTCCTGAAATGGGCAACAAATGCAATAAAAATATGGTATTCAAAAGTTTAACAAATGGGGAGGGGGGACCAAAGACACTCTTCGCCTGGGGTGCCATTTGGTCTGGGGACAGCCCTGCTTGTGAGTATGTAAAAAGTTCTGACAATATGCTTTTGAGAAGTAGCGAGTGGGCCAACCTTAGGATTTATGGTGCCCTACACAGGATTATTAAACTGGTGCCCCTATGCCTGACTTGCTTTTAGCAACACAAACATAAGCTTACAGTCCTGGAAAACTTGCCACATGCACTTTATTAAAAACAATTTAAACTAATTAAGCACACTGTAATGCTGATGGACTATACTTGCACTAAAGAAGTAGCGCTATAGAAAAAAATTCTGATTTATTGACAGAATGATGCAAATAATCTTAAAATTTTTTTAATTTGTCAACATTTTATTGGAAACTTCTATGAAGAGGTATTGAAACAAGGATTTGTTTTTAATTAAAAGCAATCTTTCTGGCTTTTTTGGCTGCAAAATCAGTACTAATGTCATCGTATGACAAAGACAAAGTGATGTCTTGTTCGATTGCAAGAATAGAAAGACCAGTCAAGCGTTCCTGACTCATTGTAGAACGAAGATAGTTTTTAATAAACTTTAGTTTTAAGAAACTCCATTCTCCTGATGCTACTGTTACAGGAATTGTCAGTAGAATACGAGTGGCAATGTACACAATAGGATATATGTTAACAAGTTTGCTGGTATGAATAAACTGTACAATGTCCATCACCAATTTTGCATGTGCAACATTGATAACAATGTACTCAATTCTTTGTACAGTTCAAGTCCTATCACAGTGCTTCAGGAGGCTCTCTAGGTTCTTGCACTTTGTCATTAGCTGCTCTTATTTTCCTATTTCATTGAATTTAGTTGTCATACAAAAGTCCAAACTGTTCATGGTGTACTTGTAAGGTATTAAACCTTTCATCAACGGCAGATATTACTTTATCCATCACAACATTAAAAATATTCAACCTCAAATTTCTTTTCTGGATCTTCTATGGGCTCATCTGCTCCTTCATATTCCGCTTGCCATTTTTTCCTTGAAACTCGTGTCATGTTCGAACATGGAAATTTTGGTTCTACACTGAGTGCCTGTGCAAGCTCCCTTGCTACCTTCTTTGAATCCATTTTCTCTGTATTTCACTAAAAAGTCTTGTGTAAGGTAAGTGTTGAATCAAGCTGCATCATTGGACTCTGCATTACTTTGCTTACACTTGAGATTTTAACAAGAATGTCATACCAGATTACAACAGATGTTAGAAACTTGAAGCTGGATATTTCAGAGGCCAATGACTGTGCTTCACTTTAGCTTTTGGATCTCTGGCTTCTTCCAAAATAGCAACCAGCGCTTCGTAAACTTCCTCAGATTGATATCTCAATGTTTTTGCACTTTCTGCTCTGCTTTCCCAGTGTGTCTCAGAAAGAGGCTTAACAGTAATACCATTGACATGTGCTTTGAATATTTGCCATCGCTGAGTGGAAGCTGAGAAGAGCACATAAATGCGTTGCAGCAAACCAAAAAAAAGAAATAGCTTCTACAGAAGACTTGGCCATATCACACAAAATCAAATTAAGGTTGTGGCATGCACACGGAACAAAAAAGGCTCGTGGATTTTCTGCCAGCAATCTAGCTTGCACGCCAGAAATGCATCCTCTCATATTGGCGCCATTATCATAGCCTTGTCCTCTAATGTTCATTACGGACAATCCCATTCGTTTTAGTTCATCAAGGAGAGCTTGAAGAAGTCCAAAACATGTAGTGTCTTCTATTTCTAAAAATGTGATAAATGATTCCTTAACTGTAATCTGTGCTGAATCACTAATGTTGACAAATCTCACTACTACTGACATCTGTTCTTAATGACTTATGTCCAGAGTGCAATCTAGAATTATGGCAAAATATTTTGCCAAAGTAACCAATTAAACAATTTTGTCTTTCACTTTATCACTCATTACCATGATCAGTTCATTTTGAATTCTTGGTCCCAAATAGTGGTCATGTATTTCATTTTCAGTTACTCTTCGGAGATGTTCACTCATCACTGTGTCAAATTTTCCCAGCAGTTGTAAAAGGCCCAAAAAATTGCCATTTCTTGGCTGGAATAATTTCTCAATGCTTCCTCTAAAAGCAAGATTGTTTGTTAATAGATGAGTTCAAGAACACGACGCCAATGCTGCTTCTCTGACTCCAGCAATCTTTGGGCATCAAGAGTTGTCTGATTTTTTAACCTTACTCTCAGCTCACACCATTTGTGCATACTTTCAATGTGGTGTTGTGCCTTTTCATGTTGCAGTAATGTGTGACTAAGATTTTGCCAATCATTAATACCCATGGTTGCTGTCTTAAAATTGCAACTGTTGAAAATCTTGCATGGGAAACAAAATACAGCATCCTTGCATTTAGAGTACACAAACCACCGTCTGTTGACAATTTCACCATTGGAAAGTCTTTTGTAGTAATTGTTTTCTGTGAATTTCCTACCTTTAATGTCTTTAGGATATTTAAGACCTTTTATTCTCACAGGGCCTTTCTCAAGAATAATGGCATGTAATTCATTGTTTAAAAATTGTGGCCATGCACCAGTGTCATCTATATCCCATGCTAGTACAGTTTCAACTGTTGTAATTTCTTGTTTTGTGTCTGCGTCTGTTTCAAAGGATTGTTCCATGTGTTGTTGCATTTTTTGAGCTTCGTCTGCATAAAAATTTTCTTCAGCAGTTACTTGATGATCTTGATCAACTTCGTTGTTTTCATGACGTACAAATTTAAGTATAGAACCCTACTGTGCTTGTATAGCTAATCCTATTTCATTTTTCTGTTTTCTTTTTTGTGACCCAGAAAGTTTTTTTCGATAAGACATAACTTATAAAGGTGTTTTTTAAAGAAATAACTGTTTAAATTATTGTCAGTTTATCAGAAATATTATTTAAAATAACTAATATAGGATAGCCATGAGTCTGTGACCTTGAGCTAGTGTGAAGACACCTCACAAGGCGCTTCACCCTGACTGAGACACAGTAGCATTGGAAACCCATGTCATTTTTACAAAGTCACTTTTAGTTTTAAATGTATAGTGGGCATCAGTCTTACTGTTAGTTACAACTCTATATCAATCTTATACTGTAAATAGATCAATGGCATTATCCAGTTTAATAAGCTGGGTTTCCAAGCAGCAGGAAAATAGAAGCCTAGTTTTATTCCTAGGTAAAGCACAAAGTGACCAAAATTAAGTCAGCACAGAATCATCTCATCTAGATTAAGGTAGGACAGAAATGTTACTGAAGTCCTATTATGCCTTATTTTTGTTTGGAAAGACGTTAGCAATTGCAGCACATTTTGGACACTGCCAGAAATACATGATACATCACTGCCTCTAAAGTTCCATCAAAAACTGACATTTTCACAGCTCTAGCATGATCTGCTGCACAGATTCTTCACAAGGAAGTGTCCCTGGCCTTTTTAACTCATATTAACCATGTATTTACTTTATGAAAGCATTGTGAAAACGTAAGACAGTGGCTGCCCAATTTGCTCTGGGCTGGCAAAAACTATACTGACTCACTAAAAAAAAAGAAAAAAGAGAGAATCTTAGTACAACATATGGTCACTCTATACACTAGTAAGGAGAAGAGCATATTACAGTTGTTGGAGGCTCTATTTAGCAGTAACAGGGCTATAGGAAAGCCAGTCAACATTTTTTGTTTCTCTGATGAAAACTGGCCCACACCCTGCCCCAAACCAAACTTGTCACAAATAATTGTCAACAACTTAATTTTCTGTTTTTTGGTTAAGATATTGATTAAAAAAAAAAGTATTGAAATTGGATTCAGGACTGTTAGCCAGCATTTTTGGCAAACAAAGTTGTTAAATGACAATCTAAATGGCAACACAGTCCTGCTTTCATGCTTGGCTCACCGCAGCCTGCTGGTCCCACAGTTGCAGTAGAGGAGGAGATCGGTGGAAAACTGCAGGACCCCCAAATCCACCTCTTGGGGGGCAGAGTGGCAACAGCAGCAGAAAACCCTCAGGTCCGATCACACACCACCGGGCACCACCGCCAGCCCCACGGACCATGGTGAAGTTAGCCCAGCATCTGATCTCAGGGACGGGGCACCCACGGAGCCACAGCAGCTCATCCTGCCCTGTGCAGCTCCCCCCGGATGAGATGGATCGCTGCCAGCCCGGGAGAGAGACGTGTTCCCCAGCTAGGGTGACCAGATGTCCTGATTTTATAGGGACAGTACCGATATTTGGGGCTTTGTCTTATATAGGCACCAATTACCCCCACCCCCACCCCCTGTCCCGATTGTCGACAGGATGAACCATGGGTATCTCCTAGGCACTGTCAGGCCAGCTGTACACTCTGGCAATTGAGCCCTTCCTCTGTCGGAGGTTGATGGGGTTAGTGCTTCGGGAACCGGAGTTGCTGCTGGTCCTGTCGGCATACGCCGACGACGTGCTCCTCGTGGTCTAGGACCCGGGCAATCTGGTGTGGGTGGAGACCTGCCAGGTGATCTGCTTGGCGGCCTCCTCATCTGGGTCATCTGGGTCAAGAGCTCTGGCCTGGTGGTCGGGGATGGGTGGCAGACGAGCTCCCTCCCACCCTCGCTTCAAGCCATTCGGTGGAGCGCAGGTCCACTGCTCTATCTCAGCATTTACCTTTCCGTCATGTATTCTTCACTGCCGGAGAACTGGCAGGGTTTGGAGGCCAGGGTGGGTGAGCGGCTGTGAAGATGGACAGAACTCCTCCGGTGCCTCTCCCTGCAGGGGAGGGTACTGGTGCTTAACCAACTAGTCCTGTCCATGCTCCACACCCTGAGCCTGGCCCTGGGGATCCTGGCCCAGCTCCAGAGGGTAGCGCTGGAGTTCTTCTGGCCAGGACTGCACTGGGTCTCTGCAGGGTTCTAAGTCTTCCCCTGCAGGAGGGGGAACAGGGCCTGGTCTGCCTCTGTCTCCAGGCCCTGCAGAGACTCCTTAAGAACATAAGAACGGCCATACTGGGTCAGACTTTGGTCCATCCAGCCCAGTATCCTGTCTACCGAGAGTGGCCAATGCCAGGTGCCCCAGAGGGAGTGAACCTAACAGGTAATGATCAAGTGATCTCTCTCCTACCGTCCTTCTCCACCCTCTGACAAACAGAAGCTAGGAACACCATTCCTTACCTCTCCTGGCCAATAGCCATTAATGGACTTAACCTCCATGAATTTATCCATTTCTCTTTTAAACCCTGTTATCATCCTTGCCTTCACAACCTCCTCAGGCAAGGAGATCCACAAGTTGACTGTGTGCTGGGGGAAGAAGCACTTCCTTTTATTTGTTTTAAACCTGCTGCCCCGCCAATTTTAACAAACTAAGGGGACTGGTAAGGGAAGTGGATTGGGCAAACGTATTAATGAATCTTAAGGCAGATAAAGCCTGGGATTACTTTAAGTTAAAGATGCATGAGCTGTCAGAGGCCTGTATCCCAAAAAAGGGAAAAAGATTACTAAGCAGGAGATTTAGACCGAGCTGGATGAGCGACTGACTCAAAGGGGCGATTAGGAAGAAACAGAAAGCATACAAAGAGTGGAAGAGGGGAGGGATCAGTAAGGAAACTTACCTAAGGTCTGGTCTATACTACCCGCCTGAATCGGCGGGTAGAAATCGACCTCTCGGGGATCGATTTATCGCGTCCCGTCGGGACGCGACAATCGATCCCCGAATCGGCGCTCTAACTCCACCAGCGGAGGTGGTAGTAAGCGCCGCCGACAAAAAGCGGCAGAAGTCGATTTTGCCGCCGTCCTCACAACGGGGTAAGTCGGCTGCAATATGTCGAATTCAGCTACGCTATTCACGTAGCTGAATTTGCGTATCTTAAATCGACTCCCCGCTGTAGTGTAGATGTACCCTAAGTGAAGTCAGAGAATGTAGAGATAGAGTGAGAAAGGCCAAAAGCCGTGTAGAGTTGGACCTAGCGAGGGGAATTAAAAGCAATAGTAAGAGGTTTTACAGCCATATAAATAGGAAGAAAGCAAAGAAGGAAGAAGTAGGACCGCTGAAGACTATAGCCGGAGAGGAGATTAAAGATAATCTAGGCATGGCGCAATATCTCAACGAATATTTTGCGTCGGTGTTTAATGAGGCCAATGAAGGTATTAGGGATACAAGCACCGTGACAGAGGGGCAAACAGAATGGGGGATTACCGTATCCGAGGTAGAAACAAAGCTCGAATGCCTTAATGGGGCTAAGTCGGGAGGACCGGACGATCTTCATCCGAGAATATTGAAGGAATTAGCGCGAGAAATAGCAGGCCTATTAGCAATAATATTTAATGAATCTGTAAACTCGGGGGTGGTTCCGTTAGACTGGAGAATAGCTAATGTGGTTCCTATTTTCAAGAAAGGGAAAAAAAGTGATCCGGGTAACTACAGGCCTGTTAGTTTAACATCTGTAGTGTGCAAGGTGCTGGAGAAAATTCTGAAAGAGAAACTAGATGAGGACCTAGAGGTTAATGGCAAGTGCGATAAATTACAACATGGTTTTACGAAGGGCAGATCGTGCCAAACGAATCTGATCTCCTTCTTCGAGAAAGTAACGGACTTATTAGATAAGGGAAATGCGGTGGACCTAATATACCTGGATTTCAGTAAAGCGTTTGATACTGTACCCCATGAGGAATTATTGGTTAAGCTGGAAAAGATGGGGATCAATATGAAAATCCAGAGGTGGATAAGGAATTGGTTACTGGGCAGAATGCAGCGGGTCATATTGAAGGGTGAACTGTCAGGTTGGAGGGAGGTTACCAGTGGAGTTCCTCAGGGTTCGGTTTTGGGACCCATTTTATTTAATCTATTTATTACTGACCTCGGAACCGATTGCAGGAGTGGACTGATAAAGTTTGCGGATGATACGAAGGTGGGAGGCGTTGCCAATTCGGAGGAGGATCGGGATATTCTGCAGGGAGACTTGAATCAGCTTGTGAATTGGAGTATCAGAAATAGGATGAAATTTAATAGTGAAAAGTGTAAGGTGATGCATTTAGGGATGACTAACAACAATTTTAGTTACAAGCTGGGGATGCATTGGTTAGAAGTAACGGAAGAGGAGAAGGACCTAGGGGTTCTTGTAGACCGGAGGATGACTATGAGTCGACAATGTGACGTGGCGGTGAAAAAAGCCAATGCGGTCTTGGGATGCATTAGGCGAGGTATATCTAGTAGGGATAGGGAGGTGCTGCTTCCGTTGTATAAGGCGCTGGTGAGACCTCATTTGGAGTACTGTGTGCAGTTCTGGTCTCCCATGTTTAAAAAAGATGAACTCAAATTGGAACGGGTGCAGAGAAGGGCCACTAGGATGATCAGAGGAATGGAAAACCTGTCGTATGAAAGGAGACTAGAGGAGCTCGGGTTGTTTAGCCTGACAAAACGAAGGCTGAGGGGGGATATGATTGCTCTCTTTAAATATATCAGAGGGATAAATACCAGGGAGGGAGAGGAATTATTCCAGTTTAGTACTAATGTGGACACGAGAACGAATGGATATAAACTGGCAGTGGGGAAGTTTAGGCTTGAAATTAGACGAAGGTTTCTGACCGTCAGAGGGGTGAAATATTGGAACGGCCTTCCGAGGGAAACGGTGGGGGCGAGGGACCTGTCTTGTTTTAAGATTAAATTAGATAAGTTTATGGAGGGAATGGTTTAATGGTAAAACATATTAGCTGAGGAATACCGAGCAATAGCAGGTAAATAGTATAATGGCTAACAAGGGTCAGGCTGGAGACTCTTGCCTACATGCTCGGGGTCTTACTGATCGCCATATTTGGGGTCGGGAAGGAATTTTCCTCCAGGGTAGATTGGCTGAGGCCCTGGAGGTTTTTCGCCTTCCTCCGCAGCATGGGGCAGAGATCGCTAGCAGGAGGGTTCTCTGCCAATTGAGGTCACCAAGACACAGGATTTGGGGACTTCATCAGCAGAGTCAAGGGAAGGGTAGGGACGGTTTTGTGGCCTGCAGCATGCAGGGGGTCAGACCAGATGATCATAATGGTCCCTTCTGACCTTAAAGTCTATGAGTCTATGAGTCTAATTTCATTTGGTAGCCCCTAGTTCTTATATTATGGGAACAAATAAATAACTTTTCCTTATTCACTTTCTCCATACCACTCATGATTTTATATACCTCTATCATATCCCCCCTTAGTCTCCTCTTTTCCAAGCTGAAAAGTCCTAGCCTCTTGAATTTCTCCTCATATGGGACCCGTTCCAAACCCCTAATAATTTTAGCTGCCCTTCTCTGAAACTTTTCTAATGCCAGTATATCTTTTTTGAGATGAGGTGACCACATCTATATGCAGTATTGAAGATGTGGGCATACCATGGATTTTATATAAGGGCAATAAGATATTCTCCATCTTATTCTTTATCCCTTTTTGAATGATTCCTAACATCCTGTTTTCTTTTTTAACTGCCGCTGCACATTGCATGGGTGTCTTCAGAGAACTATCCACGATGACTCCAAGATCTCTTTCCCGATTAGTTGTGGCTAAATTACCCCCCTCATATTGTATGTATAGTTGAGGTTATTTTTTTCCAGTGTGCATTACTTTACATTTATCCATATTAAATTTAATTTGCCATTTTGTTGCCCAATCACTTAGGCTGTGTCTACACTACCCGCCTGAATCGGCGGGTAGAAATCGACCTCTCGGGGATCGATTTATCGTGTCCCGTTGGGACGCGACAATCGATCCCCGAATCGACGCTCTTACTCCACCAGCGGAGGTGGGAGTAAGCGCTGTCGACGGGAAGCCGCAGAGGTCGATTTTGCCGCCGTCCTCACAGCGGGGTAAGTCGGCTGCAATACGTCGAATTCAGCTACGCTATTCGCGTAGCTGAATTTGCGTATCTTAAATCGACCCCCCCCCTGTAGTGTAGATGTAGCCTTAGTTTTGTGAGATCTATTAGAAGTTCTTCACAGTCTGCTTTGGTTTTAACTATCTTGAGCAGTTTAGTATCATCTGCAAACTTTGCCACCTCACTGTATACCCCTTTCTCCAGCTCATTTATGAATAAATTGAATAGGATTGGTCCTAGGACTGACCCTTGTGGAACACCACTAGTTACCCCTCTCCATTCTGAAAATTTGGGTACGTCTTCACTACATGCCGTATCGGCGGGTAGCAATCGATTTATCCAGGATCGATATATCGCGTCTCGTTAAGACGCAATATAGCGATCCCCGAACGCACTCACCGTCGACTCCGGAACTCCACCAGAGCGAGTGGTGGTAGCGCAGTCGACGGGGGAGCCGCGGCCGTTGATCCCACGCAGTGTGGACCCCAGGTAATTTGATCCAAGATACTTCAACTTCACCTACGCGAATAGCGTAACTGAAGTTGCATATCTTGGATCGATCCCCCCCGCAGTGAGGACCAGCCCTTTACCATTTATTCCTACCCTTTGTTCCCTGTCTTTTAACCAGTTCTCAATCCATGAAAGGATCTTCCCTCTTATCCCATGACAACTAAATTTACGTAAGAGCCTTTGGTGAGGGACCTTGTCAAAGGCTTTCTGGCAGTCTAAGTGCACTATGTCCACTGGATCCCCCTTGTCCACATGTTTGTTGATCCCTCAAAGAACTCTAATAGATTAGTATGACATGATTTTCCTTTACAGAAACCATGTTGACTTTTGCCCAACAATTTATGTTCTTCTATGTATCTGACAATTTTATTCTTTGCTATTGTTTCAACTAATTTGCCTGGTACTGATGTTAGACTTACCGGTCTGTAATTGCCAGGATCGCCTCTAGAGCCCTTTTTAAATATTGGCGGTACATTAGCTATCTTCCAGTCATTGGGTTCAGAAGCTGATTTAAAGGACAGGTTACAAACCATAGTTAATAGTGCTGCAACTTCACATTTGAGTTCTTTCAGAACTCTTTGGTGAATGCCATCTGGTCCCGGTGACTTGTTACTGTTAAGTTTATCAATTAATTCCAAAACCTCCTCTACTGACACTTCAATCTGTGACAATTCCTCAGATTTGTCACTTACAAAGGACGGTTCAGGTTTGGGAATCTCCCTAACACCCTCAGCCATGAAGACTGAAGCAAAGAATTCATTTAGTTTCTCCGCAATGACTTTATCATCTTTAAGTGCTCCTTTTGTATCTCGATCTTCCAGGGGCCCCACTGGTTGTTTAGCAGGCTTCCTGCTTCTGATGTACTTAAAAAACATTTTGTTATTACCTTTTTGGCTAGCTGTTCTTCAAACTCCTTTTTGGCTTTTCTTATTACATTTTTACACTTAATTTGGCAGTGTTTATGCGCCTTTCTATTTACCTCACTAGGATTTGACTTCCACTTTTTAAAAGATGCCTTTTTATCTCTCACTGCTTCTTTTACATGGTTTTTAAGCCACGGTGGCTCTTTTTTAGTTCTTTTACTGTGTTTTTTAATTTGGGGCATACATTTAAGTTGGACCTCTATTATGTTGTCTTTGAAAAGCGTCCATGCAGCTTGCAGAGATTTTCACTCTAGTCATTCCTTTATGGTGCAGGTAGTCCAGCATGGAGCATGTTGGCACAGTCCTTCCTGCACCGCCTCCGAGGGCTCCGATATGACTGGCAGCTCTTTTTTCTCCATCTGAGGGGGTCTTCTGTGAGACCTCTTCGAGTTGTTGGTCTTCTATCAGGACCTCCTCCAGACCTGGAAGCTGTTTTCGGCAACCAGGTCTGTTGTGGCCACCGAAGGGGCGGACCGCCTCGCGGAGCCCTTGCTACACAATCCCAACCTACGTGTGCAGGTGGCGGAGTCCCTCTCCTGGAAACCACCAGAATCGGAGACCTCCTGGATTACAACAGGGGGGCAGGGTGGATCACCAAGCACTCGGTCAGCACATGGGGCTCTCCACCCTTCAGACCCTCGCATACGCGTACTCCAAGAGGTGGGGGCAGCCTTATTGCCCACCTCTGGGGTTTTCCTGGAGTGGGTCCTGCGAGAGAGTGCTCCCCGCCCACCCTTCACCCCAGGCCCTCCAGACCTTTTCATCAGGTCCCTGTCCCATGAGTCCCCCAGCTCCCTCCCCTCCATAATCCAAGACAGCTGTGTAGCCTGCAGCCAGTTCTCTTCCAAACCACGCCCAGGGAACAACTTTACACACTTGTGCTTTGTCCCCCAAATTCAGTTGGGTCCTGAATCCAGTTGTTCCTCCCACAAGAAATTTCCAATAAGGAGGACCCTCTACCTCCACCAGCTCTGGGTGGGGAACCCGGGGTGGGTGGGGATATGGGAGGGTAGAGGAGGGGAAGGGGACAGGGTCCGCCATGGTGAAAAGTGGACAGGGCCAGGCTCCCTGCCCCCCCCCACCCCATTCCGACACCACTGTCTTAGCCTGGATGCAGATTTCCCACGTGACGTATCTGATTCTGCGCAGGACCCTGTGAGGGCCAAGTTGGAGCTGCTGGCGAGGAGTCTGCCTCATTGAACCCAACTGCCTTTGTCCTCTCATGTCACAAAGTGCCTCTGCGGGGAATGAGGGTCTGAAACTGAAACTGAGCATCTCTGCCTCAATCACAGAACTGGGCTCCCCACTGGGCAACCCTGAGCAGGTGGAGGTGAAAAGGGAAACTGGGGGGTTTTCACAGTGGGGCAACAACGCCATGCAAAAAATGTTCCCTGAGCTATCTCTCTGGCAGGCTGGGGAAAGACTCATGATGAATCATTTCCAATTCCGAGAGCATCTTAACTCCTTAGAGACAGCAAGAGGGAGATACTGTATCAGGGAATAGCTTTGCTTTGAAAGCGTAGGAACATTTGCATCTTGGCTTATTTTCTTTCCAAACAAAGTGGGTGTGACTCTGTGGGCAAAAATGCATTTGGTGTAATTTAAAGAGAGTGAAGCTTTTAAGTCTCCTACTTAAAGCCATCCCTTAGGAACTGGGTGTCTCAGGGGATCCCCCACTGGTTACAAAGCAGTTCAGACTTAGCCCAGGTCTATAGCAGCTCAAAGTTAGCCTCATGTGCTCAGTCAGCCATGTGACAGGAGCTGGGGTGCTGATGTGTAGTGGCTAGTTGCCCCTCTTCCTCTACACAGGAGCAATAGGCATGAAGTCTGAGCTCCCCGCCCCTGAGGCAGAGAGATGCAGTTGGCAGGAGCCAGAAAGCTTGCACACAGGCTGTATCAGGTCTGCCATGAACTCAGAACTCCAGAGCTGCCCCTCTGGTGCTTCTCACAAGCAAGAAGCTCAAACAAAATTGTGTTTTAAGAAGAAAGGCAGCTTCTCCCTTTCACTGGCTCTAAACGCCCAGATGTGCTCCTACCTGATGTCAGCCGCATTCAGCTGACCTCTGTTCCACAAGTCACAGTCAGCTTTTGTATTTAATGTTCTGTTCCCAAAGAGTCTTTTTCAGAAACATGGTGCAACGCTGTTTCTTTGAGGGGCATGTGGACAGGGGCCATGTGGCAGTAACACAAAAAGATTACAGACAAAAAGGGCAGGCGAAATGAGCTTGTTCACAAAAGCCAGGACTTCATAGCCAGGTGGGAGAGGTGGCATTGGAGAGGAGCTGGCCATTCCTCATCACCAGGAGTCACAAGCAAGTCTCCTCCTGGCCTCCATTTGTTCACATTGTGCAGCTCTCTGATCATCTTTCTCTGTTCAAAAGGAGCTCAGTGACAGGGATGGCAGGGCAGGTCAGAGACGAGGTGCATGGACCATCCATCCCCAGGGCTGCAGTAGCAGGAACTGCAGCTCAAGAGCCAGATGTATTGACTATGAGTATGTCTACACTGCAATAAAAAAAATCAGTGGCACCGAGTTGCAGGGCTTGAGATTGCAGTATATACATTTGGGCTTGGGCTGGAGCCTGGGATTTGAGACTCACCCCCCCTCACTGGGTTCCAGCCCGAGTCTGAATGTCTTCACTGCAATTATTAGCCTGCTAGCCCAAGGTCTGCGAGCCTGTCAGCTGACACAGGCCAGCCGCAGCTATGCTATAAGTCTTTTATTGCAATGTAGACATACCCTTTGTGGCCTGGTGCACAGGCATGTGAATCTGGAAGTCCTCAGTTCTATTCCCAGCTCTGCTACTGGTCTATACTGCAACCATGAGCAAATGAGTTAACTCTGCAGGGTCCCAGCTTCCCCATATGTAATTAATGGTAGCTTAAGTATATGTGAGCATGACTTGATCACATTGCTAATGCGCAAACAGAATAAAGTCCCTAACTATGATATATATACTTAGTGCTTTAAAAGCTGGAAAAAATTATGAGTCAAAACAGCTGAGAGGAAGAATTTAATCAGAAAAAAGTAAATGATAACGGAATTATTTAAAAACACTTAACTTCATGCCCAGAAAGACACAATCTCACAATCAAGGAAGAAGATAGTGCCGGTTAAAAAGAATGATCTGGTTTAGAGGGGAAGTGAAGGCAGATATAAAAAATAAAAAAATATGTATAACAAATGGAAGAAAGAGAAAGCTCGTAGTAATGACTATAAATTGGCAGGTAGGACCTGTAGAAAATTGTTAAGGGAAGAAAAGGGACTCACCGAGAAATCTATGGCCAGCAGAGTTAAGGATACTAGGAAGGCTTTTTCTTAAAGCATATTAGGAACAAAAAGAATCCTGACAATGGTATTGGCCCATTATTAGATGAAAATGGTGGAATTATCAATAATAATGCAGAAAATGCAGAAGTGTTCAATAAATATTTCTGTTCTGTTTTGGGAAAAAACAAATGATGTCATCTCATCATTGATGATGATGACAATAATATTTCTACTCCACTAGTATCTCAGGAGGTTGTTAAACAGCAGTTAACTAAATTTAGACATTTTATAGTCAGCAGGGCCAGTTAATTTACATCCAAAAATTTTAAAAGAGCTGTCAGAAAAACTCACTGAGCCATTAATATTGATTTTCAATATGTCTTGGAATACTGGGGAAGTGTTCCAATATTTGAACAGGATAAACCGGATGATATAAATAATTAATTATAGGCCTATCAGTCTGACATTGATCCTGCACAAAATAATAGAGCAGCTGATACAGGACTGGATTAATAAAGAATTAAAAGAGGGTTATATAACCAATGACAATTAACATAGATTTATGGAAAACAGATCCTGTCAAACGAACTTGATAGATTTGTTGATGTAATATACACCTCTACCCCGATATAACACTGTCTTCAGGGGCCAAAAATCTTACCGTGTTATAGGTGAAACCGCGTTATATCGAACTTGCTTTGATCTGCTGGAGTGCTCAGCCCCGCCCCCCGGAGCACTGCTTTACCGCATTATATCCGAATTCATGTTATATTGGGGTAGAGGTGTACTTAGACTTCTGTAAGGTGTTTGATTTAGTACAGCATGACATTTTGATTAGAAAACTAGAACAAAATAAAATTAACATGGCACACATTAAATGGATTAAAAATTGGCTAACTGAAAAGTCTCAAAATGTAACTGTAAAGGGAAATAGTCATTGAGCAGTAGGGTCCCGCAAGGAACTGTTTCTTAGCCCTACACTGTGTAACAGTTTTGTCAACGACCGGGAATAAACCATAAAATCATCACTGATAAAGTCTGCAGAGGACACAAAAATTGGTGGAGTCTTAAATAATGAAGAGGACAGGCCACTGATACAGCGTGATCTGGATTGCTTGGTAATCTAAGTCAAAGCAAATTATATATGTTTTATTCTGGATATATGTAAATTTGGGGTCTGTGGTGGAAAATCAGCCGAACATGAGCTCCCAGTGTGATGCTGTGACCCAAAGGACTAAAGCGATTCTTGGATGCATAAACAGGGGAATCTAGAGTAGGAGGAGAGAGGTTATTTCACCTCTGTATTTGGCACTGGTGTGCCTACTGCTGGAATACTGTGTCCAGTTCTTGTGTCCACAATACAAGAAGGATATTGAAATATTGTATAGCAGGGGTGGGCAAACTTTTTGGCCTGAGGGCTACATCGGAGTTCTGAAACTGTATGGAAGGTGGGTGTAGTGTATTAAATTGTATTAAATTAAATAGGAATGTGCTACTTACGGTGTACTACTTACGGCTGCCAGTCCTGGTGCTCTGAATGGCATGGTAAGGGGGTTGGATAAGGGGCAGGGGGGCTGGGGGCAGTCAGGGGACAGGGAACAAGGGTGGTTGGATAGGCGTGGGAGTCCCGGGGGGCCTGTCAGGGGGCAGGGGTGTGGATAGGGGGCGGGGCAGTCAGGACAGGGAACGGGGGGAGGGGTTGGATAGGAGGTGGGGTCCCGGAGGGGAGGTTAGGGGCAGGGGGTCCCGGGAAGGGGCAGTCAAGGAACAAGGGGGGGGGAGGTTGGGTGGGTCAGGAGTTCTGAGGGGGGCAGTCGGAGGGGCAGGAAGTGGGAGGGAGTGGATAGGGGGCAGAAGCCAGGCTGTTTGGGGAGGCACAGCCTTCCCTACCCAGGTGTAGTGTATTAAATTGCTCCCCGTAGGAATGAGCTACTTACGGTGTACTACTTACTACTGCCAGTCCTGGTGCTCCATAAATAGCACATTCCTACAGGGAGCAATTTAATACACTGCACCCGGCAGCTCTTGCAGATGCGCTGCCTGGCAGGAGCTCGCAGACCACTGCCCAGAGCGCTGGTGGCACAGTGAGCTGAGGCTGCGGGGGAGGGGCCGGGGGCTAGCCTCCCTGGCCCGGAGCTCAAGAGCCGGCAGGACGGTTCTGTGGGCCGGATGTGGCCCGCGGGCCATAGTTTGCCCATCTCTGTTATATAGGGTTCAGAGAAGAACCATGAAAATGATTAAAGGATTAGAAAACCTGCCTTATAGCGATAGACCCAAGGAACTCAATCTACAGTATTTGGCTTAACAAAGAGAAGGTTAAGGGATGACTTGATTATATTCTATAAATATCTTCCTGGGGAACAAATATTTAATAATTGGCTTTTCAATCTAGCAGAGAAAGGTAGCGCCAAGTTGAAGTTAGACAAATTCAGATTGGAAATAAGACTGGAGCAGAAGAGAGTTTAATAGGTAATAAAAGAGGCACACTGGCAGAGCTGTGAGTGGAAGCTTGCATGATGCCTGACAGGTATGGATGGTGGGTGAACCGGCTGTTGGGGGAGGCTAGCCCCCCGGTCCCTCCCCTTTTGCCCGAGGCCCCACCTCTCCCCTTCCTCTTCCGTCCCCCTTCCCTGCCAGTGCACCCTCACCATGGCTGCCAGCCCCCCAGCCCCAGCCCACGTGAGTGCCCCCCTCCCTGGAGCACGAGGCGGGCGGCACAGCTGCAGTGCCCTCTACTCAAGCTCTGGAGTGCTGGGTGGGAAGCGTGGCTTCAGTGCCCCCCAACCCCAGCCTTGGAACACTGGGCGGGCAGCGAAAGAGGAGCAATAGGACTTCTGGAAGCTGTGTTTGTTTGTTTGTTTGTTTGTTTGTTTGTTTGTTTGTTTGTTTGTTATACTGAGTTTACTAAAACTCTAGTTTTAAAATGGTCCCTGGCCTGGGACTGTAAAATTTGATGAGTTAGCCAGGAGACACTGAATTGTAATGATCTAATTTCTCTGAGAGATGAATCTACCTAGCAGCTGCTGCAGACTGTTACAGGAAAGGCTGCCAGGAAAGATTGTTTGCAAGCCTATGGCTGGGAGAGAATTGGAGGACCTTCACAAGAAGGTCAGAGGAAGTTTATATCAGCTACAGGATGAGCATTTTAAAACATCTGTGATTCTCTGGGCATTTCTGGGACAAGTTGTAGTTGGAAGCGACAGAGGAGGAGTGAGACCTGGGTGCGGGGGTTGATCACAGGATGACTATGAGCTACCACTGTAAAGCAACTGAAATAGGCAAATGCTAAGCTAGGGAAGGCATTTCCAGTAGAGATAGAGAAGTATTAATGCCATGGTACAAGACACTGATAAGACCTCATTTGGAGTTCTGGTCACCCATGTTCAAGAAAGATGAATGGAACAGGTGCAGAGAAGAGCTACTAGGATGATCAGGGGAATGGAGTGGAGACTGGAAGAGCTTGGCTTGTTTAGTTTCACAAAAAGATGGCTGAGAGGGGATATGATTGCTCCGTATAAATACATTGGGGGTAAATATCAGGGAAAGTGAAGAGCTAGTTAAGCTAAAGGACAGTGTTGACACAAGAACAAATGGATATAAACTGGTCACAAACAAATGCAGGATGGAAATTAGAAGAAAGTTTCTAACCAGTAGAGAGTGAGGGTCTGGAACAACCTCCCAATAGGTTTCTGAAGTCGGCCTGGTTGGATACCATGGGGCATAGGTGGTTGGCATCGTTGGCCACCTGTAATTTCAAAATACAGTATCGGCCAGGTCATGTGAATTTGGATGCTGATGCATTATCCCAAAGGCCACATAGAGAGAGGTTGCCTGACCAGGAATGGAGTGACATCACAGCTCCTGGAGTGAGAGCTTTGTATAAAATGGCTAAGACCCAGCCTATTGATGCCATTGTGAACTAGATTAGGACAATCAAGGTGCTTGGAGCCATTCCTCATGGTATACTTGAGGTGTATGCAAATACCACTCATCTGGATCTTATTTCATTACCCAAATTGCACCAAGAAGATATCTGAGCACTGCCCAGTTTAGGGATCCTAGCCCGAAAAGGATCCCAGATTACTCGTTGCAGTTGCAGGCTTGAGCTGGTTCTGTTTTGTATTGCTAAGAGGGATCCCCTAGATATTGAACCTGGCACTTGTTGCTGCCGACTCCACATGGCAGAAGGGTTCCATTTCCTATCTTATAACCGGTTACTAATCTATGAAAAGCCCTTCCTTTTTATCCCACAACTCCTTACATCACTTAAGAGCCTTTGGTGAGGGACCTTGGTAAAAGCTTTCTGAAAGTCCACGTGCTCTTCTCAAAGAAGTGTAATAGGCATGATTTCCCTTTACAAAACCCATGTTGACTCTTCTCCCAACAAATCTCATTTATCTATATGTCTGATGATTCTGGTCTTTACTATAGTTGCAACTGATTTGCCTGGTACTGAAGTTAGGCTTACCAGCCTGTAATTACCAGGGTCGCATCTGGAGCTTTTTTTAAAAATTGGCATCATATTAGCCATCTGCCAGTCATCTAGTACAGAGGCTGACAGGTTACATACCATAGCTATCAAGTATCAGGGGGTAGCCGTGTTAGTCTGTATCTACAAAAACAACAAGGAGTCTGGTGGCACCTTAAAGACTAACAGATTTATTTGGGCATAAGCTTTCGTGAGTAAAAACCTCACTTCTTCGGATGCATAGAGTGAAAGTTACAGATGCAGGCATTATATACTGACACATGGAGAGCAGGGAGTTACTTCGCAAGTGGAGAACCAGTGTTGACAGGGCCAATTCAATCAGGGTGGATGTAGTCCCAATAATAGATGAGGAGGTGTCAATTCCAGGAGAGGAAAAGCTGCTTCTGTAATGAGCCAGCCACTCCCAAAGCCCTATTCAAGCCCAGATTAATGGTGTTGAATTTGCAAATGAATTTTAGTTCTGCTGTTTCTCTTTGAAGTCTGTTTCTGAAGTTTTTTTGTTCAATGATAGTGACTTTTAAATCTGTAATAGAATGACCAGGGAGATTGAAATGTTCACTTACTGGCTTATGTATGTTACCATTCCTGATGTCCGATTTGTGTCCATTTATTCTTTTGCGGAGGGACTGTCCGGTTTGGCCAATGTACATGGCAGAGGGGCATTGCTGGCACATGATGGCATATATAACATTAGTGGATGTGCAGGTGAATGAGCCCTTGATGGTGTGGCTGATGTGGTTGGGTCCTCTGATGCTGTTGCCAGAGTAGATATGGAGACAGAGTAGGCAACGAGGTTTGCTACAGGGATAGGTTCCTGGGTTGGTGTTTCTGTGGTGTGGTGTGTAGTTGTTGGTGAGTATTTGCTTCAGGTTGGGGGGTTGTCTGTAAGCGAGGACTGGCCTGCCTCCCAAGGTCTGTGAGAGTGAGGGATCATTTTCCAGGATAGGTTGTAGATCGTGGATAATGCGCTGGAGAGGTTTTAGCTGGGGGCTGTATGTGATGGCCAGTGGTGTTCTGTTATTGTCCTTGTTGGGCCTGTCCTGTAGTAGGTGATTTCTGGGTACCCGTCTTGCTCTGTCAATCTGTTTCCTCACTTCCCCAGGTGGGTATTGTAGTTTTACGAATGCTTGTTACAGATCTTGTAGGTGTTTGTCTCTGTCTGAGGGGTTGGAGCAAATTCGGTTGTATCTTAGGGCTTGGCTGTAGACAATGGATCGTGTGATGTGTCTTGGAAATTGCAGAACTACTACCATAGCTAGTAGTTCTGCAATTTCATAGCTGAGTTCCTTCAGAACTCTTGGGTGAACACCAACTGGTCCTGGTGAATTATTACTGTTTAATTTATCAATTTGTCCAAAACTTCTTCTATTGACACCTCAATTTGGGACAGTTTCTCAGATTTGTCACCTAAAAAGAATGGCTGAGGTGTGGCAATTGTCCTCAGATCCTCTGCATTGAAGACCAATACAACGAATTAATTTAGCTTCTCCACAATGGCCTTGTGTTCCTCAAGTGCTCCTTAAGCACTTTGATCATCGAGTGGTCTGACTGATTGGCATGTTTCCTGCTTCTGATGTACTTAAAAAAAATTGCTCTTAGTTTTCCTGCTACTTGCTAGTTGTCCTTCACATTCCTTTTTGGCCTGCCTAATTATACTTTTACACTTGCTTTGACAGAGTTTGTTTCTTTCTATTTTCCTCAGTAGGATTTGACTTCCAGTTTTTAAAGGATATCTTTTTGTCTCTACCCATTTCTTTTTTTTAGCCATATTGGTGAGGGGTTTTCGGGTCGTCCTACTGGTTTTTTTTATTTAAGATCTACATATAATTTGAGCCTCTATTATAGAGTTTGTAAAAAGTTTCTATGCAGCTTGCAGGTTTTTCACTCATGTGACTGTTCCTTCTAATTTCCATTTAACTAACCCTCATTTTTGTGTAACACCCCTTTTTGATGATAAATGCTACTGAGCTGAGTTTCTTTGGTAATTTTACTCTTACAGGGATGTTAAATTTAATTACATTATGATTACTATTACTTAGTGGTTCAGCTATATTCACCTCTTGGACCAGATCCTGTGTGCGATTTAGGATTAAATCAAGAATTGCCTCTTCCCTTATGGGTTCTACGACTAGCTGCTCCAAGAAGCAGTCATTAACAGTGTGTAGAACAAAATATCAAAACTATCCCTATATCTGCAAAAGAAAGGCTTCCTACCAGTGACTGAACTTGCTTGTATAGACCCCCCTGCTCTAGGAGTGTGAGTACAATTGCATCATGAGTACACTGCAAGTGAAGGTGTGATTGCTTTAACCTGGCCAGTACAGGTTAAAACAAGAATATAAGATGCAGTGACATAGGCTTCAGCACAGGCTAACAACCTGAATCTGTGCCTCTTTGGGCTTGTATGCAGATCGCGCACTTGTTAGATCATTGTTAAAATGATCACATCTATGCCAAGCCATGCTACTACACCTTCATTTGCAGTGCAGCCACACCTTAAGAGTGTCTGCCCTTTTTTGGTGGTTCTTGGACAGTTCGAAAAATTCTAGGGAGTATGAAGCCATAGAATCATAGAATCATAGAATATCAGAGTTGGAAGGGACCTCAAGAGGTCATCTAGTCCAACCCCCTGCTCAAAGCAGGACCAATTCCCAGCTAAATCATCCCAGCCAGGGCTTTGTCAAGCCGGGCCTTAAAAACCTCCAAGGAAGGAGACTCCACCACCTCCCTAGGTAACGCATTCCAGTGTTTCACCACCCTCTTAGTGAAATAGTTTTTCCTGATATCCAACCTGGACCTCCCCCACTGCAACTTGAGACCATTGCTCCTTGTTCTGTCATCTGCCACCACTGAGAACAGCCGAGCTCCATCCTCTTTGGAACCCCCCTTCAGGTAGTTGAAGGCTGCTATCAAATCCCCCCTCATTCTTCTCTTCTGGAGACTAAACAATCCCAGTTCCCTCAGCCTCTCCTCATAAGTCATGTGCTCCAGACCCCTAATCATTTTTGTTGCCCTCCGCTGGACTCTTTCCAATTTTTCCACATCCTTCTTGTAGTGTGGGGCCCAAAACTGGACACAGTATTCCAGATGAGGCCTCACCAATGTCGAATAAAGGGGAACGATCACATTCCTCGATCTGCTGGCAATGCCCCTACTTATACAGCCCAAAATGCCGTTAGCCTTCTTGGCAACAAGAGCACACTGTTGACTCATATCCAGCTTCTCGTCCACTGTGACCCCTAGGTCCTTTTCTGCAGAACTGCTACCTAGCCATTCGGTCCCTAGTCTGTAGCAGTGCATGGGATTCTTCCGTCCTAAGTGCAGGATTCTGCACTTGTCCTTGTTGAACCTCATCAGGTTTTTTTCGGCCCAATCCTCTAATTTGTCTAGGTCCCTCTGTATCCGATCCCTACCCTCTAGTGTATCTACCACGCCTCCTAGTTTAGTGTCATCTGCAAACTTGCTGAGAGTGCAGTCCACACCACCCTCCAGATCATTAATAAAGATATTAAACAAAACCGGCCCCAGGACCGACCCTTGGGGCACTCCGCTTGAAACCGGCTGCAAACTAGACATGGAGCCATTGATCACTACCCGTTGAGCCCGACGATCTAGCCAGCTTTCTATCCACCTTACAGTCCATTCATCCAGCCCATACTTCTTTAACTTGGCGGCAAGAATACTGTGGGAGACCGTATCAAAAGCTTTGCTAAAGTCAAGGAATAACACATCCACTGCTTTCCCCTCATCCACAGAGCCAGTTATCTCATCATAGAAGGCAATTAGGTTAGTCAGGCACGACTTCCCCTTCGTGAATCCATGCTGACTGTTCCTGATCACTTTCCTCTCCTCTAAATGTTTCATAATTGATTCCTTGAGGACCTGCTCCATGATTTTTCCAGGGACTGAGGTGAGGCTGACTGGCCTGTAGTTCCCCGGATCCTCCTTCTTCCCTTTTTTAAAGATGGGCACTACATTAGCCTTTTTCCAGTCATCTGGGACCTCCCCTGATTGCCATGAGTTTTCAAAAATAATGGCTAATGGCTCTGCAGTCTCACCCGCCAACTCCTTTAGCACCCTCGGATGCAGCGCATCCGGCCCCATGGACTTGTGCACGTCCAGTTTTTCTAAATAGTCCCGAACCACTTCTTTCTCCACAGAGGGTTGGTCACCTTCTCCCCATGCTGTACTGCCCAGTGCAGCAATCTGGGAGCTGACTTTGTGCGTGAAGACAGAGGCAAAAAAATCATTGAGTACATTAGCTTTTTCCACATCCTCGGTCACTAGGTTGCCTCCCTCATTCAGTAAGGGGCCCACACTTTCCTTGATTTTCTTCTTGTTGCTAACATACCTGAAGAAACCCTTCTTGTTACTCTTAACATCTCTTGCTAACTGCAACTCCAAGTGTGATTTGGCCTTCCTGATTTCACTCCTGCACGCCTGAGCAATATTTTTATACTCCTCCCTGGTCATTTGTCCAATCTTCCACTTCTTGTAAGCTTCTTTTTGCGTTTAAGATCAGCAAGGATTTCACTGTTTAGCCAAGCTGGTCACCTGCCATATTTACTATTCTTTCTACACATCGGGATGGTTTGTTCCTGCAACCTCAATAAGGATTCTTTAAAATACAGCCAGCTCTCCTGGACCCCTTTGCCCTTCATGTTATTCTCCCAGGGGATCCTGCCCATCTGTTCCCTGAGGGAGTCAAAGTCTGCTTTTCTGAAGTCTAGGGTCCGTATTCTGCTGCTCTCCTTTCTTCCTTGTGTCAGGATCCTGAACTCTACCATCTCATGGTCACTGCCTCCCAGGTTCCCATCCACTTTTGTTTCCCCTACTAGTTCTTCCCTGTTTGTGAGTAGCAGGTCAAGAAAAGCTTTGCCCCTAGTTGGTTCCTCCAGCACTTGCACCAGGAAATTGTCCCCTACACTATCCAAAAATTTCCTGGATTGCCTGTGCACCGCTGTATTGCTCTCCCAGCAGATATCAGGGTGATTAAAGTCTCCCATGAGAACCAGGGCCTGCGATCTAGCAACTTCTGCTAGTTGCCAGAAGAAAGCCTCGTCCACCTCATCCCCCTGGTCTGGTGGTCTATAGCAGACTCCAACCACGACATCACCCTTGTTGCTCACACTTCTCAACTTTATCCAGAGACTCTCAGGTTTTTCTGCAGTTTCATACCGGAGCTCTGAGCAGTCATACTCCTCTCTTACATACAACGCAACTCCCCCACCTTTTCTGCCCTGCCTGTCCTTCCTGAACAGTTTATATCCATCCATGACAGTACTCCAGTCATGTGAGTTATCCCACCAAGTCTCTGTTATTCCAATCACATCATAGTTCCCTGACTGTGCCAGGACTTCCAGTTCTCCCTGCTTGTTTCCCAGGCTTCTTGCATTTGTGTATAGGCACTTAAGATAACTCATCGATCGTCCCTCTTTCTCAGCATGAGACAGGAGTCCTCCCCTCTTGCGCTCTCCTGCTTGTGCTTCCTCCCAGGATCCCATTTCCCCACTTACCTCAGGGCTTTGGTCTCCTTCCCCCGGTGAACCTAGTTTAAAGCCCTCCTCACTAGGTTAGCCAGCCTGCTGGCGAAGATGCTCTTCCCTCTCTTCGTTAGGTGGAGCCCGTCTCTGCCTAGCACTCCTTCTTCTTGGAACACCATCCCATGGTCGAAGAATCCAAAGCCTTCTCTCCGACACCACCTGCGTAGCCATTCGTTGACTTCCACGATTCGACAGTCTCTACCCCGGCCTTTTCCTTGCACAGGGAGGATGGACGAGAACACCACTTGCGCCTCAAACTCCTTTATCCTTCTTCCCAGAGCCACGTAGTCTGCAGTGATCCGCTCAAGGTCATTCTTGGCAGTATCATTGGTGCCCACGTGGAGAAGCAGGAAGGGGTAGCGATCCGGCAGGAAGGGGTACTGCTGTGACAAGCTGCAAAACCCTCTAGCCTGCACTTTCCCAGCATACATATAGGTAGGGACACACCCAGCTGCAGTTACATGCAGGATCTCTGACGGTCCCTGCATAGGAAGGCTTCAGTTAAGGCCACTCCCAGATCCCCAGGTGCGCACCCCCTCTGAAGCCAAATTTATACCGTCTTGCACCGCACAGGGACTTGTGCAGCGTAAGCTCATAACATTCACTCCCTCTCTCTATGTGGAAAGGAATATGCAACACCCTTTGCCCCTGAGGTATGATTCCCACACACTTCACTCTAACTCACTGGTTTAGATAAAGCAAAAACAAGTTTATTAACTACAAAATATAGATTTTAAGTGATTCTAAGGGATAGCAAACAGATCAAAGCAGATCACTGAGCAAATAAACAAAAAACGCAAACTAAGCTTAATATACTAAATAGATTGGATATACCAGCAGACTGCAGATTCTTAAGGGGCAAGCTGCACTTACTTTAGAGCTTGGAAACCCCAGGTTCATTCACATCCCTTTAGCGGGAGTCCAGCACTTCCCCCAGTTCAGCCTTTGTTCCTCAGGTATTTCCAGGAGTCTTCTTGTGTGGGGAGTGAAGAACACAAGATGATGTCATTCCTTCCCTTATATAGTTTTTGCATGTGGCAGGAACCCTTTGTTTCAAAGCCTGGTTCCCAGGTCTGTGGAAAAATACTGACATCCCAAGATGGAGTCTAGAGACATGGTCTCATCACATGTCCTTGTAGAGTCATAGCAGCCATTACTCGGAGGCTGTCTGTAGCACTCTCAGGAAGGCTCCCTAGGTGGGAGATGAGCTTCTCCTAAGGTCTATTTTTTTCCTAATGGCCCTTTGCCCTGAATAGGCCCTTCCCCATCCACTACCTAGACTGAAAGCATCTTGTCTAGTGGGCTACACTAGACAAGATGTAACTACATTTGAAATACAAGTATATAGTCAATATCCATATCTTCAGCTACAAAAATGATACATGCATATAAATAGGATAATCAAATTTAGCAAATCATAACTTTTCCAATGACACCTCACATGACCTATCTTTCATAAAATGCATTATAATTATGTCATAATCATATCATAATAATATCACTATGAAGAATATGGGGTGCAATGTCACAGTGGGCTTTCATTGATGCACCCAAAGCTCCTTCAAAGGGATCTCGTCCCCAAAGCAAACCTATCAGCCTTGCCTTGTTGGCTGCCCGTTCGAGGCTGTTTTAGAAGATTATCGTTGATTACTCTCCAGCATTTCATAACTCTGCATCATTCCAGGTTGCTATGGTAACAAAGTGCATTCTTCAAGTGGGCTCAATTCAAATTCCACCCTGATAGGAAGTGCTGGACCTGCCTCTGGCTAACTTAGTGAGGAGGGCTTAAACTAGGTTCGACAGGGACAGGTGAGCAAAGCCCGCAGGTAAGTGGGGAACATGGAGACCTGGGAGATGGGTCGGAAACGAGAGGGAGTGTGGGCTATATTGGCAGAGAGAAAGGAGGGTCAGGACAAAACTGGGAGGCAAGATCAAACCAGTATCTTAGATGCCTATATACAAATGCGAGAAGTATGGGTAATAAGCAGGAAGAACTGGAAGTGCTAATAAATAAATACAACTATGACATTGTTGGCATCACTGAAACTTGGTGGGATAATACACATGATTGGAATGTTGGTGTGGATGGGTACAGCTTGGAAGGTGGTAAGGTGATAGGGAACAGCCAGCATGGATTTGTAAAGAACAAATCATGTCAAACCAATCTGATAGCTTTCTTCGATAGGATAACGAGTCTTGTGGATAAGGGAGAAGCTGTGGATGTGGTATACCTAGACTTTAGTAAGGCATTTGATACGGTCTCGCATGATATTCTTATTGATAAACTAGGCAAATACAATTTAGATGGGGCTACTATACGGTGGGTGCATAACTGGCTCGATAACCGTACTCAGAGAGTTGTTATTAATGGTTCCCAATCCTGCTGGAAAGGCATAACGAGTAGGGTTCCGCAGGGGTCTGTTTTGGGACCGGCTCTGTTCAATATCTTCATTAACAGCTTAGATATTGGCATAGAAAGTACGCTTATTAAGTTTGCGGATGATACCAAACTGGGAGGGATTGCAACTGCTTTGGAGGACAGGGTCATAATTCAAAATGATCTGGACAAATTGGAGAAATGGTCTGAGTTAAACAGGATGAAGTTTAACAAAGACAAATGCAAAGTGCTCCAATTAGGAAAAAAAAATCAGTTTCACACATACAGAATGGGAAGAGACTGTCTAGGAAGGAGTACGGCAGAAAGGGATCTAGGGGTTATAGGGGACCACAAGCTAAATATGAGTCAACAGTGTGATGCTGCTGCAAAAAAAGCAAACATGATTCTGGGATGTATTAACAGGTGTGTTGTGAGCAAGACACGAGAAGTCATTCTTCTGCTCTACTCTGTTCTGGTTAGGCCTCAGCTGGAGTATTGTGTCCAGTTCTGGGCACCGCATTTCAAGAAAGATGTGGAGAAATTGGAAAGGGTCCAGAGAAGAGCAACAAGAATGATTAAAGGTCTTGAAAACATGACCTATGAAGGAAGGCTGAAAGAATTGGGTTTGTTTAGTTTGGAAAAGAGAAGACTGAGAGGGGACATGATAGCAGTTTTCAGGTATCTAAAAGGGTGTCATAAGGAGGAGGGAGAAAACTTGTTCACCTTAGCCTCTAAGGATAGAACAAGAAGCAATGGGTTTAAACTGCAGCAAGGGAGGTCTAGGTTGGACCTTAGGAAAAAGTTCCTAATTGTCAGGGTGGTTAAACACTGGAATAAATTGCCTAGGGAAGTTGTGGAATCTCCATCTCTGGAGATATTTAAGAGTAGGTTAGATAAATGTCTATCAGGGATGGTCTAGACAGTATTTGGTCCTGCCATGCGGGCAGGGGACTGGACTCGATGACCTCTCGAGGTTCCTTCCAGTCCTAGAATCTATGAATCTATGAATCTATGAATGCTGGGGCAGATCACACCTGACATATTGCTGTGGCATGCCCCTGTTAAAGGCTGCCCCACACTGCAGGGGGCTCAGCGAGCATTTCCAGGAACTGGGCTGGACATGAAAGGGAAGGTGGCCCTGCTCATATTCATGAGCATGGTGCCTCAGTGTTTCTTGCTCTCTGGTTTAAGGCTCTTGTTTAGCCTGAAGGGAAGTCAGGAAACAGTCAAGTCATAAACCCAAAGCAGCAAGCTCAGCCCCTCTCACACCATCAGGAAGGAACAAGGTCTCTGATACTCCCAGGCAAAATACTCTCCTGCAATGGTGCGAAGAACACAACCCTGATTGAGGAGTGCCTTTGGAGAGCATGAAAGATTAAATCTAATGAAAGCATGGGGAATAAAGGGTTAACCTCCCAGCACCTATTCAAAAAGCCAGGAACTTCATTGAAAAATACCTTCATTAACACAGAGTTACGGTTTCCTGGTGGGATCTCGTGCCCTCCCAGAACATCAAGTTCAGCCAAACTCAGAGTTCTGAACACCAGGAAATACATGTTCACAGTCTTAACTCTGCCCTCTTCAAGCAATGTCCCAGTGCACCCATAACACAGACTCGTATTTTGATTTTGCACTGTACTGAACAGGAGCTACCTATTCCTGTCCTACACTCAACCACTGCAGAGACAGAACACCGCAGCTGCAATTTTACAACCCCCTTCAGACCCACCCAGAGGGGCAGTCCCAAGCCCCTAGATCACCTCATTTCATAATCACAGCTCTTCCAAGCTGCTCCAACTAATCCTGCCACCATTCAGTACATCTAAACCTAGCACAGTGAATGCAGCTGGAGCACATGCAGATAATTCCCAGTGGCTATTGCCAGCTCCAGGGGGCATAGTTGAGGTTGCACTGGCATGTACCATAACTCTGAATTTCATGGTATTCAGAAGTCTGAGTTTTGCTGAATTCAGTGTCCTGGAAGGGGACAAAATATTACCAGGCAATCTTAACTCTGTGGGCTGGTCTACACTACCGCTTAAACTGATATAAATTACGTCATTCAGGGGTATGAAAAAGCCACCTCCTCCCCCCCGAGCAACGCAATTTACATCAACCTAAGCGCTGTCCAAACTAGTGCTAAGTTGGCAGGAGATGTTCTCCTGTCAGCATAGTGCGTCTTCACCAGATGTGCTACAATGGCGCAGCTGATCAGTGCAGCTGCGCCGATGTAGTGCAGTGCAGACTAGCCCTGTGCTAATGAAGTTTTTTGTCAGTGAATTAACTCCTTTTGGGTCCTCCAGAGTCCCTTGTCTCTGCCATACAGGGAACAGAATACATGGCACTTCCTGTTCGATCTGGACACAAACAGGTCCACCTAGGGAGTCCCCCACTTCCAGATGGAGGGACCATCCATGGCGAGATGAGAAGATCCTGCTGAGGTGATGTGCCAGGACAGTGTTGATTCCAGGTAGGTGGGCGGCCACCAGGTGGATGGCATGCTGCATGCAAAAGTTCCAAAGGCTGAGTGCCTCCTGACACACGGCTGAAGACCTGGCGCCGCCCTGCCTGTTGATGTAATACATTTCAGCCATATTATCCATGAGGACCTTCACCACCTTGCCTCTCAGGTGAGGCAAGAATGCCTGACAGGCCAGGTGCACTGCCTTGAGCTCTGTGACACTGATATGAAGAGCTAGATCGTGCTGCAGCCAGCTGCCCTGGATGTTAAGCGCACCCAGGTGGACCCCGCCCCAGTCCAGGTCCGACACATCCGAGACCAGGCTGAGTGACGGTGATGGGGACATGAAGGGAACTCCCTGCAGCACTGACTTGGGGGTCTAGCGACCAGTCCATGAACAAGAGGATGTGGTTTGGTACCATGACCACTCGGTCCAGGGGGTGCCTGTTGGGACATAAACCATTGCCAGTGAGATCTGCAGGGGTTGCAAATGAAGCCAGGCGTGACTGACCATGTATGTGCATGCTGCCATGTGGCCCATCAGCAGCAAGCATGTGTGGGCCGTGGTGACCGGATGCGTCATTATGTGGGAAATGAGATGCAAGATGGCCTGAAAGGACGCTTCTGGAAGGAAGGCCCTGGCTCGCATGGAGTCGAGAACCACTCTAATAAACTCTAGGCACTGGACCAGCGTTAACGTGGACTTTTCTATGTTTATTAACAGGCCCAGATCGCTGAAGGTGGAGCGCACCAGGTCAAGGCTTCTTTGTGCCTGCTCTGGAGACCTGCCCTTGATGAGCCAGTCATCAAGATACGGAAATTCTGGACCCCCAATGTCTGAGGTAAGCTGCTACCAGCACCATGCAGTTAATGAACACCCTGGGGGCCAAGGACAGGCCAAAGGGTAGTGCCATGAACTGGAAGTGGCACCCGGCCACTATGAAATGCAGGAAACATCTGTGTCCTGGGAATATGGAGACAAGGACTGAAGGATCAGAAATGTACACTGTGTAGAGTCAAACATAGGAGTTTATTACGCACAGCGCTGGCGGAGTGTCACTTTGCTTATCAGGCTCAGAGACACTGCAGAACAATTAATTACAATAGATTATATAGGGTGCCATGGGTGGAAAGAAGCAATGGGAGGGAGTTCTCAAGCCCCTGGTAGGTTCTAGCAGCAAGACAAGATAAGTACAATAAGCCAGTGGTCTAAAAGATTACATAATGGCTCCGCCCATGGTTCAAATTAACATATTGCTGACACACAGGTAATTACCCTCAAACCATGTCTATTAAAGTGTATAGGTTAAATCCTAATTTTGGGGTCCAGGGGAATGAGGTAGCAGCTCTCCCGGTTGACCAACAGGTACATTCCTGGAGATTTAAAGCAAAAAAGCAGTAATTAGTATTTAACAATAAGAATTGTTTATAAGTATCAGGGGGTAGCCATGTTAGTCTGAATCTGTAAAAAGCAACAAAGGGTCCTGTGGCACCTTTAAGACTAACAGAAGTATTGGAGCGTAAGCTTTCGTGGGTGAATGCCCACTTCATCAGATGCAAGTAATGGAAATTTCCAGAGGCAGGTATAAATCAGTATGGAGATAATGAAGTTAGTTCAATCAGGGAGGGTGAGGTGCTCTGCTAGCAGTTGAGGTGTGAACACCAAGGGAGGAGAAACTGCTTCTGTAGTTGGATAGCCATTCACAGTCTTGTGAATTGTTTATAAGTTTACCCTTGCATTTCTGTGAACTAGGACTGGCATACATCTGTGAGGGGAGGGTGTCATTACCCACGTCAATCATGTTGGATCTCCCCCTGAGCTCTGTTCTGGCATCTGTACCAGGGAGTTAATTGGCGGTCCTTATCAGTGCTTTGTGTGTCTATAACTTGTGATAAGGACACCCAGTTACAGCTTACCATCTGGAGTTATGCTGACTCCACTCATTGACTTGAAACACACAAGGTTGTCTGTTTACCCCAGCTTTCTCTTAGCTATGTATTGTTCTTTGTTAGCTAGCCCTCATACCCCAGGCCAAGCTGTGGACTCCGGGTCTATATGAAAAGTTCTTAGCAGAAACTGTAGTTAAGATTTTACATCCACAGCAAATGGATTTTGGCCCTTCAAGGACATAAGCATCCTTTAAATCGAGAGTGGCGTACCAGTCCCCCGGATCCAGGAAGGGGATAATGGAGGCCAGGGAGACCATGTGGAACTTCAACTTCTTAAGAGACTTGTTGAGGCCATGCAGGTCCAGGATAGGTCTGAAGCCTTCCCCTTGGCCATCGGGATTAGGGAGTATCGGGAGTAAAATCCTCTTCCTTCCATGTCCCGAGGAACTGCCTCCATAGTCCCCAGCTGCAGGAACTTGCCAACCTCCTGAACCAGGAGTTGCTCATGAGAGGGGTCCCTGAAGAGGGATGGAGAAGCAAGGGGGCAGGGTATAGCCTGCAGTGTATAGCCTCAAGCTACTATGTCCAGGACCCAGCGGTCCGACGTAACTCGCGATCAGGCTGAGCAGTAGGGAGAAAGGCAGTTGAGGAAAGGACAGGCAGGATCCAGCCAGATGACTGGGACGTCACTCTTGAGTGCACCCTCAAAACGATCGCTTTTGGCCACCTGGGTGCTTAGCGGGTCAGGGCTGGGCTGGCGAGTGAGAGGAAGAAGGGTGGCGACAGCTAAACCCAGCATCCCTTCTTCTTGCAGATCCCTGCTGGGCTTGCCAAGGCCTTGACAGCGGCGGAGGCTGGAATGGCTTTCTGGCAGACTGCAGGGTGTATGTGCCCAACTAGCAAAGAGTAATCTTAGTGTCCTTCAACTGGTGCAGTTTGGCATCCGTCTGATCCAAGAACAGCCCAACTCCATCAAAGGGAAAGCCCTGAATCGAGACCTGGGAGAGGCCCGCCGTCTGGAGCCAGGAGCTATGCCACATGACCACAGCCGATGCGACCACCCTCGCCGCTGAGTCTGCCGCATCCAATGCCATTTGCAGCGAACATCTGGCTGTTGCAGAACCTTCCTCTACCAGGGTGTCAAATTCTTGAGCCTGACCCTGAGAAACGAAATCCTGGAACTTTTCAAGACTGTCCCAAAGATTAAAATTATATCAGCCCAGCAGGGCCTGATGGTTCGTCACCTGGAATTGTAGGCTGGCTGTTGAATAAATTTTTCTGCCAAATAAATCCGAGTTTTTTGCCTTCTTTTTTTTGGGAGTAGAGGCGGTGACGACCTGCTTGTCCTTTTCATTGGCCGCAGACACAACCAGCGAGCCCGGAGGTGGGTGAATATAAAGGTACTCAAAACCTTTGGCCAGCACAAAGTATTTTTTCTCAACCTGTTTCGAGGTGGGCAGGAATGAGGATGGGGTCTGCCACAGTGACTTACTGATCTTGAGGACCCCGTTGTGTATGGGCAGAGCAACCGGGGCGGGCGTGGAGGCCAAGAGGACATTGAAGAGGGTGTCCTCCTGCACTTCAAGACCCAAGTTCTCGCCCACCCACCGGATAAGGGCTTGATGCTCCCTAAAGTCGTCCAGGGGGCTAGCCCTGGAAGGTCCCGCAACCGCCTCATCTGGGGAAGATGAAGAAGACTTGGCCTCCGGTGGAGAGGGAGGTTTAGGGGTCTAGTGGATCCTTTACTTCGACCTCAGAATGGGCTTCCAGTACCAGGCGGTGGGGCCGTAGTCCATTGCACGGACGCAGCCACTGAGGAGCGATGCGAAGGGGGGCATCATCAACACCAGAATGCCCCAAGCTCCCCAATACGGTCATTGCATTGGTCACTGGCCTTGCTGCCTCTGCGGTTCCGTGGACGACGGAGCAGGCTCTGGTGCCCAATCTCATTGCTGAGATTGGGGCAATGGGCTGAACTGGGCCTCTGTGCCAGAGGAACCACCTTCCAGCGACCAGGGAGGAGTCGTTGATGCCTGAGTCTGTTTACTGGTCGTGGCTACCGGTGATCACTGGCCAGGTGAAACTAACTGGTGACTGTAATGGGGAGATTGGTCCTGATGCCAGGGACACCGGCATTAGGGGGAACAGTGCCATGGGGACCGGTGCTGTGGTGAGCGGCAATAAGTGATCGGGATCGACGTCTAGAGGTAGATCAGTGAGAGGGTGAACAATGCCAATCATAGTACAGGAAGCATTGACCCCGTGCCGGAGAGTAGTGCTGAGGAGACTGGGAGGAGAGTCCAGGCGACCGACGACGAGACTGGGACCTGCCTCAGGATTCTCTACACAGTGGAGATCGACATTTCTTGTCTGGCGACTGGCGGTGCTCACCCGCCCCCTGAGGGGTCTTAACGGCAGGCTTGCCCTCTCAGGGAGCCTTAGCCTGGTCCTGCAGCACCAAACACATCATAGGAGGAAGTGGAGACCTGTGCTCTCTCTGCACCTGGGCTTGGGATGACAATGGTGCAGGCAGGGTGGCAGGTCCCAAACCGCGCCCAGGAGTCAGTGGCAGATGTTTAAGGGGGCTAAGAGCCCCAGTCGTGGAGGCATTCTCACATGGCTCCGGAGAAGGCTGGCGGGCAGGCCCGGATCCTTTGCTGGATGACCCCTGGGCTTTCTTGCTCGATGTTGGAGAGCGCTTTTTAGCCTTCTTTGGTACCAGCGATGGTGAACAGTGCTGGGAAGAGCCAGGTGCCAGTGGCACGCTGTGCATGGCAATCGAGGGGCTTGGTGCAGCTGCGTAGAAGGCTTGGAAGCCAGGCGGAGGGCGGACTCCATCAGGAGAACCCTGAGGCGAATATCCCTCTCCTTTTGGGTGCAGGGCAGAAAGTTCTTGCAGATCCGGCAACGCTCCTTGATGTGTGACTCCCCTAAGCACTTAAGGCAGCTGTTATGGGGGTTACTCACAGGCATAGGCCTGCTGCAGTCTGAGCAGGGCTTAAACCTGAGAGCCTGGGATATGCCCTGCCTGGGGCAAAGTCTCTGCTGGGACCCTAACTATTATCTAACACTTAATAATTTCTTAACAACTACTTAACTCTATCAATAATATACAAGAGACCCAAAGGCATGAAGTCCAAGGGAAGAAAACTGCTAGCTCTTGTCAAGCAAGAGAAGCACTCCGACTGACCACAATGGGTGGTAAGAAGGAACTGAGAGGGTATGGGCTGGTGGCGCCTGATATACCGCGACATGAGCACAGCACTCTAGAGGGCGTCACAGCTGGGCCTACAGGCAAAAATCTCTGATGGCTGTGCACGTGGGCACACGTACACTTAGAATGGAATCAACATGAGCAAGCACTCGAAAAAGAATAACACATTCATCACATAACGCACCTTTGATGTATGGGAATCTCACCTTTGTGTGCATAAAAGCACTTGCTCGATCAAACTACAAGTTATGGGGCACACTCAATCTGAACCAAGCTGATACATCTGATAGATTGTCTTTATTATAGGTCATCCTACAACTAGCAAGGGCAGGAGGGAGAGCCCATCTGCATTTTTGTCTGCTTTTGTTCTTTGAATTCAATGTCATAGACCTAGCCAGTTAAGAAGAGAGCCCTGTGTTGCATATGTGTTGCCACTGTCACAGAAACTTCCTTCCTTGGAATAAGGATATATTTCCTTCCATATAGGTACTGGTTGAATTTCTTCACACCCCATAACAGACTTTGTGCATAGTTATGTTCTGCCCCTGAGAGATCTGGAGGCAAATGATATGGGTCTCTCACCACCACCTGGCACTGTGTGTGAGATAACCGCCCCAATTCCATGTGAGGCAGCATCACATGCTACCTTGATAGGCAAGGATGGGTTAAAGTGTTACACTGTCTGATGTAACCAATTGTTTTGCTTCCATGAAAGCTTTTTGACACTGCAGTCTGCAGTAAACAGTTCAGCGGATGCAATGCAGTTTCTAGGTTTGGTACAAATCAGCTATTGGAGTTGATGAATCCTAGAAATTATCTAAGTTGTGACACATTCTTTGATAGTGGAGCTTCCAGGACTGCTTCAATAAGGTGCCCACAATAACTACTGAGTCCTTGAAAATTTTCACATTTTAGGCAATTAACTCATAACTTGTATTCTTCTAGATATTTCACTCTTTTCAGGGTTTTCAGATGTTCTTCATCACTTCCATTGGTCACAATAATGCCATCCAAATAATTCTGTGTTCTCAAAGACACCTTGCAAAACCTGCTCCATTTCCCATTGCCACATACAAGAACGGAAGCAATACCAAACACTAGCCCGTTATACTGGTATAGTCCCTTGTGTGTGTTGATTGTGAAAAGACAGTACCTTTTCCATAACTGATGTTCTTTGAGATGTGTTGTCATGTCCATTCCACAATAGGTGTGTGTGCTCACCACGTGCACCGGTGCCAGAAGTTTTTCCCTTAGCAGTACCCATAGTGGGGAAGCACCGCTGTGACCCCTGGAGTGGCGCCTGTATATCGCACCATAAAGGGGGCTGCGTGCTCCCCCCACCCTCAGTTCCTTCTTGCCAGACAACTCCGACAGAGGGGAAGGAGGGCGGGATGTGGAATGGACATGAGCAACACATCTCAAAGAACACCAGTTACGGAAAAGATAACTGTCTTTTCTTCTTCGAGTGATTGCTCATGTGCATTCCACAATAGGTGATTCCAAGCTATATCTGTTGGAGGAAGGTAGGAGTTCAAGACATTCGGGACGGAGCACTGCCTTGCCGAACCCGGCGTCCTCCCTGGTCTGGGAGATGATCACATAATGCGAGGTGAATGTGTGGATCGATGACCTACAAATGTCCTGAATAGGGATGTGAGCCAGAAAGGCGGCTGACGAGGCTTGCACCCTTGTCAAGTGTGCCCTCACAATCGGTGGCGGGGGAACTCCTGCCAGGTCATAACAAGTATGGATACATGAAGTGATCCAGCTGGAGAGACTCTGAGTGGAGATCAGCCGACCCTTCATGCGTTCGGCCGTGGCGACTAACAGCTGCGAAGACTTCCTGAACAGTTTTGTCTGTTCCAGGTAAAAAGCCAGGGCCCGTCTCACATCGCGCATGTGGAGACAGCACTCCTCACTAGACACGTGGGGCTTGGGACAGCGCACCGGAAGGAAAATGTCCTGGCTCATATGATAGGCAGAGACCACCTTAGGGAGGAACGAAGGGTGTGGACGGAGCTGGACCTTATCTTTATGAAATACCGTGTACGGGGGTTCGGCACTCAGTGCCCGGAGCTCCAAGACCCTCCTAGCAGATGTGATTGCCACAAGAAAGATTACTTTCCATGAAAGGTGGGACCAGGAGCACATAGCAAGTAGCTGAAATGGAGGCCCTATCAGCCTGGCCAGAATCAAGTTCAGGTCCCACTGTGGGACCGGGGGTCTAACGTAAGGAATGAGGCGATCCAAGCCCTTAAGGAATTGACCGGTCATGGCCTGAGAAAATACAGTGTGGCCCTGGACTGGCGGGTGGAAGGCCGATATGGCTACCAGATGCACTTTGACCAGGGTGACCAGATGTCCCAATTTTATAGGGACAGTCCCAATTTTTGGGTCTTTTTCTTATATAGGCTCCTATTACACCCCCACCCCCTGTCCCGATTTTTCACACTTGCTGTCTGGTCACCCTAAGTTTGACGGGCGAGGGTACTAGGCCTTGGGCTCTCAGATGAAGGAGGTAGGGTGACCAGATGTCCCGATTTTATAGGGACAGTCCCAATTTTTGGGTCTTTTTCTTATATAAGCTCCTATTATCCCCCACTCCCTGTCCTGATTTTTCACACTTGCTGTCTGGTCACCCTAGAAGGAGGTAATCCAGTATAAACTGGAGTGGGGCAGCCACCGGCAAGACGCTGCAATCAGCAGCCCACCGGGAGAACCTTGACCATTTTGCCAGGTATGCCTGACACATGGAGGGCCTCCTGCTTTCCAGGAGTACTCGCTGGATGCCCTCCGAGCAGGTTCTCTCCTCGTGGCCTAGCCACTGAGCAATCACGCCGTGAGGTTGAGGGCTGCTAGGTTGGGGTGGAAGAGGCGACCTTGGTCCTGAGAGAGAGAAGGTCTGGGTGGGTCAGCAGCGGACCCTGGGGGGTAATGGACAGGCTCGTAAGAGTCCCATAACAAGTGCTGCCTTGGCCACGCTGGGGCGATGATGAGGACATGAGCCTTGTCCATCTTGACTTTTTCCAGAACTTGCTGAGCAGCGGGATTGGGGGAAAAGCATATAGAAGCTGACCTGACCAGGACAGAAGGAAGGCATCAGAGATTGTGCCCTTTCCAGGCCCCTCCTAGGGCAGAACCGAGGGCACAGGCAGTTCTGTCTGGTCGCAAAGAGGTCCACTTGGGGAGTGCCCCACTTTCAGAAGATCACGTGAGCCACCTCTGGGTGCAGCGACCATTCATGTTGGGACACCAATTCTATCGTTGGGGGGCAGCTCCTGAACAGGACCCCTCAGAGCATGTTCTCCGGGGTGGGCCACTGATGGAGGGAGGCTAGAATGGGCTTGGGTACAGGTGAAGACTTTGTCCAGCCTGTCTTTGGACTGGGAGAACGTCGAAGTCAGCTAGAGCTGAAGGGGCCGCATCCTGAGTCTGGCGTGACGTATCACATACGTGCACGCTGACATGTGACCCAGGAGCTGGAGGCACACCCTGACAGTTGTCATGGGAAACCTTGTGATCCCCTTGATGAGCTCCCTCAAGGTTTTGAACCTGTCCGGTGGGAGGGAAGCTCTGGCTGATCTCACGTTGAGAATCGCACCAATGAACTCTATACGTTGCACCAGTACCAATGTGGATTTGGTGTTGTTCACCAGCAGCCCCAGTGTGGTGCATGTGGACAGGAGGAGTGTTATGTGGGGCTGTACCTGTGATCTGGAGCTGCCTTTGACCAGCCAGTCATCAAGGTAGGGGAAGATCTGGACTCCCCAACACCTGAGGTAGGCTGCCACCACAGACATACACTTTGTGAAGACTCTGGGTGCCGTGGAGAGGCCAAACAGGAGGAGGATGAACTGTTAGTGTTCCTGTCCTACCGTGAAGTGGAGGAAACGCCTGTGGCCCTCGAATATGTGAATGTGGAAGTATGCATCTTGGAGATTGAGGGCGGCATACCAGTCTCTGGGATCCAGGGAGGGAATGATGGAGGCCAGGGAGACCATGTGGAACTTGAGTTTTACCATGTACTGGTTTAGACCTTGCAGGTCCAAGATGGGCCTGAGGCCCCCTTTGACCTTCGGGATAAAGAAATAGCGGGAGTAGTATCCTTTTCATCTGAATGCCGCAGGCACCACCTCCACCGCTCGTAGGTGATGGAGCCGCCTCACCTCCTGCTCAAGTAGGCTCTCATGAGAGGGGTCCCTGAAGAGGAACGGGGAGGGAGGGTGGGTAGGTGGGGTAGAGAGAAACTGGAGGGTATAGCCCCGGGAGATGGTATTGAGGACCCATCGGTCTGAGGTCAGTATCGACCACTCTGGGAGGAAAGTACATAGGCGGTAGGAGAAGGGTAGGTTGGGCGGATCCCTGGTGCAGACTGGTAGGTCGTCCCCGGGTGTCCCATCAAAACTGGCGCTTATCCGTCTGCTTGCCCTTAGAGGGGCCAGACTGGGGTGCAGGTTGAACCTGTCGCTTCTTATAATTCCTGGATTTTTTTAAATTAGGAGGCTTGTATCTGGAGTGGGTGAGCTGGCTGGTGGCCTGCTGAGGCTTAAACTTGGCTCTTTCTGTGAGCTAAAGGAAGAGCTTAGGAGACATCCTGAAGTCCTTAGTCTTGTCCAAGTAGAATGCTATTGCTCTTCTAACATCTAGCATATGCAGAATTGCCTCCCTGATGTCACAATGTGGTTTTGGGGAAAAAACAGGAAAATGGATTCTGATTCATATGGAAAGTGGAGGTAACTTTAGGGAGAAACTTGGGATGCGGCCTCAGAGTTATTTTATCTTTATAAAAGACTGTGCATGGTGGTGTGACGGTCGGTGCCTCCCCATAAGGCTTTATGGAAATATGCTTATGAATACATATAACATAACTGAAATATGTCCTATGCTACACATGCCATGTAACATATCTCTGTAAAGGTTATAATCTACTGAATCTATTAATCCTATTTGTATGCATGTATCATTTTTGTATTCAAAGTTATGAATATTGGCTGCATACTTGTTTAATTCTAAGTGGGCTGTAGTGAAGCAGTTGGTCAGCTTCCTGAGAAAAAACTATTCTCAGTAAGTGCCCAATCAAAAAACACTTAAGCCAACAATGAACTTGGACACACCAATCCACAACTGGGCTTTCCCAGGAATGTGGCTTGGCTGGTAAGAAACTCAGTCATGCATGGACATGTTACTTGCCCAGGTGACTCCAAAACTCCATTTTGTAGCTGAACTTTACATAGGAGAGGGAAGGGGGTCTCCACCCACAAAAGAAAGTCTATTTAAGCCCGTGGGAGACCCCTCCACTTGGTCTTCAGCTGGCTAAAGAGAGAGCCTCTCCACCCCCAAAGATACCTAAAAAAAACCCCTGAAACAAAGGACAGTGATTGCAAGGGGTGTGAGTGATTGCTGGACCCAGACTAAAAGAAGATTAGTCTGTAAAAGGAAGCATTCTGAAACTGGTGAGAATTTTATCTGTATTCAGTTGGATTAAACATAGACTGGTGTGTTTTATTTTATTTTACTTGGTAATTCACTTTGTTCTGTCTGTCACTACCTGGAACCACTTAAATCCTACTTTCTGTATTTAATAAAATCCCTTTTTACTTATTAACTCAGAGTATGTATTAATACCTGGGGAGGGGCAAACAGCTGTGCATATCTCTCTATCAGTGTTATAGAGGCGAACAATTTATGAGTTTACGCTGTATAAGCTTTATACAGGGTAAAACGGATTTATTTGGGTTTAGACCCCATTGGGAGTTGGGCATCTGAGTGTTAAAGACAAAAACACTTCTGTAAGCTGCTTTCAGTTAAGTCTGCAGCTTCAGGGCAAGTAATTCAGACCCTGGGTCTGTGTTGGAGCAGACGGGCGTGTCTGGCTCAGCAAGACAGGGTGCTGGGATCCTGAGCTGCCAGGGCAGGAAAGCAGGGGCAGAAGTAGTCTTGGCACATCGGTTGGGAGTTCCCAAGGGGGTTTCTGTGATCTAACCCATCACAGTGGCGTAGTCGAGCAGGATCTGTGCACAGCTAATTGCTTTGAAATACTGGTAGTAATTTTAAGTAAGTTTTAAGGGTGGTGGCTGAAGAACAGACAAAGTGGTTACTGGTTTGTTGTTTTCTGTTTGCTTATTTTGGGTAAGGAAAGTAGGGACAGAAAAGGAAGCAAAATAAAGTATAAACACTGGGTGCCTGGAAAGTCTCTGTTAACTAAGAATCCCCTGAGCTGAGTGCATCCCAGTTTCAGTGAACTGCAGAGGGGGTGTGGCTCCACAGAAGAAAGCAGGAAAATGACTACCAGTGAAGCAGCAACTAAACTAAAGCTGGCTAGACTGGAAGCAAAAAAGAAAAAAAACAAAAACATAAAAGACTGATGGAGAGGGAGGAGGCTGCCCACAAGAGAGCTATGGAGGCAAAAACAGCAAGGATGGAGGAAGAGGAAGCTGCCCACGAGAGAGCTATGGAGGCCCAGAGGGAGGCCCAGAAGCATGAACTGGCTGTTGTGGAGTTGAAGAGACAAAACCCTCCACCTGCTGGTTCCACTTCCCCAAAGATCCATAAATGGGAGTGACTGTGTCCACAGTATGAGGAATCCAGCAATATTGCCAAATATTTCATCACCTTTGAGAGACTGTGCACCCTCCATTCCATCCCTGAAGCAGGGGTGGCTCCAGGCACCAGCGCATCAAGCGCGTGCCTGGGGCGGCAAGCCGTGGGGGGCGGGAGGTCCGCTGGTCCTGCAGTTTCGGTGGCAATTCGGCGGCGGGTACACCGAAGGCGCAGGACCGTCGGACCTCCCGCAGGCATGCCGCCGAAGGCTGCCTGACTGCCATGCTTGGGGTGCAAAATACATAGAGCCGCCCCTGCCCTGAAGATCAAAAGATGACCACATTGATAGCAAAATTGACTGGCAGAGTTCTGGACATATTCAATAAAATGCCGATTGATGATGCTTCAAACTATGGTAAATTTAAGGAACTGGTTTTGAAACAGTTTCAGGTTACACCTGAAACCTACAGGGTTAAATTCAGGAGTCTTAAGAGGGGATCTGGTTTGAGTAATGTGGTTTATGTAAATAAAATAAGAGATTTGGTAGATAAGTGGGTAAGGGGGAAAGGCATCACAAGCTTTGAAGGAATGTGTGATTTGGTTACTCAGGAACAATTCCTGAATATGTGCAGTGATGATGTAAAACAGTATTTGTGGGACAAAAAGGTGAATTAGTGGGTGAATTAGCTGGGTATGGGCAAGCACAAGCTGCAATCAAACATAAACCACTGGCAGAGGGGTACAGGGTTGGGGGAAAGCAGAATCACCGTTTTACCCCAGGGAAAAAGGAGGCTGGGCGGTCACCTCCTCATTCCCCTGGTACTCGTCCCAAATTTCCTGTACAAGCAGAGGAGCCCAAGAGCTATCATTGTAAGTCCATGAGCACCTGAGGAATAAGTGTCCCTTGCTGAGTAGGAACAAGCAGTAAGTAACACATGAAGCTGCTACTTCTCAGAGCCAGGCTGTGGCCTCTTTCCACACAGGATTTGTAAAGCTTGCTTCCACACAACCAAGCAATTAGCATATGCATACTGTTAAAATCAATGGTGAAGTGCTTCTTGGATTGAAGGACACAGGTGCTAAGATTTCTGTGGTCGGGAGGGACCTGATCCAGGAGAAGGATTTGTTGCCAGGTAAAATGGCAGAATTAGAACTGGTATGGGGTTACAAAGTCCTTGCACCTTTAGCTAAAGTACACATGCAAACTAAGGATTTGCAGGCTGAACTAACTGTTTCCACGGTGGCACACAATTTTGCACCATTTCTACTGGGGAATGGTTTCTTTAATGTGGCAAGATCTGTCCCAGGGTTGGTTAGCAGTAAGAAAAAATCTTGTGCTAAAAGCCCCAGGCAGTGTGTGAAGTCACATGAACTGCTGGTGGAATAGGAGAGTGTCTCTTTTTAGATTCCTCGGTAGCAGTAAAGAATGCAGCTTTGGGGGCAGGGATGGTTGTAGCCAGTTCCTGTAGCTTCAGGCTCAGGGCAAGTTCCAGAGGGAGGGGCTGGAGGAAGCCAGCTCCTGTCCCGTAATCAGCTCCCTGGGAGAGGGGGATGTACCACCTTGTAGCAGGGGGGCCACCCCAGATGCTGACTGCCAGAAAGTTGCAGGTCAGCAGGGGGCAGGGCCCGCCCTGGGGTGCACAAAGACATGCATCCCGAAGGTGTAAGTTGGGGTCCTGGTGACTGCTGGCAAGCCCAACCTGAGTGAAGAGAGGGGAATTTTGCTGGCCAGTAAAGGGTCTATCAGCTTTAGGGCAAGTAATTCAGTCTGTGCTGAAGCAAACAGGTGTGTATGGCTCAGCAAGACAGGGTGCTGGGGTCCCGAGCTGGCAGGGAAAGCAGTAGCAAAGGTAGTCTTGGCACATCAGGTGGCAGCTCCCAAGGGGGGGGGGGGCGGGGTCTGTAATCTAATGTCACAGGTGGGTGTGCCATCATTTCTCCTATGCTCAGGTGATGGCAATTAGAAATACTGTCTTCATGGACAGGTGTAAGAGCGAACAAGTTGCCATGGACTCAAAGGGAGGTCTAGCCAAAGTCGTGATAACTAGGTTAATATCCCAGGTTGGAACAGGTGGTCTCACATGCGGGAAGAGATTCCCAATGCCCTTAAGGAATCTACATGTCAGCAGGTGAGCAAATACCAATTATCCATCTACCTGGCAGTGGAAAGCCATTTTTGCCAAGAGATATACCTTCAGGGAGCTGAGTGAGAGTTTTGATCTCTTGAGTCTAAAATGTAGTATAAAATCAGAGGGAGGGAAGATGAGATTGGTCTATGGGCTTAGAATGACACCAAACTTGGAAATGTTTCCATATTGTAGGTAAATACATTGAGTGATCAACTTTTGGCTGTGTAGCAACGTGTCGTTCACCTCATCTGAGAGAGCAGGTGAGGAATGGGCCAAAGAGGAGCCAGAGGAACAGGAGGACATATTGCCATCTGTGACAGGTAAAGGGACCAGACTTGTCTTGGCCAGAAGAGGCAATCAGAATAACTCTCACTTTGTCTCACTGAATTTTCGACAGGACCTTGGATAGAAGAGGAAACTGGAAAAAGGCATACAAGAGGTCCCCATCCCATGGGAAGATGAGGGCATCTCCCAGTGAATGTTTCACCAGGCCAGCCCTGGAGCAGCAACGAGGACATTTCTTGTTCCAGTAAGTAGCAAAGAGATCCATAGTCAGGGTTCCTCAGTGGGTGAATATATCTTGAAGCACCTCTGAGTTTAGTTCCCATATGTGGTCGTGAAAAAAATTCCAACTGAGACTGTCAGTTGTCACGTTCTGTATCCCAGACAGCTGAGATGACCACATTGTGATGGATGCACCAATTCCAAAGTTTGAGGTCTTCCTTGCAGAGGGAGGGAGATCTGGCACCTCCTTGACGATTTATGTAAAATATATAGGTCATGTTGTCCTTCATGACTTTCGTGTGGGTGTTCTTGATGAAAGGCAAAAAGTGTGCACAGGAATTCCTGACAGCCCTTAGCTCCAAAAGATTCATATGGAGGGTCAGTTCTGCCCTGAACCTTGTGGTTGTGTAGGTGAGCTCCCCAGCCTATTAAGGAGGCATCTATCCCAGGACAGTCTGTGTAGCAGGAGGAACGCTCTCACCTGTACTGCATCGAGGCTGGCATTGATAAACTTCAGTTGTTATACCGGACTTAGTATGCCGCTACGATGTAGAGCGCCTTGGAGAATATCCTGGGTGGAGCAGTCTGTACTGATAATGATCTTGCCCAAAGGTAACCCGTAGGATTGTATGGTTGGTTGTATCGAGATATGGAAGTAGACATCTTGTAGGTCGCAGGCTGGAAATCAATCTCCTTGCTCTAGAGCTGGAATAATGGCTGCTAGCATGACCATCTTGAATGTCTGTCCTTCCCGTATTTGTTTAATGCCCTTAGATCTAGAATGGGCCTCCAACCTCCCTTCACCTTAGGGATCAGGAAATCATGGGAGTAAAACCCCTTGCTCCTGAGTTGCACCAGGATTGGTTCTATAGTCCCTAGGCATAACAAATGATAAATTTCCTAATGAAATAGGTTCTCATGAGAAGGGTCCCTGAAGAGGGAAAGGGAAGGAGGGTTGGGATGAGGGTGGAACACGAATTGAACCCTTTGAAATAATCTCCAGGACCCATCTGTCAGAGGTGATATTCTCCCAACTGCTGTGAAAGAGGGCCAGGCGACTTCTGAAGGGGTGTGAGAGGTGTGTAGATGGCAGCTGATGTTGCAAGCAACCCATCAGAAGTGCTTAGAAGAGGCAGTCTGAGAGGTCATGGACTGGGGTGCGGACTGCTTCAGCTTTTGAGCCCTGGCCCTCTTACGCTGTGACTCGTAACAGCGCTGAGATGGTGGGTATTGAGGATGTTGTGACCTGTGCTGTGGCTGAAAGCTATAGCTTCTCTTCTGTCCCACAGTGTGGATTCCTAGGGAGTGTAATGTGGCCTGGAAATCCTTCAGGGTACGGAGAGAAGACTCTGTCCTCTCCGCGAAAAGCTTGGGCCCTTCAAACTGGAGAGTTTCTGCAGCTCTTTGGGCAACCCAGAAATGTGTAGCCAAGAAGCCTGCCCATTACCACTGTCCTGGAGACTGGGCGGGTCGCTGTAACGGCTTGTCCAGTGCTGTTGCTAGACTCTCTCTGAGAATGGCCTGAAACTGTTCCTTTTGTGTCTCTGGTAAATGTTCCAGAAACACATTGAGTTTCCCATAATTGATAAAATCATATTTGGCCATGACAACTTAGTAAGTAGCAACTCTATACTGTAATGTTGCCAACAGATAGGTAGTCCTCCCAGGCAGGGCCGGCTTTAGCAAGTGTGGGGCCCGATTCCTGGGGCTTGTACTCACCGGGCGGCGCTCCCAGTCTTCGGTGGCACTTTGGATTGCCGGCCGGGGGAGGGGGATCGCGGGACTTGCGGCATTCCAGGCAGGGTTGCGGGGCCGTGGGACAGCCATGCTCCAGCCGGGGTCGTGGGGCCACGGGACTGTCACGCTCCGGCCGGAGCTCCAGCCGCAAGAGCGGGAGGCCACGGCGCTTGCGGCGCTCCAGCTGGGGTCATGGGGCTGTGGGGCAGCCGTGCTCCGGCCAGGGTTGCAGGGCTGCGGCGCTCCGGCCAGGGTTGCGGGGCCGCAGGGCTGTCGTGCTCCAGCTGGGAGAGCAGGGCCGCGGGGCTTGCCGCGCTCTGGCCGGCACTCTGGCCAGGGGAGCGGGGCCGCCGAAGACCCCAGAGCGGACCACCGCCGCCTGCCGGGGTGAGTAAAAAAAATTAAAAAGGTGATTAAGGTGCGGGGCCCTCTTAAGCATGGGGCCCAATTCTGGGGAATCGGGCGAATCGGCCTAAAGCCGGCCCTGCTCCGAGGGCTGATCATATGGGGTCGACTTGGCATGATATTGCTTGCCTCATGCATTAACCATATCCACTATAATGGAGTTGGGTTGCAGATGTTGGAACAGGAAGTCTGCTTCTTTGGGAGGGATGTAGTTTCTACTAACTTGGGATGTGTATCCGTCAATTCCTGGAGGGGAATCTGCAGTTCATCTGCCACCCTCTTGGTAAGATCCAGAAAGTTCTTAAAATCAGCACTTAGTGATGGGGGGTCTGTACGGTGCAAGCTCATTAAATTAGTCTGCTCTCCCCTCAATGTGGGAAAGATATTCAACAGTCCTTGTTACCAGAGCTAAGATTTCCAAACACTTCAATCAAAACACACTGGTTAAGATAAAACATAAAACAGGTTTATTAACTATAGAAAGATTTTTAAAAGATAACAAACAGACCAAAGCAGGTTACCTAGGAAATCAAACAAAACCACAATTTAAGTCTCATTCAAACTAGGTAGGATTTGGATCAGCAATATCTCACCCTGACTGATCATACAAAGTTTTAGCTTCCTTACACAGGTATTTCTTCTTTCCCTCCTGGGATCCCCTTCCCTAGTTCAGTCTTTGCGCCTCTGATGTTTCCAGCTGTTGTCTTGTAGGGGAGTGAGTCCCAGTCATGATGTCACTTCCCTCTTATATAGTTTTTCCACAGGGCGGGAACCCCTTTGTTCTAAGCCAGGTTCCCAGCCCAGTTTGTGGAAAAGTACAGGAACCAAAATGGAGTTCAGCATGATGTGGGCTGGTCACATGCTCTTACAAGCCTTCCTGAGCAGCCATTATGCATAGACTGGCTGAAGCATTCCCAGGTGAGGACAAGCCTTTTTCATGGTCCATTGTCTTTGTTGATGGGACATTAGCACTGTTTAGCTTTTTCCTTGATGTGCCTGAAAAGCTAGTTGTGAGTGTTTCGAACTTCACATCATCTTTTAATAACATACATAGCAAAGCTTCATAACTTCACATACAATGACCGCACATGCAATCCAATGAGATTTTAATGTTTAGCAGATCAAGACTTTTAAAATGATACATCACAAGGCATATTTTGTACAAAACATATAATCATATCACCATGGTAAACATGGGGAGGGGGGTTGCCCGCACAGTGCTAGATAGCCTTGAGGCTCTCTTCGAGGGAGGGAGAGTGCATGTGCAGGCTCATTGGACACTGCTACTAAAAATCTCCAATTAGAGGTGGGGGGGGCGCAGATACACCTACAGTGGAGCACCCAGAGGGACACTACTCGAAGAAAAACAATTGATCACCACTCTCTTTGTAACAGCTCTTAACATATTTGGAGGCTATCAGGTTCCCCCTTTATCCCTCCCCCTCCCACACCTTTTTTTTCATGACAAAACATAACCATTTAAAAAAAATCTTTCACCATAGGTCAGGTTTTCTAAACCTTTTATCATTATTGTTCCTCTCCTCTGGATTCTTTCTTATTTGTCAACATTGTTCTTAAAGTGTGGCATCCAAACCTGGACACTATACTCCAGTTGAGACCTCACCAATACTTACTAGACTGTAACAATTAGCTCCTGTTTACATATGACGCTCCTGCTGATGCACCCTCAGAATATTAGCCTTTTTCACAACTCATTGACTCATATTCAATTTGTGATCTATTTTAACACCCAGATCCTTTTCAGCAGCACTGCTGCCTACAGTTGTTCCCCATTTTATTGTTGTGCGTTTGATTTTTCCTTCCTAATGTAGTATTTTGCACATCTTTATTGAATTTCATCTTATTTTATCTTATTCTCCCATTTATGAAGATAATTTTGAATTCTAATCCTGGCCTGCAAAGTGCCTGCAACCCCTCCTAGCTTGATCTCACCAACAAATTTTATAAGCATACTCTTCACTCCATTATTCATGTCCTTTGCATTTATCAGCATTGAATTTCATGCACCAACAAATTGTCCATTCAACTGGCTGAATTAGGTCTTTCTCAGGTTCCTCATAGTCCTCTTTGGTCATGACTGACCTAAGTTATTGTGTTTTCTGTAGATTTCACCACTTCACTCCTTCCCCTACCTTCTTGGCAGTGCCAATATGGAACCTTCTGCCACTGACCTTTTGTTTTGTGTATTTAAATCAGTGGGATTAGTCACAAGGGTTTGTATAGTGCTTAATACAATGGGATCCTTGTCCATGATGTGGGCTCCTGGGTGCTAATGATAATATAAATAAAGTTATGCAGGTGCTTAAGTTCTTTCCTAGACTGGGGGCTACAAATGACTTATTTAGCGTGGTGTGGCTGACTGGAGCACAAGTAGGACTAGGACATCCCTCAACCAAGAAAATGAAACCTGATTAACTTTTTTATTCAGACTCTCTGGTTTTTAAAACCTATTTAAATAAGAGCTTGTCTATCCCTGGAGCTCTTCCTGACTAGCTCCATGGGCACACTTATTCCAGAATAACAATTTAAGCTAAATCAGACAAGGCACTCAATGTATTTTCCATTGTAGGTCACCATTAAGGAACACTTTAATTCAAGGCGTCTCTAGCTTTCCCTAGTGCTCAGGGGCGTTCATTTGATTCTGCTGTAGCTGGTGATACAGCTGCTGGGAAGCAGTCACCTTATTTTGTTCTGAGATTTGTCACAGCTAACTGGACTTTCCTTTCCATTTTTCTGTAGATGCGGTGGCACTCAGCTGCAGGGACTAGGCTCAGGCTGGCAATGGGTTTGAAACTCCCAGGCTCCTACTGTGACACCCTGACACCTTGATGTCATAGAATTGTTTTGTACAAAGTGTGCCTTGCGAGGTGTCATTCTAAACATCTTGATCTGCTGAACATTAATATCTCAAAGGAAGCTTCAAAGGAAGGTTTGAAAGATAGAAGCCTCTGGTAAGTGGCTGAGCCTTAATCAGTGGGCGGGGCATTCATACAGGCCAAGGCTTTATAAAGCAGCGCACAAGCGACCAGGGGCTGCTAACAGGGAGTTTCGCAAGGGAGTTCTCCAGGTGAAGGAGGAGCAATACAGCACCCTTTTGGGGTAAGTGACTGTCTGTAGTGTGTGTTTGTTTGTGTTTGAGGGTTACTTGCTGTGTGCTGAGCTTGTGTTTGTCAGTCTGTTTGTTTGTTTTGGTTGTTTGAAGGACCGTGTGCTGTGGCTGGCAGTTGGAAGCTGTGAGCTTCAAAGGAAGGTTTGAAAGCTAGAAGCCTCTGGTAAGTGGCTGAGCCTTAATCAGTGGGCGGGGCATTCATACAGGCCAGGGCTTTATAAAGCAGCGCACAAGCGACCAGGGGCTGCTAACAGGGAGTTTCGCAAGGGAGTTTGGAAGGGGAGCAGGAAGGGGGCGAGGGTCCCTTGCTGGTTCCATCTGTTTTCTCTTTATTCCCCTTAATACCTATAAACCAACTACATTCAAAACTTCTTGCTTAAACAACCCTTTCAGCGGACAGGGGGCTGCAGACAGGAGTTTGACAGAGGGAGGCTTACGATGGTTAGGAAGACCCGCAACACCTGTGCCAGCATTGCTTCTGTCTCCTCCACCTGTGCCTGTAGCCAGACAGAGCGCCTGAGCATGGATGCTTCTACCCAGATCCTGGTGTGGTTTTGCAGAGACTGTAACTTGCAATTTCCACTTACTGATATCCAGGCTGGGGGGACCATCCAATGTGAGAGGTGCCTGCTGGTGGAATCTCTCAGGCAGCAGGTGGAAGAGCTACAGGAGGAGGTGGCTAGGTTGAGGAGCATCCGAATCCACGAGCAATTCCTCGAAAGTGTCCATGTGGAGACAGCTGAGGTAGCTGTCCCAGTACACAGGACTGCTGATACACCACTGGTGGAGGAGGAGATGGCTCAGGGTGGACACTGGCAGCTGGTTACTTCTGGCAGCAGGCAGTGCTCCACCCCTGCTCCGAACTCTCCTGCCGTGGTAATAGGTAACCGTTTTGCTCTTCTTGATACAGGAAAGAAGGAATCACTCCCTACAGTAAAGGAGGAGAAGCCTCGTACCCCTAAGGCTGGGAGGTCTGCTGCCACCACTGCGAATAGGAAACGTAGGGTAGTGGTGGTCGGAGACTCTCTGCTGAGGGGGATGGAGGCGCCCATCTGTCGCCCTGACATTTCATCTCGGGAGGTATGCTGCCTGCCGGGAGCCCGTATCCGAGACGTTATGGAGGCATTGTCGAGGATTATCCAGCCCTCTGACTACTACCCCATGCTACTCATCCATGTGGGCACAAATGATACTGCGCGGTGTGACACTGAGCGGATCAAGAGTGACTACAGGGCTCTGGAAGTACGGGTGAAGGAGTTTGGAGCGCAGGTGGTATTCTCTTCAATTCTTCCTGTCAAAGGTAGGGGCCCGGGCAGAGACAGATGCATCATGGAGGTGAATGCCTGGCTGCGAAGATGGTGTCGCCAGGAGGGCTTTGGCTTCCTAGACCATGGGATGCTATTCGAGGAAGGACTGCTAGGCAGAGATGGCGTTCACCTTTTGAGGAGAGGAAAGACCCTATTTGGACACAGACTGGCTAACCTAGTGAGGAGGGCTTTAAACTAGGTTCGACGGGGACAGGTGAGCAAAGCCCACAGGTAAGTGGGGAACATGGAGACCGGGGAGATGGGTCGGAAACGAGAGGGAGTGTGGGCTATATTGTCAGAGAGAAAGGAGGGTCAGGACAAAACTGGGAGGAAAGATCAAACCAGTATCTTAGATGCCTATATACAAATGCGAGAAGTATGGGCAATAAGCAGGAAGAACTGGAAGTGCTAATAAATAAATACAACTATGACATTGTTGGCATCACTGAAACTTGGTGGGATAATACACATGATTGGAATGCTGGTGTGGATGGGTACAGCTTGCTCAGGAAGGATAGACAGGGGAAAAAGGGAGGAGGTGTTGCCTTATATATTAAAAATGTACACACTTGGACTGAGGTAGAGATGGACATAGGAGACGGAAGTGTTGAGAGTCTCTAGGTTAGGCTAAAAGGGGTAAAAAACAAGGGAGATGTCATGCTAGGAGTCTACTACAGGCCACCTAACCAGGTGGAAGAGGTGGATGAGGCTTTTTTTAAGCAACTAACAAAATCATCCAAAGCCCAAGATTTGGTGGTGATGGGGGACTTCAACTATCCGGATATATGTTGGGAAAATAACACAGCAGGGCACAGACTATCCAACAAATTCTTGGACTGCATTGGAGACAACTTTTTATTTCAGAAGGTTGAAAAAGCTACTGGGGGGAAGCTGTTCTAGACTTGATTTTAACAAATAGGGAGGAACTCGTTGAGAATTTGAAAGTAGAAGGCAGCCTGGGTGAAAGTGATCATGAAATCATAGAGTTTGCAATTCTAAGGAAGGGTAGAAGGGAGAACAGCAAAATAGAGACAATGGATTTCAGGAAGGCATATTTTGGTAAGCTCAGAGAGCTGATAGGTAAGGTCCCATGGAAATCAAGACTGAGGGGAAAAACAACTGAGGAGAGTTGGCAGTTTTTCAAAGGGACACTATTAAGAGCCCAAAAACAAGCTATTCCGCTGGTTAGGAAAGATAGAAAATGTGGCAAAAGACCACCTTGGCTTAACCATGAGATCTTGCATGATCTAAAAAATAAAAAGGAGTCATATAAAAAATGGAAACTGGGACAGATTACAAAGGATGAATATAGGCAAACAACACAGGAATGCAGGGGCAAGATTAGAAAGGCAAAGGCACAAAATGAGCTCAAACTAGCTACGGGAATAAAGGGAAACAAGAAGACTTTTTATCAATACATTAGAAGCAAGAGGAAGACCAAAGACAGGGTAGGCCCACTGCTTAGTGAAGAGGGAGAAACATCTTGCATCTGAAGAAGTGAGGTTCTTACCCACGAAAGCTTATGCTCCCAGTACTTCTGTTAGTCTCAAAGGTGCCACAGGACCCTCTGTTGCTTTTGAGGGAGAAACAGTAACAGGAAACTTGGAAATGGCAGAGATGCTTAATGACTTCTTTGTTTTGGTCTTCACCGAGAAGTCTGAAGGAATGCCTAACATAGTGAATGCTAATGGGAAGGGGGTAGGTCTAGCAGATAAATAAAAAAAGAACAAGTTAAAAATCACTTAGAAAAGTTAAATGCCTGCAAGTCACCAGGGCCTGATGAAATGCATCCTAGAATACTCAAGGAGCTAATAGAGGAGGTATCTGAGCCTCTAGCTATTATCTTTGGAAAATCATGGGAGACGGGAGAGATTCCAGAAGACTGGAAAAGGGCAAATTGTGGGGATGTATCATCCCTACACCAACCTAATGGAAAGTTCCATGAGGAGGTAAGGGTCACGATGGGACACTTGCAAGGTAATAAATCATGGCCTTATGTAAGGCCCCCCTGGTGGTCTAGGGATTATATAAGATGAGGTAAACAAATCATGGCCTTATGTAAGGCCCCCTGGTGGTCTAGGATTATATAAGATGATCATGGCCTTATGTAAGGCCCCCTGGTGGTCTAGGAATTATATAAAATGAGGTAAACAAGGTAATAAATCATGGCCTTATGTAAGGAACGGTTGAACCAATCGGTGTGGGGCTATACATGTGATAAACACATGATTCTCCTTCTTGTCCAATCCGTAGATGTGTGATTATAGCCTAATTGTGTTATGTAATGTAGAGAAAAACTATAAAAGAAAGCTTGCAATAAACAGGATTCGGATTCAGCCTGCAACCACAGTGGTCGTGTGCTTTATCTGCTCCGCATGGAACCCCACAAATGGTGACCCCGACGTGATTCGGCTTGGACATCAAGGCAGCCAGGACTTTGCCCAGAGTGAGCTAGCAGAGATCATACTAGACACAGCCGCCAGTGGAGCAGGGATCAATGTTCTCAGACAGTAGACCCAACAGGTGTTGTCTCAAAAGCTGAGCAAAGAGAAAGCAGATCCAACCAGAAAAAGGATCTGAGTGGTCAGACTCTATGTCATCTCTCATGAAGAAACTGGAACAATTGAATTTAGATATTGAAGAGGCTCTCAGTGCTGGCTCTTCTCCTTCCAGCACTCCTTCTACCAAAAAGCGCAAACAGCCATGCCCTGTTAAGGTGGAGACAGGCCTTCTTCACAGAGATCATCAGAGAAAGGGAATCTGTGGAAATAAGAGGGCAGGCTACCAAGATTTAGATGGTTTGCCAAGCTCAGTGTCAACTGGAGCACGACCAAAAACTGAACATGGTTTGAGAAAAGGCGGAGGTGGCAGCTGCAGCAGGAGGTACCGGAGGATACCGGCTCCTGGTCGTCCGAGAGAGACGTTCATGAGCTCACAGCCGACTGAAGCGTTCGGTGAGAAAAGGCGGAGGTGGCAGCCGCAGCAGGAGGTACCGGAGGATACCGGCTCCTGGTCGTCCGAGAGAGACGTTCGTGAGCTCACAGCCGACTGAAGCGTTCGGTGAGAAAAGGCGGAGGTGGCAGCCGAGGCAGGAGGTACCGGAGGATACCGGCTCCTGGTCGTCCGAGAGAGACGTTCGTGAGCTCACAGCCGACTGAAGCGTTCGGTGAGAAAAGGCGGAGGTGGCAGCCGCGGCAGGAGGTACCGGAGGATACCGGCTCCTGGTCGTCCGAGAGAGACGTTCGTGAGCTCACAGGTGAGCGGCTGCATTTGATAAAATGGGCTCTGCTTTGTCTGCAGAGGAGGAGACGGTGCATGATTTTTTATTACGCATCGCTGAAAAGCGGGGAGAAAAGCTTCCCTCTGACGCGTTGTCCCGTTTGTTGAAATGGGGGCAGAAACGCGGGAATGTACAAACAGGGCCTTCAGCTACAGGACATGCTGAATCAGTTGTCCCATTTGGCCGGTGAGAGCCATCCCCCGCAGTCCCACACATTGCGAGCCCTGAACCAGCCCGGCTTTCCTGTTACCAATGATGTTTGTACCCCAAAGTTCCGGGCGGAGTTCCCGGGGCAGGGTAAGCAGTTGCGGAATAGGTTGAAAAGAATGGCGGAGCTAGGCTTATCTAACTTTGAAAGGACATATAGGAAAAAACCACCGGATAAGATCCCTCCGGCCGTGGCTCAAGACACAAATTGCTAAAAAGCCCGACGCCGCCACGCAGAAGCCGGAGGACGACCCTGCGGCACCGGACCTGCACTTGTTGTTTGTCACAGCCTAAACACCTAATAACGCTGTACTTCTATTTGTTCGGACTCCTTATTATAGGAGCAGGGGTCTTTGTATGTCCAAACTCTGTACCTTTTGTTAACCCACGACAAAATGTTTGGATCACCTGGGCGAACCAGACTGGCCAAGAAGCCCTTTTTGCTTGTCCATGGCCACCCCATCGAATCCCTTTAGAACATGTCTTATTGGCTATCCTTATTTACACCCCAATGGTTTTCGTGGGTATTTATGTAATATTATGTTCTATATATTTCCCAGTTGTTGAATGTCACCTGTCAGTTTTATAGGTTCAAAAAAAGTAGTCAGGTGGCTAGTAATTGTCCTAATGTTAGTTGGACCCTCCTACAGGCCTTATTTAAGAAAAAGGGGGGAGGTGTGGGGATGTATCATCCCTACACCAACCTAATGGAAAGTTCCATGAGGAGGTAAGGGTCACGATGGGACACTTGCAAGGTAATAAATCATGGCCTTATGTAAGGCCCCCCTGGTGGTCTAGGGATTATATAAGATGAGGTAAACAAATCATGGCCTTATGTAAGGCCCCCTGGTGGTCTAGGATTATATAAGATGATCATGGCCTTATGTAAGGCCCCCTGGTGGTCTAGGAATTATATAAGATGAGGTAAACAAGGTAATAAATCATGGCCTTATGTAAGGAACGGTTGAACCAATCGGTGTGGGGCTATACATGTGATAAACACATGATTCTCCTTCTTGTCCAATCCGTAGATGTGTGATTATAGCCTAATTGTGTTATGTAATGTAGAGAAAAACTATAAAAGAAAGCTTGCAATAAACAGGATTCGGATTCAGCCTGCAACCACAGTGGTCGTGTGCTTTATCTGCTCCGCATGGAACCCCACAGCAAATATAGTGCCCATCTATAAAAAGGGAAATAAAAACAACCCAGGAAACTACAGACCAGTTAGTTTAACTTCTGTGCCAGGGAAGCTAATGGAGCAAATAATTAAGGAAATCATCTGCAAACACTTGGAAGGTGGTAAGGTGATAGGGAACAGCCAGCATGGATTTGTGAAGAACAAATCATGTCAAACCAATCTGATAGCTTTCTTTGATAGGATAACGAGCCTTGTGGATAAGGGTGAAGCTGTGGATGTGGTATACCTAGACTTTAGTAAGGCATTTGATACGGTCTCGTATGATATTCTTATCGATAAACTAGGCAAATACAATTTAGATGGGGCTACTATAAGGTGGGTGCATAACTGGCTGGATAACCGTACTCAGAGAGTTGTTATTAATGGTTCCCAATCCTGCTGGAAAGGCATAACGAGTGGGGTACCGCAGGGATCTGTTTTGGGACCGGCGCTGTTCAATATCTTCATCAACGACTTAGATATTGGCATAGAAAGTACGCTTATTAAGTTTGCGGATGATACCAAACTGGGAGGGATTGCAACTGCTTTGGAGGACAGGGTCATAATTCAAAATGATCTGGACAAATTGGAGAAATGGTCTGAGTTAAACAGGATGAAGTTTAACAAAGACAAATGCAAAGTGCTCCACTTAGGAAGGAAAAATCAGTTTCACACATACAGAATGGGAAGAGACTGTCTAGGAAGGAGTACGGCAGAAAGGGATCTAGGGGTTATAGTGGACCACAAGCTAAATATGAGTCAACAGTGTGATGCTGTTGCAAAAAAAGCAAACATGATTCTGGGATGTATTAACAGGTGTGTTGTGAGCAAGACACGAGAAGTCATTCTTCCGCTCTACTCTGCTCTGGTTAGGCCTCAGCTGGAGTATTGTGTCCAGTTCTGGGCACCGCATTTTAAAAAAGATGTGGAGAAATTGGAAAGGGTCCAGAGAAGAGCAACAAGAATGATTAAAGGTCTTGAGAACATGACCTATGAAGGAAGGCTGATTTCACTGGGCTCAGCTTGGGGGAACCTGCAGACACTGTCTGTACAAAGGGTTCACTGGCCATTCATTAACTCCGGTGGAGTCCAGCTCCCAGTGGGGAAGCGCTGGTGCCTGGCCCAAGACCCCTTGCTGGGTGGTGGCTGGAGGTAGGGTGCCCCATGGTGGTGGGATAGTAGAAGATCAGTTTCCTGTATGTGGATGATTCATGTCTGTCTCTTTCCCATCTTCGAGTGCTCTGTAAATGACCAGAGCGTGACTCTGCAGCGCTGTCTCCTTTGATGGAGGTTTTCCACCAGTGACATTCACAGCATCAGTCGCTCGAGCAGACAGAACCCTCCCCCCAGCTGAGCTTCCCAGTCCCTGGGCCCCCTGCAGTCAGTGGGGACCGTGCTATGTCAGTGGCGTTCTCCGGGGTACACTCAGCCATGGAGGGCGAGCTGGGAAGAACACAGGATCCAACTGAAACGCCAGGGGCAATTTGTGGGCGACACAATTGGTTTAGCCAGGCGGGGGCACCGCTCACCCCCTGCTCTTGAGAAAAGCGGGGCCACAGCTGTACGTGTGAAATGCAAAGGGGGCATTAAAAGCCCCCAGGCCCCTGAGGAAGAGGCTTTGCCGTCGGGAGGTTTCACCCATGTCCCTTCTTTGTGAAGCTCCGTGCTGAGCCAGCGGGCGAAGCTGCTCACCGATCTTGACGGGCTCCAGCAGCAGAACACGGAGCTGCACATGCTGCTGCATCAGTACGTCACCTCCAAGGTGAGTGGGAGAGCTGGTACCTCGCTGGGACAAGGGCCTGGGCTCTGGGAGCTTCCCTCACTGGCCGTTGGAGCGCTACGGGAGGGCTCATTGCTAAGGGTGCCAGAGGCCCTGCATGGCAGCTGCCCCCATGGCCCTGTGGCAGTGAGCAAGGGTGAGGGGAGGTGATGCAGCGTATAGCCGGCCCGGCTGACACCTCGCGGGCTGCAGGCAAGCAGAAGAGGTGGTTTCTGAGCGGTGGGAGGTGGAACAGGCTGGTCCTTGGGGCTGCAGCCAGGGCCTACCCGTGCATCCTCTGCCAGCCAAGGTGGGCAAGTGGAGGGGTGGAGAGATGCCAGGGGGATGGGCAGAGGGCCAGGAGGGGCTCTGAAGGCCAGCAGAGGGTTGCGTAGTGGGGTGGGCCCAGCAGACACCTCTCCAGGGGGTGAATTGATCATGTGTGTGCAGAGAGAGGATGCCGTTGGGACAGATGAGCAGAGCAGGAGAGAGAAACCAACCCCGCAGTGTTTGGATTGAGATGGGCAAAGGGTCCTAGGTCCCCGGCGTGCAGGGTTAGCGAAGGTGCCAGGTTGGGGGACGGGGGGCACATGCAGTACGTGCCTTATTGTTCTACGACGTGAGTATTCAGGGCTGGGAATCCGGCGCCTTCCCAGACGCAGCACTCGCTGTACACGGAGAGGACAGGTGGGGATGAGCAGGGGGCGCTCACTGTCCCTGAGCCCTGCTGAGCGGCAGTCACCTCCCATGGGAACGGGGAGCCCCAGTACTAGAGTCCGCCTGGACCCGGCAGGGGAATAGAGCAGCTCTTCTCCCCCCCGCGGCTGGGAACCGGAGTATAACGCCAGCAGGCAGAGAGTAGTGGCACCTCGTCCCCGCCCAGAGTGAGGGCCCCGGGGACTCTTCCAAGCCAGTGGGTGTGGTGTGCCCCCCGAGAGCCTCCTCACCCTCACTGTGGCCTCGGCTTGTCCTGCGCAGGTGAACGAGGAGCTGCTGATTCCACCCACCCACGTGATCGAGTTGACGCCGCCGTGACCGGCAGGGGGCCTGGAGCCCCGGCATGCAGCGGGAGGCCGTTGCCGTACGTCCCTACCCACGAGCCCTCGGTGCTGGATCAGGGGCATTCCCTGGAGGGCAGCGACTGGAATAAACCCCCCTTTAAAACAGCCAGGCTGCGGGCGTGTGACTGCTGAGGAGACACACTGCTCCGCCTCTTGATCAGCCCTACCCCCCATGCACCGTGAGCCTCCCCCCTCCCGCCCACCCTGGGGTCAGCCCTGGTCTCCCTCAGTGGGGCTGGGAGGTGGCCATGTTCTGGGGGCGGGTTAATTAGAGACCATTAGCCTGAGTGGTGGCCGTGCAGTGGAGTCCAAAGGGCACGTCGGAACAGTGTGCAGACAGCACCCCTCACCCGCCCGCATGAAGTAACAGCCGCAACCTGGAGACACACATGGTGCCCGGCATGGCCTGGGCATGTGTTGTGCAAAGCGAGGCCCAGCTCTGCAGGCAGGACACGACGCACGTGCATTGCACGGCTGCGGGGAGCACGTCCCTGCTTCACTAACTGACACGGCTCAGTCCCGTGGGGGCCCCTTCCCCCACACGAGCTGAAAGGGCCACCTACAGCAATGGCTGGAGGGCAGGGCAGTGTGTGTGGGTGGGCCTATGCTGGGGAAACTGAGGCACTGAGTGTTTGTGACCGGTCCAAGCTCACGCGCCAGGGCAGCAGCAGAGCCCTGGCTGGGTGTAAGTGCTAAACTCGCCCCGCCCTTTAACCAAAGACCTGCTGGCGGCTTCTCTTCCCAAAGCCCGGGCCTGCCCGCTTTGCTAAGCCACCCGGCACTGTGCTGGTTAACGGGGGCTGCTCAAGTGAGACTGGTACACCCCTTCACCCCCGCTGCCTACCCGGGGGGTGCAGGTCGTTCGAGCCGACTGGTATCGCTGGGCCTAACCTCTACCGCTGCGAGGCACGTTCATGTATAAAGCTGTGTCCCCGCCGGGGGCGTCCCCCCCCATATGCTACAGTTACACTGGTACAAAGTGGGGTGGGGGGACGTGCAGGCCTCAGCCTGGGGCCCAGGCACATGGGCCTAGTTTGGCCATTAACTGCGTGAGCCCCGTGACTTGTGAATTCCTGGCTAAACAGCCGTCTGGCTCTCTGCGATCTGAGGGGGCTGGGGGCTGGGGGGCACTTTGGATTCACCCTGACGGCTGTGACACTTCAGCACAGACTCTCCCTACGCTGACAGGAGGTCTCCGGTCCCCACAGGTAACCCACTGCCCTGGGTGGCAGCCTCCGTCTCTCACCCTAGGGCTGGCTCCAGGGGGGTTAGCTTGGCACAAACGTCCGTCTGGGCTGGCGTTTTCCCCACGCCCCTGAGCGAGGTGGCTACGGCGCCCGGACGGGTTACTGGTGCCCAGGCCGTAGGATGCTCCAGCAGCGCCCGGTGCGGAGCCAGCTCTCCGCCCGCAGTCCAGCCGGGGCAGGGCCTGCCCAGGGCCCTGCTCCGAAACCGTTCCCATTCGCCAACAGGCCAGGGCCCGATGCCTGCTGCAGGGGCCACGGTTCAGGGCAGGGTCATGTGCTGCTCACTGATCCCCCGCCATGTAAACATGGAGCTGCTGCAATGATCGGGGGGAGGTGGGGGGTCAGACCCACCCGCACCATTGTGCAGGGCTCCTCTCCCCCCCCCTCCAGCCAGCACCGAAGGGATTCCCGCGCAAGCCATGCACCGGCCTAAACAGAGCAGCTGAGGTGCTGGCGGGGCTGGAAAACGGGCCCAGGCTGGGTCTCGGCCCTCCCCACACAATGATGGCGGGTAGCCTGGAGAACTGCCTCTCCTCACAGCCTGGGCATGTTTCCCCGGCTCTGCTGGGCTGCTGCTTTCTCCACAGCCTCCGGGGTGACTGTCGCCCCCTGCCTGGGGGCAGGAGAGCCAGTGCCTTGGTCATGGGCAGCCTCCGAGCCAGCATGGGCCCGTGGGGCGGGGGACTCAAGCAGAGGGGGCTGCTTTTCTGGAGAGCCCCATGGCTCCTCTCCTCAGACTCCTCTGAGGTGACCTCTCGGTGTGCAACGCCCCCGTTCTCCCTGGCACCTGCTCCCCAGGGCGGCGCTGACCGTGGAGGAAGGAGGGTGTGGAACAAACCAGAGCCGCGTGTTCCCCCTCCCTGCCAGGCCGGCCGTGAGCGTGGGCGACTGGCCTCCTGGGGCTCTGGAAGCCAGAACCGGGGCACGGCTAAGAGGCTCTTAGCTGTGGGGGGTGTAATCTTAGAGCCAGCTCGGACGCCCTGTATTCGCCGACCTGGTCAGCTGCATTCACCCACGGAAAGCGCTACGGGAGCCCGGCGCCCCAGGCCCAACTCTTCCTTCCCTCCGGCCTCAGGAGAGAAACACACCACAGGGAGCCGCGAAGAAGAAAACGCAAACAAGGAGAAGCCGCAGGCCGTTCCCCCAAACCCAGTCCCGGCGCCGCTCCAGCCTGGCGAGCGGGTGCGTGGCCCCGGGCCCGGGCGGCCTCACGCTCCCAGCAGCTTCTTGACCAGGTAGCCCGGCATGGAGTAGAGGAAGAGGCCGACCAGGAGGAGCACAAGGAGGAGGAGGAGGAGTTTCAGGAGGAACCAGCGGTATGTGTGCCAGATGAAGTAACGGATGGACTTCAGGGGGTTCAGGAACCAGGTGACGCTAGTGTCGGGGCGGCTGGGGGGTGCAGGGGGGCGGCCGGAGTGACGGGGAGGAGGTGAAGAAAGGCAGGAAAGAAAGGTTGATACAGTCACAGAGAACTGGACGTGTATGGGGGGGAAAACAGCCCGTATCATGGGGTGCCCCCACCAGCTGCCCAGCCCCCTCCCTGCCCTGTAGCAACAGGTCCACGCACCTAACCCCCCCCTCTACCCAGCCTTCATCCCTACTGCCTACCCCACATCCTCAGCCTCCCCCCAGGCCCCCGCAGGCTCAGGCGTGACGTTTGTCGGTCCCCTCGCCGCCCCGTCACTCACTTGGGTTTCTCCAGCGGGTCGGGCTCGTTGCGGGCCAGCCCCGCGGGGGATTTCTCTGCCTCCTCCGCTGTCAGCAGGTGCAGCTCGGCCTCCACCTTGCCCTGTGGGGAGCAGAGAGTCGCTCTGGGGCCCGGGACTGCCCTGGCTGAGAACTGCCCCAGGGCGGGGGATCATCCCGCAGCCTGGGATGGCGTCCTGGGGCCTACGGCTGGAAAGCTGCCGAATCCTCCCAGCGCACATCACCTGAGCTGGCGGGGGTGACCGTAACCCCCCCACCCTGAGGAACGGTCTCACCGCTCCCAGGATCTACCAGCGCCAGAAAACGGAGCCAGGGGTGTGCCCAGGGCCAGGCAGTGCGGGTCGGGCTCCCTCTGGTTCTCTCCGATCTCACTCAGCTCCACCTGGCTCTGCGCTTCCTGGCTACAGATGGGACCAGCAGCGTCTGAGCGGCTGCTCCGCCTGCACCTGCCACCCGGCTGGGCAGAGCACCCAGCCCCGAGAGCCGCATGGTCAGAGAAGGAGCCCAAAGTCTCCAGCCCTGTGGAGCCCAACCTCTGATGGGAATGAGTCACCCATCACTTCTGTCCTGCAGCCCCCCTGCTGGCCTGGTCCTGGGCCCCCCATGCCCAGCTCTGCCAGTGCCCTTCCTGGTGGTGACTGAGGCTGGGCCCACACTGCGGTGCTGCATTCAGCAGTGCCCCTCTCCCCGGCATCCTCACCGTGAGCTCCAGCTCGTCGTTCTCATTCTGGGCCACGAAGGGCCACCAGCCCTTCACCCTCTTCTGCTTGAAGATGGAGACCAGGGGCAGGTCGCCCTCGTTGGTCACCATGTCCATGCTGCACTGCTTCGTTGGCTTGGCGCCGCGCGGGAAGCGGTTCAGGTCCAGCTCGATCGCCCCTGCCAGGGAGAAACAACAGCAGCCGTCCCAGCGCGCTGGCACTGCCGCCGGGTGCACGGAGCTGCCGCTCCAGGGCCAACACCCTGAGCCTCATGGAAAGTGCCAGAGGAGCTTGAGCCAGCCGGTCCCTTGGACCTCTTATCCCCTGCTCTCACTCCTCTCTGAGCTCCTGGGGGTCTCCCCTGCCTTGATAGATCAGCATCTCCTCTGGTGGCTTCTTCTCCCTCCCTGACCACCAGGTTCTCACCTGGGGCCGCCCCCCCTTCTCTCTATCCTCTCGCCCTCTCCCGCCAGCCTTGCCTCCCCGGCCGTGGACAGCACCCAGAGTGGATCCCCAGATGCCAACCTGGTGCTGGACGGCTGGGTGGCTCTCCTTGCCCCACCGCAGCCTCGTGTCCAGGCTTGGCAGTGCGTCACCCCTTTGCCCCCTTCACCTACGCACCAAGGAAGTCGTCAGCAGAGAAGTGGTCGGCGTCCCAGACTTGCAGGGTGAGGCGAGCCGGGATCTTGTACTCGGTCTCGTCCCAGGAGAACATGGACTCTACGTGGAGATGACGATCTTCTCCTCCGCCATCAGGTAGTCGAAGGGGAAGACGTAGCGCCAGTTGAAGTTGCCCTCACCCGTGAGCGAGTGGTAGTGCACGTCCGTGTCCTGCTTGTCCTCTTGCTGGCCCTTCAGCCACCTGCAGGGACCAGACAGTCGGGCAGGGGGACGGGGCTGGTCACGGGGAGCAACGGGACAACCAGACACGTCTCCCCCCTCCCCCGTGCCGAGACAGACCCTCAGCTGCAGCATGCAGCCCAGAGAGACACACGCAAAACAGGGGAGCAACGACCGCAGCAGTGGGCTGGGGGACTCGACTAATGGGGCAGATTGCGTGGAGCTCACCAGGCGACCAATAAGGGCAGGGCCCCAATGCCTCTCTGGAAGGGCCAGCAGGGTCCACAAACCCAGGAGGGATGGGAGAACCTGGGTGATCCAATGGGACATGACGAGGAGGAGGGGGATGGGATTGAGGAAGTGTGTGTGTGTGTGTGTGTGTGGTCTGCCTGCTTGGCGCAGAGGGGCACCAGGGGGCTGTGGGCAGGGCGGGTTTGCAGAGTCATAGGGCCCAGGGGCCCAGTGTGATCATCTCATTTGACCTCCTGGCTAACTGCAGCGGCTCCTTTAGAAACATCCAACCGTGACTTAAAAATCGCCAGCGCTGGAGAATCCACCACGCGCCTCGGGCAATTGTTCCCATGGGTAATTACCCTCATGACTAAAACCGACGCCTGAGTTCCTGTCTGACTTTGCCTAGTTGTAGCTTGCAGCCATGGGCTCCTGTTAGCCCTTTCTCGGCTGGACTGAAGCGCCCATGATTCAATCTGTGCTCCCGGGTAGCGGCTGGGCTCACGTCACCCCGTAACCTTCGCTTGGTTAAGCTAAAGAGATCGAGCTCCTTGAGTCTGTTACGATCAGGCAGGTTCTCTAATCCTTTAATCATTCCCGTGGCTCTTCTCTGCCCCTCTCCAATGTTGATACATTGGATGTTGATACATCCTCCTTGACCAGCGAATCCACCAGCACCGGACCCAGGATTCCAGCAGTGGTTCCACCGGTGCCAAACACAGACACAAAATAACCTCTCGGCTCCTACTCCAGGGTCCCCAGTTATGCAGCCCGGGAGTGCGTTAGGGCTTTGGCCTCAGCATCTCAGCTGATTAGCCACCACGACCCCCAAAACTTTCTCAGTGACCCAACCGGCCCCTTCTTCCCTGCACCCATCAGCAGCCCTTGCAAAATCTGTACCCAGCCCCCACGCCCCTGCCCAATGCCACGTGTCCCCATTATCCCGGGGACCCCTCCCTGCAGACTAGTGGCGTGAAAGCCCAGCCCCGTGCAGAGGGCTCAGCGGGGAGGGGTCCATGCAGAGCGGTGGCCGGGGTGAGGGGCATTCCCCATTCAAAGATGGGAAAAGAAATCTACACACTAACTATTTGCCTGGCTTGAAGCTAACAGCAGCAACCCCTCGCCCCCGGGCCTGTGTGAGTGCGATGGGGAATGATGGAGAACGCCCTGGGAAGCCCCATTCCAAGGCAATTCTAAGCTTGCACTGTCCTGATCTGCGGTGACACATGCTGCCCACTCGGGGGGTCCCAGAGCCTGGTGGATCAGCTACACCCCAATTAAACAGCCCCGTAGCCTGAGCTCCACGTGCATGCCACGGGCCAGGCTGATCCCCCCAGATCCCCACGCTCTGGGTTTGGGTGGGGTGCTCCTAGGGGCAGCGAGGAACGCCAGCGACACTCGGGACAGGTTGAGCGGGCGCGTGTGTCCCTCTGCACGGCCCGCAGGGGAGGGAGGAGCCTTGTCCGTTACCCCCTGACATAGATGTCAGACATCTTCTCTCCTCTCACGAACGCATCATCCTCCAGCAGCACCTCGTCGGTGTTGCAGATCACCACCTGCAGCTCACAGCTCGGCGGCCGGCGGGGCGGGAACACACGGACAGCCACACCGGGCGCGGAGCAGACACGGCAAAGGGGGTCGGGGGGGGGGAGGGGAGACACACACACAGGCAAAACGAAGAAGCAGAATGTCTGTTATTCAGCCCCACGGCCCCCACACCAAACGCCAGCGGGATCCCGGAGCGAGGCGCCGGCGCCGCGCTGTACCTACCCTCTGACAAAAATGTCACTGGATTTCTCCCCAGTGAAGAAATCATCGTCCTCCAGGATTACCTCATCCGTGTTCCACACTATCACTCAAAGCTCATGTCTGGAAGGGAGACAAGGAGGTGAGGCGAGGCCGACGGGGAAAGCCGGGGCAGAACGGCACAGAGCCGGTGGGGTGCTGGGATCGGCTCCCCGGGACAGAACCCCTCTCCTGGGGGGAGCCATGGTGCTGGCCCAAGAGGAGGGCTCAGCCGTGAGCTTCGTGGCAGCCCAGTCCTGGGCCCCTCAGCTGTTTCAGACCAGAAGGAGCCGTTAGGATCAGCTAATCTGACGTCCCGCCGGCCGGGGGACCTGGGCAGGCAGCCCGCTCCTGGCCTTGGTCAGCTTGCTCCCAGCTCGGGGGCTGGAGCAGGGCAGCCGGTTGCTGCAATAGCTGCTGGCACCTGGGCCCACAAAATTCACCGGTGCAGAATTCAGGTGAAGTCCCTGGGGCTGCCCCGGGGCCAATGGGAGCAGAATTTCCCCTCCCTTCTCAAACCAGCGTCCCGGCAGCCCAGATGTTCCAGCACTGCCCTGCCCCGGGCCCAGCTGGGGTCCGGGGAGCTGGGAGGAGCCAGCGCCCATGTCCCCTAGGTCGGGCTGTGGGTTTCCTACCTAGGGAGCCCCCTCTCCTGTAGGCGCATTCGGGCAGGGCCCAGCCGAGGCCCCAGCACGCTGCTGAGTAACAGATTCATAACGAATAGTTTAGGGCTCCAGCAGGTGTGATCTGGGGTGGCTCCTTGCCATGGTTCCCTGCCAGGGATGCTGACCCACCCCAGCTGATGATAATACGCATCACGCCCTGGGCTGCGACGCCCCCGGGGCTGCAGCCTCGTCGCTGATGGACGGGGGCTCGTGGGGTTGTTAAAACGCTGGCCTGGCTCGAGCCGCAATCTCTGGCTCACGTGCAGGCCGGGCACATTCACCCCCACATGCGTGCACAGAGAGAGCGGGGGCTTTGCTGGGTGTTTCCCATCACTCCGGTCTGGGCCTGGCCACTAGCCGGGAACAGACGGCAGGGCCCCGGCATCGGGCGGGCAGAAGGCGCTTTGGTGCTGGAAGCTGTTGAACACCTTCCCTGCCCCGGCCACGGCGAGAAGGGCCCAGCACCGGTTCCCGGCGTGCTGCTGAGCGCCGGTTCCTCCATCGCCCTCCCTGCCCAGCCTCTCTGTCCCCTCCCACGGCCGGATCACGCCCTGGTCCTGAGCTCTCCTGCGCCCCGGTAGACCCGGCCCAGTGCCAGTGGAAGGCGCCTCATTGATTTCACTGGGCTTCAGATCAGGCCCTTATCTCTGCGGCCACGGAAGCTCAAGGCCCTGCAGGCGCTAACTCCGCCTAGGTGCCTGGTTGGGGCCCTGTGCGCTGCCTCCCTGTGGGCAGCCGGCAGGAGCAGGAGACGGAGGACGTCACACCCCGACTCCCAGCCACCGCCCAAATCAAGGGGCCAGGAGCATGGGCTGGAGGGATCGCTCCTCGCGGGGCAGGGGAGGGCTCCATCCAGCCGAGGGTTTCCTACAGATCTCAGCCCAAACCAGAAGGCTGCTTAGGAGTGCTAAGGCAGGCCCGGAAACCTCCCGTTAGGGGCAGCATGAGGGGCGACCGATGTGGGGTGTGGGCTGGTCCCAGGCGACCACTCGGTTCGTTACCTCTTCGGCTTCCTGGGAGAGATGTCGATGGCAGGGCCAGGTGCCGGCATATCCATGGGGAACATGTCCACCCACATCTCCAGCCGGCCCTGCAACGTTGGGGAGACCGAGTTAGCACCCCCTGCTGTGTCCTCCCCTCCCTTTCCTGGGGTCCTTCCCCTCCCGCCTGGCAGCACCAGCCTGAAGGTGACAGTCGCACGGCGACAAGGCCGTGGCAGGCCGTGTTGGCAGAGAACGTTGCCAGCTCGGGGGCTCAGCTGCACCCCCAGCCCCCCACAGAGTGTCGCCTGCCCGGGGAGTAGATGAGAGGCAATAGACGGGGTACCGAGGGGACATGGGTGCGGTGGGAAGGGTGGGGAGAGGTGTGGCCATGGAGCGGGGATGCAGGGTGGAGCTGGAGGGGAAACAAGCGCATGAGGGTAGAGAACAGGGTCCAGGCATGACAAAGGCAGCCACAGACCTACAGCTGTGGGCTTGGGGAGCCCAAGGGAACGGGGGCGTGGGGAGGTATGGAAAGGGGGAAGGGACCTAATCAGACAGGGCTGGGGCCTGGGAGGCAGAGATCATTGCTATTATTTCTCCCCAGGGGTGATTTTTTGTGGGAAGGGGCTTCCCCTGCAGGATTCTCCACCTGGGGGGATGGGATGGGGCCGGTCCATATGGCCTTGGATCTGCCTTGCATGTGGGAACCCATGAGGCTCAGCAGAGCTGGCGTTCCCGAGGGCCAGACGGGGGTGCTGCGGTCACCTCGCCGTCCCCCGCAGCACCGAGCCGGTGACCCCGATGCCAGGCGGGCGGGCAGTACCTGTTCGATGCCAGGCTTGTCGGGATTCAGCAGCGGCCGCGTCTCCACGTGCTCCGGGACGAGTTTGCAGCCCACGCGGGGGATCTCCTCCCAGTGGCGCAGCACTGCCAGGGCCAGGTGCTCATCCGTCTGCTTCTTCTGACCTGTGTGCGCAGAGCGAGCACTGAGCCGGGCCGCGCTCCCCACTGCCAGCCCGAGGCAGGAGAACACCCACCCCCCGCTGGGCAGGGCCAAGGAGCATGGGCTGTCTCACCTCCATTGACTTCCGGGGGCTTTGGGTGAAACGTGCCCTGAAACCCCCCTGCCTCAGACACCTTTAGGGACATCTCCCGTTTTGTAAACCCAGGTCTGCGGCTCATTTCCAAACTCAGCCCTGAGAATCCACACTGCATGGTAAACCCGGGCTTACAATTGCTGGGTCTGGGTCTTCCAGTCGTGCTAATGTGTCCACGCTGCACAACATAGACCTTCTGACTCCGGTCCACAGCTAGTCCTGGGTCCCCACTGCACAATGGCAGGGGTTGGACCCAACTCACAGCAGGACCTGGGCTCTGACCCACCCCCTAGCAGGGTCCTAGGGCCCAGGCTCTGAGTGCTTGGTGTGTGGACGGAAGAGGGACTTGGTCTTAAACCTGAACCAGAGCCCGGGCTCCGTGTGCAGTGTAGACAGACCCTCTATGTCTGAAGGGACCACTTTGCTCATCCATGAGGTTCTAAAGGACACGTTTGCCCTCACGGGTCTAGACTGAAAGCTGAGCCATACCACCCCTTCCCCCATCTCTCCTCAGCCCCATTGCCCTAGGACGATCCTCACCTACCGCCCCTCCTTGAATCTAATGAGGCCTTTCCCTGCCCCCAGAGGGACAATGACTGATTCATGCCACCCCACCCCTGCCCGGCCCCTAGCCCCACTGTCCTGTATATGGCCTCCTGTGCTCCTCAGAGTGAGTGAGGGGGCTGGGAACCCGCAGCAGTGGAGATAGGGCATGGCAGAGAGGACAGGCCAGAAGGTTCCCAGATGAGCCGGATCAGGACTCTGCCTCAGCGAGCATCTAGGCCGGCCCTACTCCACCCTCCCACCCCCGCAGCCACCCTCCCTGTTACCCTCAGAACCTGGAGTGTGAGTCCCAGTGTCTAGTTCACAGGGTTAAAGAGCAAGGGCTGGGCTCAGAGACCTGCGCTCTGATTCCTCCCTGAGCCCACGGGCCAGGCTGCAGCGGTACCTTTGCCCAGTGCGGTCGCCCCCCAGCCTCCTTCATGACGCTCTCGTAGGCCAGCCAATAGTCCAGCCGGGGCACGTCCTTCCCGTAGGGCCTGAGGGCACAGGGCAGAGTCAGTGGCTAGCAGCTGTCTCCGTCCCCCTTCACAGAGGGTTTCTTTGGCATTAAGACGACAAAGGGGGCACATGACACAAACTCATTCACCTCTGACATGGACTGGTCACTGGGGGAGACAGAGCTACCCTCGCCTTCACAGAGGTTATGGATTTCCCCACTGGGGGATGCTCATGGGACCTACTGGAGTTTGAGTTCTGCAGCCAGCCCTACTCGGGCCAGCAGTGGGGTGTGACCCCGGCACTGTCGGCACTAGAAGCAGCAGCCGCTGCCACGTGAGCTCAAGGACTAACCCCAGCTGGGTAGGGCCTGCGGTAGACTCTGCTCCAGCTCCGACTAGACGCGCTCTGTCTCCTAAGCCTGGGTTAAAACTGAGCCACGGGCACCTGGGGTGAATGTCAGGAAAAGCTTCTCGGGAGGGAGATGGTGGATCTCTGCTGTGCAGTGTCCCCCGGGAAAGGGCTGGAGACCCATCGCTTGGGACATTTAACATCAGACCGGACAGGGCCCTGGGGAACAGGCTGAGGAACATTTTTGGGTCTGTGTTTGTCCAGCACAACGGGGTCCTGGTCCATGACGGGGCCCCTAGACATCCCCACAATACGAACAATTAACAACAAGTAACAATAAGAATTCCCAGTGGGACAGGACCCGACAGCTCTTTTAATCTCATGTTCATGATCAAACCAACCAGCTGGGAATAAATAATCAACTCAGCCCTTAAAATCCCCATGAACCAGCCCGTGTTGTAATCCCCATGTGACATGTGGGGAAACTGAGGCACAGGGCACGGACTTGACTGGCCCAAGGTCCCATAGCTGGGAACATAAGTCAGGACTCTCAAGACACTGGACAGTTTTTCTGCCCCCGTGCAGCAGGGGAAGAGAACTCTGGGGTCGCCGCCCACCAACTCCGAGCGGAGCACGAGCAGTGAGATCCGGATCGGCCGAGCCGTCAACGTCTGGTAACACCAGCTTCCAATGTGCAGGTTAACTCTGGCTTGTGCTGCAGCCCCCGGCCCTGCCAGAGCCAGAGCCCCATTCCTCCCGGCCCAGCCCCCGCTTTACCTGTACATGATGATGTTCATGTAGCAGCTGTCTATCTGGAAACAGGGACTCAGCAAGATGTCGTCCCCCCGAGCAAAGCGCACCTCCACTGGGTAGTGTGCCACCACTTTGGGGTTGTTCTCCAGCACGGCCTTCAGCTCCAGCAGGGCCTCCTTCGTCTTCTCACTGCCCAGGTGCAAACCGCCCCCAGAGCGCATGTTAGCATTGGAGCCACCATCTCGCTGCTGGGCCTCAAACCGCCCTTCCCCACAGTGCGGCGAGCTCAGAGCCTGACCACATCTCCCCCTAGCGCTGGAAGGGCAGGGGCTGGGGGTCGAGATTGAGGGGCACCAGCAGAGCTGTGTGGGGGTGCCCAGGGCTGGGATAGCAGGGGGCTGTGGGTTCGGACTGAGGGGATCAGCAGAGTTCTGCAGGGGGTGCCCAGGGCTGGGATAGCAGGGGGCTGAAGGTTGGGCTGAAGGGCATTGGCAGAGCTAAACCCATTGGCATTGGGGGGAGGGATAGCTCAGTGGTTTGAGCATTGGCCTGCTAAACCCAGGGTTGTGCATTCAATCCTTGAGGGGGCCATTTAGGGATCTGGGGCAAAATCAGTACTTGGTCCTGCTAGTGAAGGCAGGGGACTGGACTGGACTTGATGACCTTTCAAGGTCCCTTCCAGTTCTAGATGATAGAATAGAATAGCTGGGGGAGCAGGGCTGGAAGAGTCGGGGGGGCTGTGGGTTTGGGGCTGAGGCACACTGGCAGAGCTGAGGGGGAGTGCTGGAATAGCCAGTGGGCTGTGGCAGGTTGGCAGAGCTGAGGGGGAGCAGGGCTGGAATAGCCAGTGGGCTGTGGCGGGCTGGCAGAGCTGAGGGGGAGCGGGGCTGGAATAGCCGGGGGGCTGTGGGTTGGGGCTGAGGCACACTGGCAGAGCTGAGGGGGAGTGCTGGAATAGCCGGCGGGCTGTGGCGGGCTGGAAGAGCTGAGGGGGAGCGGGGCTGGAATAGCCGGGGGGCTGTGGGTTGGGGCTGAGGCACACTGGCAGAGCTGAGGGGGAGCAGGGCTGGAAGAGTCAGGGGGCTGTGGGTTGGGGCTGAGGCACGCTGGCAGAGCTGAGGGGGAGCAGGGCTGGAAGAGTCAGGGGGGGCTGTGGGTTGGGGCTGAGGCACACTGGCAGAGCTGAGGGGGAGCAGGGCTGGAAGAGTCAGGGGGCTGTGGGTTGGGGCTGAGGCACGCTGGCAGAGCTGAGGGGGAGCAGGGCTGGAATAGCCGGGGGGCTGTGGGTTGGGGCTGAGGCACGCTGGCAGAGCTGAGGGGGAGCAGGGCTGGAAGAGTCAGGGGGGGCTGTGGGTTGGGGCTGAGGCACACTGGCAGAGCTGAGGGGCGGGGAAGCTTTCACAGCTGCCTGCACCATACTTGGCTCTAGCTGGCATTAAAATCCCTCCCTTTTGTGAGCGATTTATGTACGGCGTCGTTATCAAAGAGAAGATACTGTGAGCTAAGCCGGGACCAGACCCACCTTCCAGCCTCTCACCACCAGCAGAGCTGGTCCCTGCAGAACGGCCCCTCAGGCTAACAGGGAAGCGATGCTGCTGAGTTTCTGTGCAACACTGGGGAGTTCAGCATAGCTCAGCGCTTTTAACTCTCAATCGCTGTGCAAGTCTCCACGCTAGCTACCATGGGATCCTACTGATTAACAAAGCGAAGAGTGTAATGAGACCACAAAGTACAGCTGGGAGCCTGCTAACAGGCTTTGTCATTTCCCTGTTTTTTCACCTGTAGTAATGACACACAGTAGTTCTGGGAAACTCTCATGCTTCAGGGCATAAGCCACCCTCTCACTCAGGTCAGGAAGAAACTTTCCCCACGGGCAGGGTATCCCACACAATCACTTAATGAGACAGTTCCTACTCCAAAAGCTTACCATCTAACTAGACAAGATAGACAAATGCTAAGAGGAGAACACGGAGGCACAAAGGCACGGCAGCATTGCTCACACGCTTGCTTTGCCCAACCCTGCTTGTGGTCAACTGATTGTTCCTTCCTAAATGGAGAACTTTGCATTTGTCCTTATTGAATTTCATCCCATTTACTTCAGACCATTTCTCCAGTTTGTCCAGATCATTTTGAATTTTAATCCTGTCCTCCAGAACACTTGCAACCCCTCCCAGCTGGTCTCTTCTGGCCTTGGAATCTCTGTCTCTGGGACTCTATTCCAGGAGAACTCAGACAAGCCAAAGAGAAATTAACCTCCCCCATGTCATGTACACTAGACAATCTGCAACTGAAGCTGAATTATTCAGCCTGTCAATGGGATACCGGCTACCCTGGCGTGGCTCCTTTTCAGGACTCGTCCTCCGCTGAGAAACCAGGCGTCAGAAAGGGTGCAGGCCATCAGGGCAACCCACCGGGGAAAGAGACAATCCAGGGGGAGCGAGGGAAGGGGCAGACACTAGCCAGATGGAAACAATACTGAACTGCGGGGGAAGGAGGAGAGGGTGCAAGACCGGCTTACGCTCTGAGGGAACTGAAACAACTTGGGAGAAGAATAGCAACAATGGCCTTGATTCTGATCTCCTGCCGTCAGCATAGGAGAGGAATAATGCCGCTGGAGTCACTGCAGCTGTATTGGTGGAAGTTCAGAGGCAGGCCACGACTGAGCCTGGCCCTTGCTTTTGACCCCTGTGGGGTCACGTCTTTTATCGTAGAATCATAGCAACATAGGGTTGGAAGGGACCTGAGAAGTCATCAAGTCCAGCCCCCTGCGTTGTGGCAGGGCCAGGTAACCCTAGACCTGCCCTGACAGGTGTTTGTCCAGCTGTTCTGAAAAACCTCCAATGACGAGGAGTCCACAACCTTTCGTGGAAGCCAGTTCCAGAGCGTCACTCCCCTTGGAGTTCGAACACTTTCCCGAATATCTAACCTACATCTCCTTTGCCACAGGTTAAGCCCATGACTTCTTGTCCTACCGCCAATGGACATGGAGAACAATTGATCGCTCTCTTCTTTATAGCAGCCATTCACGTATTTGAAGACTGTTATCCATTCCCCCCACTCCTCCAGTCGTCTTTTCTTAGAAATAAACATGTCCCTTTTTTTAACCTTTCCTCATAGGTCCGGTTTTCGAAAGCTTTGATCAGTTTTTGTTGCTCTCCTCTGGACTCTCTCCAATTTGTCCACATCCAGGAGCAGCACCAGGGTTTTTGGCGCCCTAGCCGGGGGTCCTTCCACGCTCCCGGTCGTCGTCGGCAATTCTGCGGCGGGGGGATCCTTCCGCACTCCCGGTCTTCGGGGCACTTCGGCGGCGGGTCCTGGAGCGAGTGAAGGACCCGCCGCAGAAATGCCGCCGAATACCCAGAGCGCGGAAGGACCCCCCCAATTGCTGGCGGACATCAGGAATGGTAACACACATAAGCCAGTAAGTGAAAGATTTAAAAGTCACTATCATTGAACAAAAAAACTTCAGAAACAGACTTCAAAGAGAAACAGCAGAACTAAAATTCATTTGCAAATTTAACACCATTAATCTGGGCTTGAATAGGGACTGGGAGTGGCTGGCTCATTACAGAAGCAGCTTTTCCTCTCCTGGAATTGACACCTCCTCATCTATTATTGGGAGTGGACTACATCCACCCTGATTGAATTGGCCCTGTCAACACTGGTTCTCCACTTGCGAAGTAACTCCCTGCTCTCCATGTGTCAGTATATAATGCCTGCATCTGTAACTTTCACTCCATGCAGCTAAAGAAGTGAGGTTTTTACCCACGAAAGCTTATGCCCAAATAAATCTGTTAGTCTTTAAGGTGCCACCAGACTCCTTGTTATTCCAGAACGATGTTCTCAATGAAAGAGAAGTCCGAAAAAAGCCTCAAGAATGATTCAAAGGTTAGAAACCCTGCCTCTTAGTGAGAGACTCACCGAGCTCAATCTCTTTCGCTTAATGAAGAGAAGGTTACGGGGTGACTCGGTCACAGTCTCTAAGTACCTACATGGGGTGCTGGGTGCTAGGATAGAGATATTCAGGCCTGTCTGCATAGGCCTATACTTTAAGAATTTAGGTGTATTCTGATCACTAAGCTGTTATCGAGGTAGAAAAAAAGTGATTTTAATTCTTTTTTTTTAGGTGTAAGGGAGAGTCTGAGGCTCTGCTCTTAGGCTAAGTAAGGCCTTCGGCTAAGCAGCAGAGGCAGCCCTGCGCTGAGAAGTGAACGGTCACATCCTCACATCCCAAACTAGTCCCATGGAAATAAGGTGCTATTGGCTGTTAGGAATCCAATCCTGTCCTGATATTCCTGTCACCTCCAGAGAAAGGGAAGAGCCTAGAAGATGTAAAAGGAAACTTAGGTTAATAGCATCCTGTCTGGCAAGAACTCACTTATCAATAGCTGGGGTGTAAAATTCTTGCTTCTGTATTGTTTTGTATGTTTATTTGCATGGTCTGTTTGGTTCTGTAATTGTTTCTGTCTGCTGTATAATTAATTTTGTTGGGTTTGTTAAGGTGGTGGGATATAATTGGTTAAAGAACCATGTTACAGTATGTTAGAATTGGTTAGTTAAATTTCAGTAACATGATTGGTTAAGGTATAGCTAAGCAGAACTCAAGTTTTACTATATAGTCTGCAGTCAATCAGGAAGTAAGTGGGGGGCAAATGGGAACAGGAAATGGGGGTGGGGAAATTGGAATCATGTTTTGCTAAGGGGGGAATAGGAACAGTGAATGGGAACAGGGATGGCTCTGTGGTGTCAGAGCTGGGAAGGGGGACACTGAGGAAGGAAACTGGAATCATGCTTGCTGGAAGTTCACCCCAATAAACATCGAATTGTTTGCGCCTTTGGACTTCGGGTATTGTTGCTCTCTGTTCATGCGAGAAGGACCAGGGAAGTGAGAGGGTGAAGGAATAAGCCCCCTAACATCTTGGTGCCGTGACTCAGATGCATCGCATCGGATAGGTGAGTGGCAGCCTGTAAGCCCCCCCCCCCCCCCCCCCAACAGTCCACGCAGCTCTGCTTGGAGGGGGTATAGCGAACTCTCGTGATGGTAGTTGCGGGTTCTGGCAAGCCAGGGAAAAGGATTTTTTGGATAAATGGATAAGGAAGAACCAGGGCCCATACCAGGAGCAGCGGTCAGCCTGGGATGAGATTAAAAAGGAAATGGATGCAGTGTTAGGGGACCCAGAGGTACGGGGGTGGCTGCGGAGCCCCCCCTCCTTTGGTATATGGGTAGTGGAAGAAGGTCCCTGCCCATGGGGACTGGACGCCCTCCAGGGAAAGGAGGCACTTCAGCCCACTTGTGAGAGGTTTGAAGTAAGGGCAGTGTGGGGTTCCATGCGGAGCGGATAAAGCACACGACCAATGTGGTTGCAAGCTGAATCAAATCCTGTTTATTACAAGCTTTCTTTTATAGTTTTTTCTCAACATTACATAACACAATTAGGCTATAATAACACATCTACAGATTGGAGAAGGAGAATCATGTGTTTATCACATGTATAGCCCCACACCGATTGGTTCAACTGTTCCTTACATAAGGCCATGATCATCTTATATAATCCTAGACCACCAAGGGGCCTTACATAAGGCCATGATCATCTTATATAATCCTAGACCACTAGGGGGCCTTACATAAGGCCATGATCATCTTATATAATCCTAGACCACCAGGGGGCCTTACATAAGGCCATGATCATCTTATATAATCCTAGACCACCAGGGGGCCTTACATAAGGCCATGATTTGTTTACCTGGCAAGTGTCCAATCGTGACCCTTACCTCCTCATGGAACTTTTCATTAGGTTGGTGTATTGATGATACATCCCCACACCTCCCCCCTTTTTCTTAAATAAGGCCTATAGGAGGGTCCAACTAACATTAGGACAATTACTAGCCACCTGACTACTTTTTTTTTTTTTTTTTTGAACCTATAAAACTGACAACAGGTGACATTTAACAACTGGGAAATATATGGAGAACTATTAAAAAACATAACATTACATAAATACCCACGAAAACCATTGGGGTGTAAATAAGGATAGCCAATAAGACATGTTCTAAAGGGATCCGATGGGGTGGCCATGGACAAGCAAAAAGGGCTTCTTGGCCAGTCTGGTTCGCCCAGGTGATACAAACATTTTGTCGTGGGTTAACAAAAGGTACAGAGTTTGGACATACAAAGACCCCTGCTCCTATAATAAGGAGTCCGAACAAATAGAAGCACAGCATTATCAGGTGTCTAGGTTGTAGCAAACAATAAGTGCAGGTCCGGTGCTGCAGGGTCGTCGTCCGGCTCCTGCGTGGCGGCGTCGGGGTCCTCAGCAATTCGTGTCTTGAGCCACGGCCGGACCCACTTCGCTGGAACCCACCGGGGACCCGCATTGGTGGAAACACATGCATATCCCCGTCCCCAGGTTAGTAAATCCACAGGGCCCTTCCATTTCTGCTGTGTATAATCAAACCATCTGACTGGGGGGCTTACCGCAGGTAACTGGTCGTGTTTCATAATGCCCGAGATGTGTCGGACAACTGGTGGAGTGTCGTGCGCCCCTACCTGTAACCAGTTGAGGACATAGAGCGCCTTAAAGAGACGGGCATGTGGTGTGCGCATGAGCGGGTCGAGGGCAGCTCCCCCTTTTTGTTTAAGCAAGAGCGTTTTCAGGGTAGCGTGAGAGCGCTCAACGATCGCCTGGCCGGTGGAGTTACCAGGGACGCCAGTGAGGTGGGAAATACCCCAGAGGGACAAAAACTGTGCCGTACGGCGAGAGACGTACCCAGCACCATTATCGGTTTTAATAGAGGCTGGGACGCCCATAACTGCAAAGAATGCCGGCCAATGCTTGACAACGTCCCGGGAGCCAGTACTGGGCAACACTGTGGCCCATAAAAACCCAGAAAAGGTATCGACTGTAACATGGAGGTGTTTAAGGGAGCCAAATTCAGAAAAAAAGGTGATATCGGTTTGCCAAATTTGGAGGGAAGACAGACCGCAAGGGTTCACCCCTAACGAGAGGGATGGTGGGAGGACATGCCGTTGACAACTGGGGCAGGATGCCACAACAGTGCGGGTGGTGGCTAACGGGAGCCGGAATTGACGGGATAGGGTACGGGCAGATTGGTGGAAGAAGTCATGGGAGATACGAGCCTGGGCAAAAGAGTCGGGGACGTGGACCGAGCCAACCAACTGATCAACAAGCATATTACCTTCAGCAAGGCCGTCGGTGATACCGGAATGGCTACGGATATGCATTATAAAATAAGGACAGGAACGAGCATCGAGAAGATGCCAAAGCTGAAGGAGGGCTTGCCAAAGCTCAGGGTTAGACACATGTTTAAGAACTGACCGCTCCAGACGGCGAGTCACCCCTACCGCATAAAGGGAATCACTTATAATATTAAGAGGCACATTAGGCCATTTGACAAAGGCACGGATGATGGCACGAAATTCCAATACCTGGAGAGACCCGTTAGCCACAACCATCTCATGATGCCAGGTACCAGCATCGCGCCATAAAAGACCGGCACGAGCCGCTCTACCACTAGCATCAGTGAAGACAGTAAGGCCCTGAACCGGGGAGGAACGTTGCATGAGCACCTTCTCTAATGGGATTGTGACAGAGAGGAGACGATGAGAAGGGTAATGATGAGTGACTTGACCTGTATAACCAGATAATGCTGCAGCAAAAACAAAATCATTAGCAAGAACATGAGCATACAACGTAACATTAAACGGTATATAAAGAACATCAGGTTCTGAACCAGTGATAGCAATCACACGGGCGCAGGCTATGACAATGAGGGATGCGATGGCTTCTACACGAGTAGTAACGGTTTTGGTGGGTTGAGAGGACGGGAAGATCCATTCAAGCCCAATTAACGGATCTGGTAACTGAGGGATCCACTGAAACAGCAACGCCTCCAGAGACGCATCCCTTGAGAGAATTGCTAGTGAAATAGGAGAATCGGGATGAACACGGCCAGAATACCGATGCGCGAGCTTATCCGCGATCACTTGCAGGGCGGCATGGTGTTCGGGTAGCAATACGCGGGGCTCATCCGGACTACGGCCACCTTTTAATAAACGCAGTAGCGGAGCGAGATCAGCATTAGAAATGCCGCAGAGGCCACGGACCCACTGCAGGTCACCGACAAGCCGCTGGATGTCATGTAAATTATGCACGGTAAGGTCAATAGTTAGTTTCTGTGGCCGTACAATAGAGTCAGTGATATGCATACCCAGATAAAAATATGGCACTTGCCGTTGTACTTTATCAGGGGCGATAACAAGACCAGCAGAGCACAAAGCGGTAGTGATCTCAAGGATAGCCGTATCACAATTGAGAGCGGCCCCGGTGAAAAGAAGGTCATCCATATAGTGATAGATTACCCATTGAGGATGTGCAACACGGAGTGGTTTGATCGCCCAGGCAACATATAGTTGACAGATGGTGGGTGAGTTTTTCATCCCTTGTGGTAACACAGTCCATTGATAGCGCTGAGTAGGCTCAGCTTTATTGATAGAAGGAACGGAGAAGGCAAACTTTTCCCTGTCTGCAACATGAAGCGGAATTGTAAAGAAGCAGTCTTTTAGATCTATGACAAGTAAGGGCCAGTTATGCGGGAGCATTGTAGGGGTAGGCAGTCCTGGTTGGAGAGCTCCCATGTCTTTCATAACGGCGTTCACCGCACGAAGATCATGGAGTAAGCGCCACTTCCCCGATTTTTTGGGAATAGTAAAGATGGGGGTATTCCAAGGGCTCACGGAGGGTTCAAGGTGGCCCTTGCTCAACTGTTCCTGGACCAATTCTCGTACATGGGCGAGCTTATGGGCTGGAAGCGGCCATTGAGCGACCCATACTGGAGTAGAGGTCAACCACTCCAGCTGCAGGATCGGCCGCCCCTCAATGGCCGCTAAGCAAAAGGAGAAGTCTGTAGTACAATCCCCCACTGGCTTAAACAATCACGTCCCAGCAGCCAGACAGGGGCAGGGAGAACATATGGTCGTACTTTTGCTTTTACCGCGGGCTCTCCCTCATCAAAGATAGTGATAAAGTATGTGCCGATACGGGTCAGTTGGGTACCTCCAATGCCGCGGACCGACGACGTGGCAGTTTGTAAGGGCCAAGACTCGGGCCAGTACTGAGCGGGCACGATGGTCACATCGGCCCCAGTATCTATAAGGGCTTCATGTTGGAGTTGGCGCCCGTCTGGACCGATGAAGCACACCTTCCGTAGTAGCTTTCGTTGCGTAACTGTCATGGCGAGGTTTATTTGCGGCGAGTCGGTGGATCCAAAACCACGGGGGCCGCGTTCTACCGCAGCGGTAGAGGGCACCGCACCCTGGAAAGGGATCAATTGTGCAATACGAGAACCCGCCACAATGTTAACCGGCGGGAAGAGGGCGCGGACCATGATTCCGATATTCCCGGTATAGTCGGCATCAATAAGGCCGGGTAGCACAAAAACACCTTGTTTGGATGTAGAGGACCGGCCGATTAAAAGAGCGCTAAGTCCATAGCCCAAGGGGCCAAACACAGTGGAGGAAATAACATGTACCTTGTCATCTTCCAGTGTTACATCTGCTGCAGTGGCCAGGTCCACTCCAGCACTTCCTCGGGTGGCTCCGGAGAGGTATTCCAAACAACCGGCCTGCCGTTGGGGAAGGTTTGTGTCATCACGCCCCCCCCGCCGGGCGCTCCGCGTCCCGTTTCCCGGTAACGGTGTACCATCCTTTTTGAAACGGGACCGGCATTCCGAAGCTCGATGGCCAAATTTACTACAGCGGTTACAAATGCCGGGAAAGGGGACATGCTTGTGTTCTTGCACAGAGTCCATCCCCTTCTTCTTGTCCCGCTTAGGGCAGTTACGTTTAAAGTGTCCCACCTGTCCGCAGGCGAAACAAGTTCCTGAGGGGCGCGGGCTGCCGTGTTGTTTGTTCGCCCCTATTAGTGGCTGGAGGGCGACCGCCAAGGCCGATGCCTGCGCCTTGGCGTGGACCTCTGCCTTTTCAGACTCCTCATATACAGAGGCGCGGTTGCAGGCTTCAATCATCTCCATCAGGGATGCTGTTTTAGGCAACGTTGCCAAAATACGGCGACAGACAGGGTTCGCATTCTGTGTGGCGAGATCAAGCCCGACAGCCGTCTTTGCTTCGGCCGTTAAGTTGGGAGAGCGATCTATCGCCTCTCGTAGTCGATCCAGGAAGGTGGAATACGGTTCCGAAAGCGCTTGAGTGATCTTAGCATACGGCGGCGTGGGTCTACCCATCTGTGGGACCTCCTTGAACGCGGCTAAGGCCAGCTCCTGCGAGTGCTGCAAAATGTGTGGGTCGAGTCGCGCCTGCACTTGCGGGTCTGCGTAGAGCCCCCGCCCCATAAGCACGTCCAGGCTGGCGAACTTAAGGGGATTGTCATCTGGTAGATCCAGGTTGCGGACAATGGCCATTTCCACTCGTTTGGTCCAGTTATCTTTCCACAATAGGCGTTGTGTCGGCGTCAGGAGCATGTCCGCAAATTTAACAGAATCATAGGGACACATGGCCTGTCCCACAAAGATCTGCTCAATCAGGGATTGCACATAGGGATTGTGCAGGCCGTATGACATAATGGATTTCTGCGCCTCTCTAACAAGCTTCCAATCCAATGGAGCCCAGTGCCGTCGGTCCGGATGATGCGGGTCCGTCACGACCGGGAAGGCGCTGGGGAGGAACTGACCTTCTATGTGGGCTTCTTTAATTAAACCAAACCATCTACGTACCGGATCCGGTGGGCCAGGTCCGCCGCCCGTACCCGGATCACTGTCTGGCACTATGGGCGAGGGGGCACCCGAGGAGTACGTAGGAGGGGCTATCGGGTTCATTGTAACGAAAGGATTTGAGGACGGGGCCACCAACGGACGGCCAGGTAGCGTGCGGCGAGGCGGCTTTGGCGGCAGCATGCCAGGGTGTAGCGGATGGCCTGCGCATCCTGTCAAGCAGTCCCACATGCTGCAAGCACAAGCTTTAGCCTGGCCGGGGGGGGGGGGGGGGGGCGGATGCGTTCGTTCGATAGTCCAATGTAGGCGGGCCCCCTTTCAGGGCTCGGAGCAGGTGAGACTGCGGGGGTGCCTCTCCGGCAATGCGTGACACGCGACTCAAAAGTTCCTGTAGTGTAAGGCCTTGCTTGTACATTTCAGCTCTAAACTCCTGGTCCGAATTTAAAACCTCCATAGGAGATTCGGTGTTGGGGGGTAACGGAATATCACAAGGGTCAAGTTCCGGTGCCGGAACCCACGGCGCGAGCGGAATAAAGGTGTTCTCACCTCCAAAAAATTCTCACGCTCCTACGGGCAGGACAGTCGGCGGCTCCGTCGGTACAGGTGACTCAGGCTGAGAGGTCACCCTTTTTTGAAAAAGGTCATCTATCGCCGACTGCACCTCAGCTTCGGCTGTGAGGGTCTCAATCAGTTTTTTAGATTTCCACCAAACTTGGCTCAAGGAGACAGCCTCTTTGTTGCCGTGGGCAACTGATTCCCATAGATCAGAGCCGAGGTTTTCCCAGACTGCTTTATCAAAGACAGTATCAGGAGTAAGAAAAAACCCGCGTCTCTCCGCCCATTCCAACAAACGGGACAACGCGTCAGAGGGAAGCTTCTCTCCCCGCTTTTCAGCGATGCGTAATAAAAAATCATGCACCGTCTCCTCCTCTGCAGACAAAGCAGAGCCCATTTTATTAAATGCAGCCGCTCACCTGTGAGCTCACGAACGTCTCTCTCGGACGACCAGGAGCCGGTATCCTCCGGTACCTCCTGCCGCGGCTGCCACCTCCGCCTTTTCTCACCGAACGCTTTAGTCGGCTGCCTCGATGTCCAAGCCGAATCACGTCGGGGTCACCATTTGTGGGGTTCCATGCGGAGCGGATAAAGCACACGACCAATGTGGTTGCAAGCTGAATCAAATCCTGTTTATTACAAGCTTTCTTTTATAGTTTTTTCTCAACATTACATAACACAATTAGGCTATAATAACACATCTACGGATTGGAGAAGGAGAATCATGTGTTTATCACATGTATAGCCCCACACCGATTGGTTCAACTGTTCCTTACATAAGGCCATGATCATCTTATATAATCCTAGACCACCAGGGGGCCTTACATAAGGCCATGATCATCTTATATAATCCTAGACCACCAGGGGGCCTTACATAAGGCCATGATTTGTTTACCTGGCAAGTGTCCCATCGTGACCCTTACCTCCTCATGGAACTTTTCATTAGGTTGGTGTATTGATGATACATCCCCACAGGGCAGCATTATGGGAAGCTGCCAGTAAACTTTCAAGGTTGGTGCTGTTTCAGCAAGGGCTGCTGAAGGGGTGTAAAGTAGCTAGGGGTGATTAAAGATGATTTGGCCCATCAGGGTTTAGAGTCAGAAGCAGAGTTAATAGACCAGCTTTAGGGACAGGAGCTGGGACTTGGTCCTGGGGAAGTGGAGGAAAAAAGAAAAGGTTTCAACCTGAAAAATGGCCGGGTTTACAGGAGCAGGTAACGACCCCCACTCTTCTCCCAGAGCCAGGCTGAGAACCTGGGGGGAAGGGTTCCCAACTGTTCCAACCCGGGGAGTCTACTCTTGGTTCAGCGCTAACTATATCCTTTTCTTCTTTTCCTTCTTCTTTCTCTCAGTTTACTTAATTTGCTGCTGGGAGCCTGTACTTTAAACTGACCTGACCGGCTTCATTGGTTTCTTTCCACCTCTTCCCCCTCCTCTCCCCCGGCCTGTCCACACTTTTGTTTTTCTGAAGTTTTAGTGGAGGGGACTTTGGATACTTATGTGAAATGTTTTTGGTGGTTTGTTTTGTTTGGGACAAAGTACGACGGAGGTCTGCTGTATTCCACTGGAATTTTTGGAGTAACAGATCCATGGGCAACCATGGAGACAAATGTTTTACTGCCCTTTGAACAGTCTCAGGGTAAAGACAGCACAGGTTAAGGCGGCTGTGTGGCAATAATTGTACTTGGTGGCTGAGCTGTTAAAAACAAAATGCGCTACCTTAAAAAACTAAATGTAGGAGTAAGTAATTTAAAAAAGTAAGTAAAAAGTTACAAATACCTTTTGCAAAAATTAATAATACAGGGTTTGGAGGAAAGGACACATTTGGGAGTTGTGAAAATGGTACAGGTAACAGTTGTGGTGTTACAAGAAGCAAGTTTTTGGTTTAATAATAAAACCCAGTTCTATAAATGTAACTGTATGTGCAACTCTGTGCAATCACATTGGATGGAAGCTTGGTAATTAAATTATACTGGGGGTCAGGAAGAGTGGCTACTACCAACACGATGCTTCTGTCCCCAGAAGCCTTTACAGCTATTCTGAGAAAAAATGGGCCCTTTTCCCACAAAAATGGTCTATAGGGGACTGCTGCAGGCAGCAGGCGGAGAAATAATCTAATCAAATTATTTAACTATTGGGTAATGTGATCAAAATCACTAAAGGAATGTCAGGGGTTTCTATTGGAACTTAACTTGACTGCCCCTGGCTGTCTCTGGTTGTGTAAAAAAAAAAAAAAAAAGTAATCAGTGCAAAAAATGTTAGGCAAAAATAGTTTTGTGCATGCATAGGAAAAGGAAAAGGGGAGCAATGATGGGAACACTGAGCCTTGGGGGGGCTCTGGGGGTTTGGACTGGTGGGGGTGCATGAAAACTCTGTGGGCATGGGAAGGCAGTTACACCTTGTGTAAAATTAAAAGGGCTAATATAATGTTATGGAGGTTAAACTATTTCCCAGGACATGTGCAGTGTATATTGGAAAAGAGGTAAAAGAAATGCAAACAAAACGTGGTACTTAATTAAAATCCTATTAGGGCTCCAAAAGAAGCCACAATAAATTGTGCTTTCTTTTTCCAATCTCTGTGTGTTTTAAAGCAGGAGATGAAAGTGAAAAGTAATGAGAACTCTGGTGGAAGTGAAATGTGTCCCTTTTAAGACAGTCTCTGAGCTGCTGATCGCTTTGGATCCAGAGGCAAGCCAAGAAAGCCTCTGTGTAAATGCAAATTACCTAACTGATGGGGGAAGAAGAAAACTACCCATAAGTAGCAGCACAAAAAATTTGGAAATAATAAATCCATCTGGTCAGCAAACAAGCTACTAGAAGACTCAGATTATGGCCCTCCAGAAGAGGGAGGTGAAAAAACAAGTCAAGCCTGGAAATAAGGGGGACAGGTTAACCCTAAGGGCTGTGTGTGGGTGGGTCGGGGGGGTGTACAAAGCCAAAATCTAAAGTTGTCTCTCAGCTATCACCTGAAAATAAACGTAAAGCTTGGTACAGCAAAAAAACTATGCAAACCTGGTCTGTTGTACAAGAGGGGAAACTGAGGCACGCCACCTCATAAATTTCATAAATGACCAGTGAGTGGGGTAATTCACTAGCCTGACTATAAAACAAAATAAGAACAGCCTAAAGGTAATTCTTCTGTTTTTCCTGCAATTAGCAAGGAAAAATGTAAAAGGAATTGGTATTATTATTAAGCAATAATCTGTCCCCACCAAAGGGGGTAAAAATTGTTTCTTTTGTTTTTCAGACACTCTACAAGCATGCCGGCACCAGCGAAAGAATAACCCAGAATACTATGTCAAGTATCAGGGGGTAGCCGTGTTAGTCTGTATCTACAAAAACAACAAAGAGTCTGGTGGCACCTTAAAGACTAACAGATTTATTTGGGCATAAGCTTTCGTGAGTAAAAACCTCACTTGCAGAAGAAGAAGTGAGGTTGCATCCGAAGAAGTGAGGTTTTTACTCACGAAAGCTTATGCCCAAATAAATCTGTTAGTCTTTAAGGTGCCACCAGACTCTTTGTTGTTTTTTTCCAGAATACTATGAATCTATGTTTTGCGTTGTTTGTCTGTGGTGTGTGTCTTGTTGCTAGCATGACGTGGGTGGGGGATGGCTTCAAAAGGCTGACAGGGGTGGAAAATGTGTACGAAAACGCAAAATGCTCAACGAGGAGGCCAGCACCTGTGTAACAGCTACCATGGTACCTGAAAATAGAACGGCAACTAAAATTCAGCTTCCTAAAGTTTCCCCCAATAAACATCAAATTGTTTGTGCCTTTGAACTTTGGGTATTGTTGCTCTGTTCATGCGAGAAGAACCAGGAAAGTAAAAGGGTAAAAACATAAGCCCCCTAACACGGGGGAGGGGCTGTAGGGAGCCAGGGTCTGATGCGTGCAGTCCCTTTGTGATGTCAGGACCCGCCTGGTCCTGGCCCTTTATGATGCGTCACTGGAACAAACAGCCTCTCGGGAGAGATCCAGTGGCAGCACCAGCAGGGAGCCCAGTGTCCAGACCGTCCTCCCCAGCACGAGGATGGGGATCACGCAGAGCTGGTTCTGGGCCTGCTGGGACAGCCCCTGGGTGTTGTACACCTGCGTCCTTCTGGTCCTGGTCATCCGGATGGCCATGGCGACCCAGCACAGTTTCTCCAGGAGAAGCGGGACGGTAGGAGGACACCCCCCCACATCCCCTCTGCAGCCATCCTACACTCTCAGCAGAGCTTGCCTGGACACAGCCCCATGGAAGGAAGGGAGGGAGGGTGGCCAGAGGCCCCCTGTTCTGACCAGGCCCCATTGGGCTGGCAGGACACATCGACAGAGAGAGACAGGGCCACAGACCGAGCTCGTGGCTCCATTCATGGGTTGTTCCTTACTGCCCCGACCACCCCAGCTAGCGATGATAGAACATTTGCTGCTACCTAATATAAGACATACCTGTGGCATTTTGTCCCTGGTGGGATCACTCCATATATAGTGATCCAGTTAGAAGAGGCTCTGTTCTTGAATCCTCCAGTTTTCATGAACACTTTAAATTCAGCAAAATCACAAAGAACAAAATGTCTGAAAAGAGCATGCAAATACAGACTTGTTTTGCTCAGATTAAAATGCAGAGCCGCCTTTAATTGCATTTACAGGTATATTCCAAGTTAAAATATTTATTATAAGATCAAATGAATAATTCATTACCTCCAAGCAACAAGTAGGATAGAAAAACCAGGAGTACTTGTGGCACCTTAGAGACTAACAAATTTATTTGAGCATAAGCTTTCGTGGGCTACAGCCCACTTCTTCGGATGCATAGAATGGAACATAATATTGAGGAGATATATATACACATACAGAGACAGGTGGGAGTTGTCTTACCAACTCTGAGAGGCCAATTAAGTAAGAGAAAAAACTGGGCTATCTTGATTATCACTTCAAAAGGTCTGATGCTTTTCAATATCTTTATCAATGACTTGGATGTCAATATAAAACTGCTGCTGATAAAAATGTGCTGAGGACACAAAGATTGGCAGAATGGGAAATAACGATGAGGACAGGGCAGTCATACAGAGAGTTCTGGAAAGTTTGTTTGGCAAATGGGGCCCATTCAAACAAAATGTGATTTCATACAGCCCAACACAGAGTTCTACATCTAGGAACAAGGAGGGCATATTCAGCTTTGGATTGAACGATCTTTAGTTTTGTATCATCTGCAAATCTGGCCACTTCACTCTTTCCCCCCTTTTCTAGATCATTTATGAATATGTTGAACAACTCTGGTCCCAGTACAGATCCTTGGGGGACGTTGCTATTTATCTCTCTTCCAGAAACTCACCATTTATTCCTACCTTTTGTTTCCTATCTTTAAAACCAGTTAGTGGTCCATGAGAAGACCTTCCCTCTTATCCCCTGACAACTTACTTTGCTTAAGAACCTCTGGGGAGGGATCTTCTTAAAGGCTTTCTGAAAGTTCAGGTACATGATATCCACTGGATCGCCTTTGTCCACATGCTTCTTCACCCCTGTGACATTACGCCCTATATTCTTCATAGAAATATTGTTCTATGAATATGGCATAACTAAGGTATGTTTTATGCAAGATAGGTCATGTGAGATATCATTGGAAAGGTTCTGATTTACTGAATGTGATTATCCTATTTGTATGGATGTATCATTTCTGTATCTGAAGTTAGGAATACGGGCTCTGTATCAATTACAAAAGTGCTTGTACCAGGGGAATGCCCACCAAAGAGTAGGCAATCAGCCTGGATGGGCCAGTAGGACTTTGAAGATACTAAACTTCCTCCTTCCTGAGAAGTTTCCTGGGATGCTGCTTTGACACTGCAGGGTCGTGTGATCCTGTCACCTGGTACTGGACATCATTTTGGACTGGTGGTATTTTTCCACTAGGAGGGAGCGGGGCGGGGGGTCAAATTGGGAGACAAAGGATTCCTGTCAAATCCAAATCCTATTGAAGGCTTGGAAGTGAGTTAATCTGGGTTCTTCTCCACCACCTCCCTGCCCAAAAAGGAAGACTGCTGAGAACACTTGGAGAAACAAAGGAACTAAAGTGTGGGGGAGGAGGGCGGGGGCTGAGCCCAGGTGGGAAAGATCTAGCCTGTGAAAGGAATACCTGGATATTAAACTGCAAGCAGTGCAGTTTACCTTCAAGAAACTTTGCAACCTGCACAAAACAACATTTAGGGTGCGAATGTGCTACTATTAACCAGTTAATTTAGCGTATTAAGCTTAGGTTGCGTGTTTTGTTTGATTTGCTCAGGAATCTGCCTTGATCTGTTTGCTATCCCTCATAATCTCTTAACATTTACCTTTTGTAGTTAATAAACTTGGTTTGGGTTTATTCTAAAAAACAGTTTGTGCAATTCGTAACTGGCTGGGGGGGAGCTATGCATATCTTCCTCCACATTGAGGGAGGGAGAGAATGTCATGAGCTTACGTTGTATAGATCTCTGTACAGCGCAAGGCAATATAATTTTGGGTTTACACTCCAGAGGGTGTGTGCACCTGAGTGCTGGGCGATCCCCGAGCTGAGTCTTCCCAAACAGAGCTGATCGCAGACTCTGTGTGATTCTACAGCTAGGTGTGTCCCTGTCAGTGTGTGTGTGCAGCAGGACAGGGTGAGGGAGCCCAGGCTGGTGGAACAGATGGGCTCAGTGGGTCCCCAGTACATCAGGTGGCACCCCGGAATGGGGGTCCAACCCCTCCCAACCCCCTCCAAGAACTCTAGTAGATTGGTGAGGCATGAGTTCCCTTTTCAAAAGCCGTGTTGACTCTTCCCCAACAAGTTGGCAGACCTTCATCAGCCCTATTGGGGCTGGCAGGTGTGGTGGGATCTACAGGCACCATATCCCAATGACTGCTGCTGGGCTGGGCAGGGAACCAGACCCAGCAACAGCACTTCTATTCTCTCCTGCAATGCTTCTAAACTCTGCAGGCTCCTGGTACCAGCCATCCCTGTTTCTCCAACCCCTGGATTATCCCAGTGACCCCTGTTATGGGCTGTGCTGTGTGTCCTATATTGGCTGCATCATAGGAAAGCACAATGCCTACCCATGATGCCTCCTAGTGCAATACTCTCCCACAAGGAAAAACTGCCCCCTGGCCCCACATGGCAATCACCTCTGGCTCATTGTTATCCCCGTTTTATTGGAGTTCTCATATAACCCTGCTGCTTTCTCTGTGTGTGGCAGGCTTCTCCGAGGAAGACGAGGCACAGGGACAAAAGGAAGAAACCGAAAGGTAAGCAGCCCCTGACCCCACAGCTGCGGTGGCAGACTCGGGCCCCACGCAAAGCAGAGAAATAGGGTCTATTCCCCCACCTGCCTCCCCTCTTCCTGCGAAGGCGCAGACATGCCCACAGTCGTGCAGAGGCGCTGGCTGGGGCCCCAGAAATCTGGGGCTCTGGGGCGCTAGGAAGCAGAGGGTGCCCAAGCAGCTCAAGGTCTCCTTTATGTCTCACTTCTGGCAGGTTTTGGATGCTGTGAGGAAGGGTTGGAGGAGACTTGTGCACCCCTAGGGACATGGTAAGCAATGCCCCCCTCCATAAATCTGCAGTGGGTCAGTCCCCTCCTCTTGCGTCATGCAATTCATCCCCCCCAGGGGCAGTAGCCCTACTAATCCCTCCCCTGCCCCGACCTATAGACCAGGCAAGCAACTATTCTCCTTAGAATCATGCAATTCATCCCCACCCAGCAGAAGTTGCCATCTCTAATCCACCCCCATGCGTCGTACAGTGGGTCATTCCTTCCTCTAGCATCATGCGGCTCATTTAACCTGGGGTTCGGGGCGGGGGCGGTAGATTGTGTCGACTGGACTGGACCATCCTCCCCTCCCAAGACGGGGAGAACATGTTTTCTGGGAGCGGCCCCGTGCACACCAGGGAGGTGAGGTGGAGAGTTCAGGAGGAAGGCTGGCTTTTCTGGTACGGTGAGTAGGGTGAAAAGGATCCGGTAGCACCTGTATAATGGCCCCTCCTCCACCCCGCAGCATGGGTTCCCAGTAGGATTGGAACCCTGGACCTTCAGCTCTGCAGCAGAAAGAACCCCTTAGAGCTAAAGAGGGAGCTGCATTAGTTGGTAGCTGTAGTAGGCTGTTATCCTATATGTTGATAGCGTCTGCAGAAGGGACATGACACACACGCTGCCAGCAGGATACACTCTCCCCTTCTCCGCCCTAGACAAGGGTCACCTAACAATCCAGCTAACCCAAAACCCGAACACCCAAGGCCTAGGTATTGCAGGGGAGGAGGCTGCCTCAGTGGAGAATGGGACAGGGAGCCTTTCAGTGCCGCCCCTCTGGGTGAAAGAGGGCCTGAGGGCAGGGCCGGCACTCAGCTACCTGCTCTGTCTGTTCCACAGCTGCCTCACGCACCTGGAGCAGCTCCCCTGGGCTCACCGCCTCAGGATCGTTGAGAGGAATATTCAGTACCTGGCCAGACACCTGGATGAAGTTCTGAAACCGTAAGGCAACTGCACGGGGGGCACCAGCCTGGGGGCTGGGTGGGAGGGGATAGTGAATGGAGAGAGGCGGGAGCAGAGAAAACCAGACACTCCAGGATCCTAAAATGACAGGGGAAAGGCCACTAAGAGGCTTTAGCTTCCAAGGTGAGATACCAGTGACAGTGAGGTGAGGGATTATCGGAAATTAAATGCAGAGACCACAAGCTGGGTTGTGAGTAGGATCAAATCCTTCTGTCCAGCAATATCTCCGAGCAGGCGACTGTCTAGAACCTGCCCCTGCTCCCTGCTGTGTTTGAAAGAAACAGCAATCAGATGACCCCCTGGGACGGGGTGTCCACCCCACACAGGACTGGAAGGGGCTAAGGTGGCCAGGCAGACCCATTAACTCCACAGGTGCCCCTGGAGGAAGAGCCAGGGAGCAGGGAATTGATGGCAAGCAGGCTCAGCTGGGCAGGACTAGGCGGGGCCCCTAAAGCCAGGAAGCTGGCACCAGACAGGGGCTGCTGCTGGGAAAGGGCAGCCCCTCCCGGGGCAGAGGGGGACGTGTTTGGAGCTGGTGCACCCAGAGCAAGGAGGGGAGCCAGGAGTGGCAGGAAGCAGTCCAGGGAAGTAGCAGGGAAGGCTGGGAGAGGAAAGCCCAGAACTGCTGGGTTGAGGGTCCCTGGCCTGGAATCTGCTGTAAAGTTCTTTTTTGACCCCTGTTTATGGTCTTGGCCTTCACAACATGCTCTGGCCAGGGTTACACACACGCTCACATCTTCCTCACCCAGACCAATTTTTGTAGCTAATCTTTCTATTAAAATAGCACTAGGTCCCCAATCATGCTCAAGGCCCCATTGGGCTAGGTGCTGCACCTGTGCATGTGACGAAGGGGTTATCGTTATAGATCAAATGAGTGCCAGCTCCCCCTCTCAGTCCGCTGTTAGCCAGTTGATGTCCTTGTGTCAGAGTGTGGTGTGCCATGCATGCCTAGGCACTGCCCCATTGCAGTACAGTTGGAAGGCTGTGCCCAAGCCCCGCCTTTGCTCAGCAGGGCCATGTCCCATCGGTCCCTGTCTGCTCTCTCCCACAGGCCGAGTGTGACGACATCTGCGGTGAGCCAGTTCTCCTATTTGTCTATGGAATGCAACCCCTCTTCCCTCTGGAGTCACAGCTCCTTTTCCCTGCGAGAAGCCTCCGTGACTTGGTCAGAGCCCCTCTGCCGCACAAGGGAGATTGTGCCTGTCGCGGGCTGGGAAGGATCCACTCATCCCATCCAAGCCCAACCTCTCCCCAGGCCTCCTGTCCACAGCAGACGAGACCGGCGAGAGCAGATCACGGGTCTGGACCAGACGTCAGCCCATGGCTCAGACTTCAACATCCGACAGAAGCTTTTGGAGAGCCAACTGGGGGCACCTACCCTATCCACTGAGTCGCTGGCCAAGGTGATCCCTAACGCCCCTGCTCCGCAACCACCGGACAGAGACCCCAGGGTGAACCTCAATGTGAGCAGGGGCCCTTTCCTAAGCGATGAAGTCTGGGAGGAGCTGGACTGTCACGTGCACTCAAAGAGACTCCAGCACGAGCAGGGCTTACCCCTCACCCCCCAGAAACCCCACACGGCTCTTCTGCCTCCAGCTCCACAAACAAAACCCCTGAGATCCGACACCAGCCCTCAGCGTGCCCAGGAGATCCAGGAACCATGTGTGTGCCCCTCGGGATCCCTGCCCCAAAAGGCCCACAGGATCATGGCATCCCCTGGTGCCATCCTCGCCAGGCTTGTGCCCACGGCGGTGGTCAAGCTGCAGGAGCACGTGGCTCAGAAATGCTCGGAGATCCAAATGCAGGCGTTTCCTAAGATGGTGGGAGAGTCGCACAGAGATGCTCCCCTCCTGAGAGAGACTGTCCTGCCTGGGCCACTCTGCCCCCCTGGGGAGCCAGGCCAGCCCAGGACAGCGGCATTGCCAACGATGGGACAACAGCCTGCCCACCCCATCGCACTCCACATAAGGCGTGAGCATCTCGTCATGCAGCGGGGGCGGCTCACCCTGGACCCAGAGCCCCCGGCAAAGCTGCCTCACGCCGTCCCAGCCAGGGGAGCTGGGGTGGAGTTCAGTGAGATGGAGACCGATTTCCTGCTCGATGAGGTCAGGGAGAACTGGGACTGGCACATGCAGCGGAAGAAGCTGCAGCAGGAGTGGGGTTTGCCGGAGGCCCTGTGGAAATCCCTGCAGGCTTTCCTACCCCCGGTTCCCAAGCTGTCCTCCCTGAAGGCAAAGCCCGAGGTTGAGGTGGTTCCCATCCTTGGGGAGCCGCTCTTCCTTGGGAGGGACGTTAAAAAGCAGCTGGAGTTCCACATTACAAAGATTCAAGTGCAGCAAAGATGGGGACTGCCCATGAGGATCCAGGATTCCCTGAGGAGGTTCATGTCTCCTTCCCCAGAGGAGAGAGGCCGGCTCTCTCACCCTACCTGCGGGGGCATCGTGACTCCGTACCGGTCACCGTTTCAGGTGCGTTCCAAGGAGGCTCGGTCTATTCAGTTGCCTCTAAGGGCCCCCAGTCAGAGGTGGCTGGAGGATGTACATGCCCTACCCACCGACAGAAGGCAGCAAATGGCCAGGGCTTACTCCTGGAACCATCCTGGGGCAGCAGCTTCGAAAGGGAAAGAAACCCCAGACCACGGCAGCGCATCGCAGACAGGGAAGCAAAGCACAAGCTCCTCTTGTTCCACACGTCCTCCAACGCCAGTGGAAGATACCACCATGGAGACGGGCAGGAGTGAGGGCGCGGCAGGAAACCAGGCCAACCCAGATCGCTGCACTCTGACAGCAGGGGTGGATCTGACATCGCCACCTCCAGGAACCGCAATAACAGAGAAGTCGCTCGCAGCGACACTCCACATTTATAGGAGTGAGTTGAGAAAGCCCCTGACCAATGTGAGCGGCACCGAAGGAACCGAAGAGACGCTGGAGCTGCACATGGAGAGGAAGGTTATCTCGGGGGAAGGCTCCTGCCTGAGGCCAGAGGCACAGGCAGGTGAGAGCAGGGCAGATCTTCCCAGGACCCAACGCCACCAGGTTGACCCAGAGGCACCAGGCTCTGGGCAGCTGACAAGATCCATCCTTGACTCTCTCATTGCTGGGCAGGCTGCGCACAACCAGCAGATCAAGCACCTGATGGAAATGTTGAGCAGCTCCTGCCCCTTGGCAGGCCAGGTCTCAGTCTGCCAGGTGTGCCGCAAGGCACAGCCAGGAACGATAAAAGGTCAGAAAACTCAGGAGGAGACACAAGGATCTGCTGAGCCGCATGGTCTTCGAGACGTCACGGCTCCACACGGGTTCGATGGAACTGTGAGTTCAAAGCTCTCCAGGGACCAGCCGCCAATCAGAGTCTGCAAGAAGTGCAATAAGGTTCGACAGAAGAGACCTGCTGTCTCTGCAGGTGCTGACTTGCCCAGAAGATCCCATGGAATTCCACAGCGATGGACTCCAGGAAACTCCTCAGCGTCATCCAACCACAACAAGCTGCCAGTGGTGTGGCTCCTTCCGGCAGACGGGAGCAAGACGCAGGATGGAATGGGGAAAACGGCCCCCACCAAGAAACCAAAGATGGTGTCCATTGCTACGAGTACAACAGGGCTTTCGCAAGCTGGGGAGAAAGCAACTGAGAGTCCTGACGGTTCTCCTCCAAAGCCAGCAAAGGCCTCCAGAGCTCGGACACCATCCCCTTCAAGGAGCAAAGTTCCAGTTCTCAAACGGATCTTAATGTGCCTCAAGAAAACCTTCTCCGAGCTAAAAAAGAAAGCAAAGTCCCAAATGTCCAAGGACTTTCGTTCAAGAAGACCCGATACTAAATTTACAAAGCCACCCTTTTGGAAGGCAAGGGCCTCCAAGGGTGTTTGGTATTAGTATAAAGCCCTACCATCAACCCCGCCACTTGACCCTTTAAGCCCCGACCACCTGTCACCGGAAGTCCCACCCATGGGGGGTATTACTTCCGGGGTCAAGGCAGACACATGACCGGAAGCAAAGTGCCCTCTACCAATCAGGAGGGGTTTCGCTCACGTAGGCCTGCCCCGAGAGGAGATTTGACCAATATGGGGGAGTTCCAGGGCGGGGTGACCAATCCAGAAGGGGTTCATGTGACCCCTCTAAGAACTCCTCCCACCTCCCTCTACCAATCAGGAGGGGTTTCAACCACATAGGACTGCCCCGAGAGCAGATTTGACTGATTGGGGATGTCCCGGGGCAGGGAGACCCATCCGGAAGTGGATAATGTGACCTCTCTAAGCAGGGCCGGCTCTGGCTTTTTTGCCGCCCTAGGCAAAAAAGCACCCGCCGCCCCCCCAGCACCACCAGCGCGGCAGAGGAGGGCGCCGAGCAATCCCCGACCGGCCGGAGCGCCGGGGGGAGGGCGGGGAGCCCAGCCGGGGCTCTCCGCTCTCCCCGGTGGCCAGAACGTCTGGGGGAAGGCGGAGTGCCCCCGGCGGCCAGAGCGCCGGGAGGAGGGCAGAGAGCCCTCCCGGCGGGCAAAACGCCGGTAGGAGGGCGGAGAGCCCCCGGCAGCCAGAGCGCCGGGAGGAGGGCGGCCAGAGCGTCTGGGGGAAGGCGGAGAGCCCCCGGCGGCCAGGGCGCCGGGAGGAGGGCGGCCAGAGCGTCTGGGGGAAGGCGGAGAGCCCCTGGCGGCCAGAGCGCCGGGAGGAGGGCGGAGAGCCCCCGGCGGCCAGAGCGCCGGGAGGAGGGAGGAGAGCCCCCAGCGGCCAGAGTGCTGGGAGGAGGGCGGAGAGCCCAGCCGGGGCTCTCCACTCTCCCCAGCGGGCAGAGCGCCGGGAGGAGGGCGGAGAGCCCTCCCGGCGGCCAGAGCTCCGGGAGGAGGGCGGAGAGCCCAGCCGGGGCTCTCCACTCTCCCCGGCGGCCAGAGCGCCAGGAGGAGAGTGGAGTGCCCCGGCGGGCAGAGCGCTGGGGGGAGGGCGGCGAGCCCGGCCGAGGCTCTCCGCTCTCCCTGGCGGCCGAAGCGCCGCGGGGAGGGCGGCGAGCGCAGTCGCGGCCCCGCTCTCGGGCCGGAGCGCCCCGCCGCGCCGCCCCCCTCCAGGCACCGCCCCAAGCACATGCTTGGTGGGCTGGTGCCTGGAGCCGGCCATGTCTCTAAGAACTCCTCCCACCGCCCTCTAGCAATCGCAATGGGTTTCGGTCGCATAGGACCGCCCCGAGAGCAGATCTGACCAATCGGGGGTGTTCCAGGGCGGGGTGACCCGCCCAGAAGAGGGTCGTGTGACCCCTTTAAAAACTCCTCCCAGCGCCCTCTGCCAATCAGCGTGCAGCACCATCACCCCATAAGTCCCACTGCCGGGGCAGAAGAGGCCATCTTTTACCAAGAACGCGTGCTCTAGAAATCGTGGAAACATGGTCTCCTTCACCACTCCCGTGAGAACTTCGGACTTTGTTCTAGCCCCGAGGGCCTTTGACCATCCGCGGAGAAAGCGCTACATCAGCGACAGTTCCGAGGAGGAGGAGGGAGCGACCGAGGGGAGCCCTTTGGCCCAGCCGTTGATGGATACGCCAGAACCCGAACCCAACTGCTTGTGAGACACCCCGATGAGCGTGGTGGCCTCTTGTCGTCCATACCCCTGGAGGAGGAAGGCGAACACAGCTTGGTGGAGTCACCGGAGGACAAGGTGAACGGAAAAGACGTCGCTCAGGTAAATGAGTGATTAAGAAGTGACGGTTGATGATGGGGTGTAATGGGGTTAGGAACCGGAGGTGGGTAGGGGGGGTTGTGTAAATTTAAAAACAAGCAGTGGGAATTTACACTGTTTCTTTTCTGAAAATCTCTCGACAGCTCGACGATGCCTTTCTAGAGGAGCAGGAGGCCCTGGACAGCATTGCATCAAGCAGCGAAGATGAACTGGGCCTACCTTGGTTTTGCTCAACGCCGATACAAATTGTTGAAGAGGACTCCGAGGATGATGGCTATGAGGAGTTTAGGAGGAGGCTTGGCATGGAACTAACTGAGCCAGTGCCACGTTGTGAGCGTAAAAAAAGTCCTGCGGACTATTGTACACGTTGCTGTTCATGCTGTCCTTAATCACTGCCTTAGGGAAAAGCTTTTTGAAGATTGTGAGGGCTGTGTCATAGATGCGTCAGCCCAATGGCACCATGACTGTGTGACTTGGACTTCAGTGGCTATAAACTGCAAACTCGGGGGCCTGTGTGCTGAGCTGTGTTTGGAAATCCTATTAAACACTGTTATTGCCATTGGTTATGCTACGCAATGTCTGTGCCTAACCCCAGAACATTTAGCGCCAAGGGCTAAATTGATAAAAAACAAGCCCCAAGACATTCATTGAGCTGTGCAAAGGGCCTCCACTTGGAATGGGCACTGTAAGAGGCAGGGCCGGCTTTAGCAAGAGCGGGGCCCAATTCCTGGGGGCGGGGCTTGCTGCAAGCCCCGCCCCCAGGAATCGAGCCGAGCCGCGGGGGGGGGGGGGGGGACCCGAGCCACACCGCGGGGGGGGGAGGGGACACGGGGAGACCTGAGCCGCGGGGGGGACGGGGGGGGGACACGGGGAGACTCGTGCCGCACCGCGGGGGGGGGGGGACCCGAGCCGCGCCGCAGAAGCCGCGCCGGGGGGGGACCCGAGCCGCGGGGACCGGGCCGGGCCGGAGCCGGACCGCGGGGCCGGGCTGGAGCCAAGCCGGGCCAGAGCCCTTCTCCCGCCCCCACCACCCCAGCTTACCTTGTGCTGCTGGCCCGCCCCTGCTTCGTCTCAGACTTCCCGTAGCAGGGGAGGGGGTGGAGCGTGCAGGGGAGGGGAGGAGGGGGAAGTGAGCTGGGGGCGGGGTGGACAGCTGCAGCGCAGGGCCCTCTTGGCGCGGGGCCCAATTCAGCCGAATAGGCTGAATCGGCCTAAAGCCGGCCCTGGTAAGAGGCCCTACAGAAAAATGTATTTGAACTAAAAGAAAAAAAAAGAAAAGAAAAGCAGCCCAGTTGTGCAGACAACGTATTCCCCCAGCCCAGCCCACAAAAGGGAATGCTAGGGAGGGGTGAGCCAATCAACCTGCTGACTATTTTGAAACAAAGAGTTAGGATGGTATAAAAACCTCAGGGAGCTTGGAGCCTGTCTCTTCCAACAGAAACGCTCTTGAATTGCTGCTGGACTGCAAGAGGAGGTATGCGCCCTGTTTTGAACTCTGAAAATAGATATTCTATAATGCCATTCTTTGGCCATGCCGTCTTAGTAAATAATGGTGCCTGGCTTTATTGCAGTGTGATCTGTTTAGCATGGAACCAGGAACTTTAAGCTGCATTTCACCACCAGGCCAAGGTAAAAACCATTTTAACTATAGATGTGCTTAATACTGTTAAATTAAAAAAAAAAACTTTCAGCTATTACACAGGTTGTATAGGGATTTGGGGGTAATTGTAACTTAACATTTTTGCTTGTTCTTTAACCTGAAGGCCCAAACACACATGGCAGGGGTGGGGGCGGGGTGGTGGTGGACAGAACAACCATGTGCCTTTTAAATGCATGTGGGTTTATTGAAAAGTATTTTCTATGGATTTTAAAAGCAGTTTGGTTTTTATTTTGCAAAATGAGATGTCTTTTTACAAAATGTTTGTGGGTTTGTTTTTTAAAGCGGTAGAAATAAATTCAAAACCTGTGTTTGTTGTACAGCCTGAAATGGATTATTCTGTGTTAAAGCTGTGAATTTTCAAATAGAAAAAACACCGTAACGAATATTTTATTTTTTTAAGTTTACAAGACAGTTTCATGTGTTTTATAATGTTGTTTGCTTCACAGTACGGTCAAAACATGAGAGGGCAAACAAGCTCAGAAGAAAAAGGAAAGAGACAGCTGAAAAGGAAAATTCACCAGCATCAATGACTGATGGATGGATGAAGCCCAGTAAATATATTTTGCTTATTTCTTTGGTTGTTTCATGAGGTTTTGTATTTTAAGTAAATCCATAGGTGTGGGTGAGAAAGATGGTAAAGTTCAGTTTCGTAAAATGTCTTTTCTCCCCCTCATAGGCACGGGCAGCTTTCCTGACAATGCTGTAGTCGAAGCTACAGGGACACCTCCACCAGAATCGCCAAAGAACCAGGAATCTGCTTTGAGACCTTTAACAACGCTAACACAAAACAGCACAAGCAGGAGCGCCGCCAGCTTTTCTGCCGCCCTAGGCAGTGGAAGGTCCCGCCCCGAAATGTCGCCCCCCCCACCGAGGCAGCGGAAGGTCCCGCCACTAAAATACCGCCACGGTCGCCGCCCCCCCAAATTGTAGCGCCCTAGGCGACCGGCTAGGTCACCTAATGGGTTGCGCCGGCCCTGAGCACAAGGGTGCAGATGAAACATCAGGGCAGTCCAAACCTCATATACGTCAAACCCAAGGACAAAACAAAAGACTCTGGTAAAGACCAACCACGCAAACACAACTCCAGTTCCTCAGCGGCCACCATCACACCAAGCCCTGAGAAAACTGAGCAAAACCGCTCACATTCACAAACCCAGAGCACGCACTCTAGGGGTTGTGAATAAAAAACCAAGGACTGACAAACCATTCTCCCAACACCATAAGCTCGTCACAGCTCCCCCATATTCTAGTATTTGGGGAAAGTATGATGCTTCATTCAGAAAACTAATGAAGATTTGGGGAAAATATGAGGCTTTGTTCAGAATACTGGTGGCTGCTATATCCTCAGGGGTCTAAAAGAAAGGAGGGCTGGAAACCACGTCAAAAATGCAAAAGCTCTGGCGGGTGACTTTTTGAAAAATGCTTCAATTTTTCCAAAAGGGGGCTCTGAGCAGGCGTGACTAGCCGTGGAAAGGGGCCTGGGTAAAAAGGGCACCCTCAAGGGTACACATCAGCTCAGGTGTAAACAAAATGGGGGACAGCTCTTGGTGGACAAACAAATGGCGGCCAAAAAGTTCCAGGCCAGGGTCTCAGTAAAAATTTTAAAAAAGGCTAAAGAGGTAATGAGGAAAAAAAACAAAAAGAGATGCCCCCTACTGGAGGCTCTCAAACTGGCTTGTCTGAAAATGGGGAGGTGGAACCCGACTCTCACGCAGAATCTGGTTTAGAAAATTCCCCAGAGGGCTCTCTAGAAGGTCCCCGTCTGCTCCTGATGACCCTCACGGAGGCCCCTCGGAGTCTGACTCTCAAATAGCATCTGCTGTAGAAGATGCCGCTGACGGTCCCATAGAGGAACCCCCAAGTAACTCTGAAAATGCAGAGGTGTATATGGAGAGAGTGAGAAGTTGGCAACGTGAATTAGATTTGGGGGGTCGGTGTATTGTGAGGAATTTCGTTTTGTCAATCCTGAGGGAATAAATTCAGCTCAGCAGGTTGTTGAAGCCATACACAGGGGAATACAGTTAGTTCTGGATGACGTTAATGGTGATTATGATGATTATGTTCAGTTACGTTTAGAGAGCCAAAATTTAACTAACCCTTTGTTTTCGGTCAGAAGAACTAGGGATGAGCTGTCTGCTGAGGATTTCTTAGCTCAGGCCTGAAAGCTGCTACAGAGCAATAGAGAGTTGCATCTCGATGGGACGTTGCGCCTCGTTGTGACAGTTGTAAAAAACAGGGGTGGGGGCGCTCGTAGAGTTTTAAATTCTATCCACGGTAGTCAAATCCTCCATAAAAAGAGACAATGCTTAGTAGACCTGATTTACACCGGTACCAATCTGTGTTTTGTGGGTGGGCTCTTGGCTCTATGTCCGACCGTCAACCTACAGACGTGGAATTGTTAGCGGGGGCGAGAAAGTTGCATGAGAACCTGGGGTGGTCAGATCAAAAAAAGGTTCTGCTCAGTGACGTAGCAACGTTTGAAAAGCATCTAGGAGTCAATATACAGGTGGTGCTGTATGCGGCGAAAGGCGGATGGGGCTTTTTTAAAACGGGGGGCCCAGTGTACCCCAAGACTTTTTTCATCCTGTTGCACGATGAGCATTACTATGGGGTTCTGGATGTGAAAAGGTTGTTTGGTGTGAAGAATTATTGTGAGTTTTGCCACATGGTGTACAGTCACGACCACTCTTACAGGTATCGTTGCCGCCTCTGTTTGAGCGTAACATGCTTGGACAGCATGGGCGTGCAGCTGAGGTGTCCTAGCTGTAGACTGTATTGTCAATCCAAAGAGTGTTTAGACGGACACGTCGACTGTGCATCGAAAAAACAAGTCGAATGCCTGTCTAAAACTTTGTGTGATAAGTGTCAGTCTTATGTGGACAAGCGGCACAGGTGTAAAGGGAGGCGGTGTAAGCAGTGTCAGGGTTTGATCGCTGGTGATGTAGACAGTCACCTGTGTTTTATGGACAGCCTTAGAAAGCCCGAATCATCAGAAAAGTATCTTTTTTTATGATTTTGAATGCACGCAGGAGACTGGGTTGCACACGTCCAATTACATTTTTGTTATGTCCCTAAAGCCAGAAAAATCCTGGGAATTTAAGGGCGACGAGTGTCTTTCTATGTTTGTTGAGACCTTTATTGGCAAAGAGTTCCAGGACTACACGTTCCTAGCGCAAAATTCCAAAGGTTACGATACGTACTTCATCGTTAGAAAGTTACTGAAGGAAAAGATGTGCCTAGAACTGATCACTCAGGGTACCACTTGGGGCCAGATTCACCAAAGGGCTTAAGTGCCTAACTGATGGTTTAGGCACCTAACTGCCAGAATCAGGCCCCACTGGGATTCCCAACCCCCCACCCAGCTGCTGCTCACCACTGCAGGGTCCTAAACTCACTTGAAAGTCATTTACAACAAGAGGGTCCTAGGAGAAGGGTTTAAAACCCTGCCCTATGGCTTTTAAAAATGGATACGAGGTGGAAACACCCCTTTTCTGCAATTCTCGCGGGGCCTAGCAACTGCGGGAAAAGTTACTTTATAAAAAATGTGTTGGATAATGCCAAACAAACACTGTCTGTTATGCTTGAGAATATTGTGTGGTGTTACAGTTGTTGGCAACCTCTGTATAAAGAACTGCTTGTAACAGCTGGGGTTGCTGACCGAAAACATGTCTAGCTGTGTAAAGAGAAACCTGGTCCTTTTAAAATTACTTAGCAAATCGTCCCCGCAGCAAAGGAGGGCTAGACTATGTTCGGCCTCCGACGATTTAGTAGCGGCCATCTCAGAAATAGCGCTCAAGCTCCCAACTTCCCTGGGGGTGTAATAGATTTTTCTTCCATTTTGTCCTTTTCCAGATTTTCGTCTTGATATCTGTGTCTCATATAATGCATCAGCTGTTTTTGCTTATGTCTATTTACTCCCACAGGGCTACCGATGTGTAAGTTCTCAAAAGGCTTCTAGAAAGGCATCGTCGAGTTGTTGAGAGATTTTCAGAAAAGAAAGTAAGCACCCCACTGCTTGTTTTTAGATTTACACAACCCGACGGTTCCTAACCCCATTACACCCCATCATCAACTGTCACTTCTTAATCACTCATTTACCTGAGTGACGTCTTTTCCGTTCACCTTGTCCTCCGGTGACTCCCCCGATCTGTGTTCGCCTTCCTCCTCCACGGACGTGGACGACAAGAGGCCACCACACTCATCAGGGTGTCTCACAAGCAGTTGCGTTTCGGGTTCTGGCGTATCCATCAACGGCTGGGCCAAAGGGCTCCCCTCGGTCTCTCCCTCCTCCTCCTCGGAACTGTCGCTGATGTAGCGCTTTCTCCACGGATGGTCAAAGGCCCTCGGGGCTAAAACAAAGTCCGAAGTTCTCACACGGGTGGTGAAGGAGTCCACGTTTCCACGATTTCTAGAGCACGCATTCCTGGTAAAAGATGGCCCTTCTGCCCCGGCGCTGGGACTTATGGGGTGATGGTGCTGCACTCTGATCGGCAGAGGGCGCTGGGAGGGGTTTTTAAAGGGGTCACACGACCCTCTTCTGGGCGGGTCACCCTGCCCTGGAACACCGCCGAATGGTCAAATCTGCTCTCGGGGCGGTCCTATGCGACTGAAACCCATCACAGTTGGTAGAGGGCGCTGGGAGGAGTTCTTAGACAGGTCACATTATCCACTTCCGGATGGGTCACCCCGCCCCGGGACACCCCCGATTGGTCAAATCTGCTCTCGGGGCAGTCCTACGTGGCTAAAACCCCTCCTGATTGGTAGAGGGAAGTGGGAGGAGTTCTTAGAGGGGTCACATGACACAATTTGCTTCCGGTCATGTGCCCGCCTTGAACCCAGAAGTAATACCCCCCATGGGTGGGACTTCAGGTGACAGGTGGTCGGGGCTTAAGGGGCCAGGGTGTGGGGTTTAAGGGGCCAAAGGGAGGTGTTACGGTTTGATTGACGGTAGGGTCCTTATACTACTTCCGTTTTCCATACTACTGAATCCCACCCTGCCAGCATGCCCACTAACAGAAGGGGCCCACAAATTCCACCATCTCCCTAGCATCCAACGGGCACCATCAACACAGCTCTGTGTCAAGGCATCCCCCATCCTCCGTGGCCTGCCATGCCCCTGCTAGTCCAGTCCAAACAATGCACCTGGAGAGTGATGGTCTTGAACACACAACTCTGAGTCCTGATGTGCAACTGCCCTCTGCTCTGCCTCTCTCCGCTGAGCTCTGCTGCTGCATCCCACTCTGCTCTGCTCTGCAGCACCCTTGGCGACTCTAGACCTGCGCAGGGGACAGATCATCTTGCCGAACTGCCTGGTATTTTTTATGATGAGAACGAACCTCAGGACCGTTGCCCTCAAACCCAAGTCACACATACGCCTGATCAGGCTATAATCAATCCAGTCTCAGTTCCACCCGCGTCATTCGCCTTTCTCTCTTGAGTGGAAGAGTTTCTTCCAGTAATTGAAGATTTGTGGTCCATGGATTAACTATGGAGTTAAATTAACTGCAGATAATTTAAATCACCCACTTACATTTTCTGGTCCTCTGAATATCCCGACAGAAACCCGGAGCGGATAGGAATGGCTTTCGCTACATTTCATCCCAGGGTTTATCAGATTTATTGGTTTTAGACTGTTTGGCATTTTCTTGCCATTAATCAAGTTCCTCTGAAACCCACTGCTCTGCAGATCCATTCATAATGCTCCATGGATGGATGGATACACAGGCGGCATCTCACTCGTTAGCCACCCACTTACCTGTGGCAGTTGGAAATGGGGCCCATGACCCTGAGCTCCAGAAATGCAGCCCTTGAGGAGGGAAAGAAGCAGCTACTCCGCTATTCAGAGGAAAACAATAGAATCTAATAGATACTTAATCTGGTCTGATGTGCTTTGTGCAACACAGGACAGCAGTGCATGTCCATACACAGTCCCCTGGAGATGTAGGGCTGGGGATCATTGCTTGACATGCTGACTATGAATGGATTGCAATTAGGGCTGGGTGGATTGGGTCTTGTTACCAGATGTGCCCATTACTCTGGGGTATGCTCATTTATTCGGGTTACTCTTCTGGGGAAGGGGATTCTGTAATTCTATCAGTGTACTGTTTGTGTCATTTGTGTTTTTATATGGAGCTCTACTTCTCCCTTCTGCAAGTCCCCTCCCAATGGAGCTATCCTGCAGGACCTAGGGTCCCTAGGGCTCGGTTACTGCAGCCCCAGAACCGGATGAACACACCCACACCCCACATACATTAATAAAGCAAGTCTGAGCGGCCCGGGTCAATCAAGCTGACCCCTTATATGTCTCTGGACTCACTGGTGGAGGAAACAGCAGTTTCAAGCTGTCTCTCCTTATATGCCCCTGGGCTCCATGGACTGGGTCAAGCAGCACTTTCAAGCTGTTACCCTTATGTGTCCCAGATTCAGCACATCCCTATCCCCAATCTCACAACACAATTGCACCGGCAGTAACCTACTTGATGAGCAAACCCCACAGTATTTTGGGCGTTGCAGGGTGTGACGGGTTGGATCACAGAAACCCCCTTGGGAGCTGCCACCTAATATACCAAGACTACCCCTGCTCCTGTTTTCCCTGCCAGCTCAGGACTCCAGCACCCTGTCTTGCTGAGCCAGAAACTCCCGTCTGCTCCAACACAGACCCAGGGTCTGAATCACTTGTCCCAGAGCTGCAAGTTTACCTGAAAACAGCTCACAGAAGTGTGCTTGTCTTTAGCACTCAGATGCCCAACTCCCAATGGGGTCTAAACCCAGATAAATCCGTTTCACCCTGCATAAGGCTTATGCAGGGCAAACTCATAAATTGTTCGCCCTCTATAACACTGATAGAGAGAGATGCACAGCTGTTTGCTCCCCCAGGTATTAATACATACTCTGAGCAAATTACTAAATACAAAGTGCTTTTATTAAATACAGAAAATAGGATTTAAGTGGTTCCAAGTAGTAACAGACAGAACAAAGTAAGTCACCAAGCAAAATAAAATAAAATGCGCAAATCTATGTCTAATCAAACTGAATACAGATAATCTCACCCTCAGAGATGCTTCAGTAAGCTTTTTCTCAGACTGGACTTCTTCCAGGCCTGGGCACAATTCTTTCTCCTGGTACAGCTCTTGTTGCAGCTCAGGTGGTAGCTAGGGGATTCTTCATGATGGCTCCTCTCCCCTCTGTTCTCTTCCACCCCTTTATATATCTTTTGCATAAGGCGGGAACCCTTTGTCCCTCTGGGTTTCCACCTCCCCCCCCTCACTGGAAAAGCACCAGGTTAAAGATGGATTCCAGTTCAGGTGACATGATCACATGTCACTGCAAGACTTCATTGCCCACTTGCCAGCACACACATACAGGAAGACTAACAGGTAAACACAGCCATCTGCAGACAATGGTCCTTGTTAATGGGAGTCGTCAAGATTCCAAACCATCATTAATGGCCCATACTTTACATAATTACAATAGGCCCTCAGAGTTATGTTTTATATTTCTAGTTTTAGATACAAGAGTGGTACATTTCTACAAATAGGATGATCACACTCAGTAGATTATGAGCTTTGTAATGATACCTTACAAGAGACCTTTTGCACGAAGCATATCCCAGTTACATTATATTCACTTATCATGTTTTTATAAAACCATATAGACTGCACAAAGTCACAGAGGGATCTTTAGCTTAGGTAAAAGAAGCGTTGCTGTAGAGTGAATGGGGGAAGCTAAAAACACAAAAGAGTAAAGTTCAGCAAGAGAAAAAGAAGCAATCAACTTAACCATAAAAGTTATTTATTGAATAATAGTGATAACTACACTAGGAGAGCTAAACCAACAACCATACATGATTAAAGGTTAATACCTAAGGTAGAAAGGAAAACAGAGAGAGAGAAAGAGGGGGGATCTCACCCACTCCATGAGGCTTGAACTAGTTGGGGTTCCCAGATGATGGTGGTAGCTGAGGGTCCTGAATGCTGGAGACAGGCAGAGCCCCCAGCACGATCAGTCAGGAGAAGATGGAGTTCCAGTGGAACTGATGCATAGTTTGGATCTAAGCATCAGAACCCTGACTGGAGGGTGAGTAGGGATTTTTGGAGAGAAAATACAATGGTTCAAGGGAGAACACTGGATTTGTTTATAGGTAAGCCGATGACTCAAGGGTTTTCTTTAGACTAGACAATAGGAGCTGATCCCTCTTGGCTATGGGTGGTGTTTTCTTCCAGGGAGCTCACAATGCAACTAGGCTGCTTCAGTATTTGGATATCAATTAAGGATTCATTACTAGAATTGGTCTGATCATTGCTGAGCTGGGTGTGTGCAGACATAGGTTCATTAGCATCTGGAGCAGAGATTCCCAGGATGCAGTGCTTCCCTGCTTTTTCTGGTCCCAGAATTCAGTGTGGTTCTCTGTTCTCCATTCTGTATGTAAACTGAGATGTCTTCCTGTCCCATCTTCCATGCAGATGAGGCTAGCGGAGTTGTCTCTGCTCTCCATTCTGTATGCAATGGAGATGTCTTCATCTTGTCACCCTTGTCAGGAGGGGTCTAGGTGTTTCTCCCAGCAGCCTTCACTGCTCTCTGCAAGTTTTGTCCTCTGATGGGTTTTGGTTTATGCAGAGGATGGGGGGGGGGGAAGCGGGGGGTGTCTTTCATGAGTCAGGCTGGATAATGCACCCTGGTTCCCCAAGAACACAGAGGTGTCTGGTATCAGTCTAGGACTGTGGTGGGCAACCTGCAGCCCGCGGGCCGCACACAGCTCGTCAGGGTAATCCAGTGGTGGGTCGCGAGACAATTTTACATTGACCGTCCACAGGCACGTCCGCCCGCAGCGCCCAGTGGCCGTGGTTCCCCATTCCTGGCCAATGGGAGCTGCGGGAAGTGGCGGCCAGCACATCCCTGCGGCCTGCGCTGCTTCCCGCGGCTCCCATTGGCCGGAAATGCTGAACTGCAGCCACTGGACGCTGCGGGTGGCTGTGCCTGCGGATGGTCCCATCTCTTTCTTGAGTGGTAACAGCTAATACAGACCCCGTCATTTATATGGATAGTTTGGATTAGTCTTTTCCATCTTGTATGGGTCGGGTTCCCTGGAGGCCTCACTCCCCTGAAGGCAAGGGAATCTGACCCCGCTGTTGGGTGTGTCACGGATTGAGTGAGACGTGGCTGATTTTTCACCCTCTGTCTCTTTGTTTAATGGTGGCTCAGGTCCCCTTTGCAGAGGGAGCAGGAGCTGGACATTGGAGTCTCTTCAGGGCAGGGACCGTGTCTCCCTGTAGATGCGAGTTCAGCACGTGGCACAATGGGAGTGTGACCGGGTGTGCCACTCATGGGGTGTTCGTTTGACACCTCCTGCTGGTCACTCTGTGGATTAGCTCCAAGGTCAACACCCTTTCCATGGGTGCATGCCGTCACACAGTCTGTTCTCTTCAGGCTGCAGCTCCTCTCTTGTTCCGGGAACCACATCCTCCTCTTTGTGACTCAGCCCCCTGGTCAGGTCACTCAGGATTTCCCCCCCTGCTGGAGTACAGTCCTTCAATTCTCTGTCACTCCTGCAGTGACCCTGGCAGTCTTCCTGTTCACTGCCCCACTGGTCTATGCCTCACCCTCGGTGGCTGGTAGGGGAACCTGGGCCTGCCCTCTACTCCGGGTTCCAGTCCAGGGATCCTCAGCTAGGGTGACCAGATCGCAAGAGTGAAATATCAAGACACATTGGGCGAGCGGGGCGGGGGAGGGGAGAGGACAACAATGACAGACACAGGTGCACAGAGCCATGAGAGGGGGCCCTAGGAAGCTGCGAGAAGGGTTGTACGGCCCCTGCTGCAGCCCGCACCACAAGCCACAGGGCAAGGACACCTATTGAATTCAATGAGAATTTTGCATGTGAATTGATGTACCCAGTTCTGAGATTATAAACCCAGAAGGGATCCGGTGATCACCTGGTCTCACCGCCTGTATAGCACAGACATAGAACTTTCCCAAAATAATTCCTAGAGGATAGCTTTTAGAAAAACACCATAACCCTTAGTATATTGTTAATTGTTAATTACTCTCACCATTGAAAAGGTATGCCTTATATCCAGTCTGAATTGGTCTAGCTGCAACTTCCAACCGTTGGCTCATGCTCTACCTTTCTCTGCTAGACTGAAGTGCCCATTAACAACTATTTGTTCCCCATGTAGATACTTACAGTCTATAACCAAGTCACTTCTTAACCTTCTTTTTGTTAAGCTAAATAGATTGAGGTCCTTGAGTCGATCACTATAAGGCATGTTTTATAATCCTTTAAATCAGTCTTGTGACTCTTCTCTGAACACTCTCCAATTTATCAATATCCTGCTTAAATTGTGCACCCCAGAACTGGACACAGGATTCCAGCAGTGGTTGCACCAGTGCCAAATACAGAGATAAAATAACCTCTCTACTCCTGCTTGAGATTCCCCTATTTAGGCATCTGGTCACCCTATTTCTGTATGCATTTCCCCAGGTTTTTTGTAAAAATCAAAACTGAACTGCCCCAGAAATTCTGGCATGTGGAATCATCGTGAAACTCGCATGGCTCCAACCCTGCCGATGAACCTTTAGATCCACTGCACAGACTTCTGCCACTTGAGCTAATGGAGTAAGTGATGGCAGAGGCAGTAGGTTGTCATCCTATATGTGATAGAACAGCTCTATAGGGGGATGAGACACTTTTTTTGCCAGTGGGTTTCACAGATATCTGCTGACAGAAGAGGAACTGTGAAACTCAGGAATCCTGGGTCTATTCCAGGCTCCTGAATGGAGTGGTCTCTAGTAGTCAAAGACCCTTCTTCCCCGTCCCCTCCAGTCTATGTCTATCCTATTGCTGTCTACCCCACCCCAACTCCTCATCTGATTTCAACTGCCCCCCACTACCGCTCTGGATTCCTTGTCCCAGTTTCCTGATCCTGTCTCACTCTCCTCTCTCCCCGCCCCCATCCCTCAGATGGGATGTTCGTTCCAGACTGGCAAAATTATAAGGCTTCCCAACATTTCAGCACTTCCCATTCTAAATTTTCGGTTGCTTAACTATAGGCTAGCTCTGCCTACAACAAAACATATTCAGAACCTCTGATTAAAGGGATTATAAGTGTAGCAACCTCCATCATAGCTAGTCACCAAAGATTGAACCCGAGCCATCCAGACTTAGAAGCATGAGCTTCTACTACTTGAGTTCAAGATATAACTCCCTTAGCTGGTAGCTATACAGTTATCCTCTAAAAATCCACCAGAGGAGGGCACAAAACACAGGTTGGACAGTGAATTACAAAAGTGCCAAATATTATTATTAGACCTGCAATACTTTTCACAATGAACATCAGCCGGAGGTAAACTGGGAGTTTAAGAAAATTTGGAACAAAATTTTAGAATAACATTCAGTGCTGTGGTTTAAAAGAAAAAAAACCTGTTAAAACTCATAATTTAGCAGTATTCAGTGTTTGAAAAAAAAACAAACTTTTAGGAGCTCTGGGATACAAGTTAAGAACGTTGAAACAGGAAGATGTTCTGCTTAGTTACCACTTGGGCAAGGTGGCGTGCTATGGAATACTTGCAAGATTTCACTGTAATGTTTTACAATATATAGCAGCGCAATGCTGATTCCATTGATATTGTTGAGCAATTCAGGCTGATTTTATTTCAGCCCACAGCTTAATAGTTTTGAATACTATAGATCACAATTTTCAGCTCAGTTGGTCTGAACAGGCAGAGCTTTAAAATTGCTATGCTCTAAAGTGTATATTAACTACAATTTTATAAACCTGCATGTCAGAGAACTGTGTGCCACTACTACTAGACAGTGGCACAAGGCAATTCAGTGTGAATCACAGAAATGTAGGACTGGAAGGGACATCAACTGGTCATCTAGTCAAACCCCTGCACTGAGGCAGGACTGAGTAATAACAACACTAGACCATCCTTGACAGGTGTTTGTCTAACCTCTTAAAAAACTCCAGTAACTGCTATTCCATAACCTCTCTAGGTAATTTGTCCAGTGCTTAACTATCTCTACAGTTAGGAAGTTTTTCCTAATGTCTAACCTAAATCTCCCTTGCTACAATTTAAGCCCATTGCTTCTTTTTCCTGCATGTCCTAAGTGGCACGGGGGTGAGTCCAGGCAGTGGGATTGGGGGGAGGGAGGTCGAGGAAGTCGGTGGGTGTGTGGGGATGGACCAGGGGAAGCAGAGTGGAGGAACTGAGGGGGACAGGACTGGGAGAGTCAGGGGAGCTGAGGGGGATGGGACAGGACTGGGATGGGGGGGGAGCAGGGTAGGGGCTGAGGGGAGCATGAATGGGACAGGGTAGAGAGCTGTGTAGAGTGGGGCGGGGCGGGGGAGACAATGGGGCTGGGCTGGGGAGAGGGAGAGGGTCTGGAGGGGATGAGACGGAGGGGAGCAGGACTGGAATGGGGGGGAAGTTGAGGGGTGGGATGACGGGAGAGGCTGAAGAAGAGATTTGGGGTAGGGCAGGGACTGAGGGCAGTGTGTTTGGGGTGGGAGGTACAGGGGGGACTGCAGGGGAGGCTGAGGGAACAGGGTCAGGGTGGGGGCTGAGGGCAGTGGGTTGGGTCTACACTGACACCTCTCAGCATTGCTGTGCTGGGCGGCAGACCTGCGCCAGCGCTACCCTGGCGATGGAAGAGTCCTCAGTGGAAATGCAGACTTCATGACACAGACCCTCCTCGACACGTCAAACCTGATGCTGCTCTGGTCAGTCGCTAGGCTCTTGTCACTTTCAAACCCATGCAGGGTATCTGGCTCTTTTTCAGTTCTCAGGTTAAGAAAAGCCTCTGCATTTTGTGAGGGCTTCAGCATTCACATTCCTACTTCACAAACTGTCTGCTTGACACATTGCTCCAGGGCATTCATTTCCATTCATTATCGGCAGGTCCATCAGATTAACGAGCAACACAGGGGAAGGAACACAATGGTGTCAAGGATTTTTAATTTTTCAAACCACTTTGGCCTCAACAGGGATAACAGCAAATCTGGAAAGAGCAGGTGGGAATCAGGATGGGTTTGGGTATTTATTTATTTAGTTATTTAAGTGAAAATGTTTGGGTCTGAGCAAAGGCTGCAAACTTCCCTTTGGAAGCCTCTGCTGATCTTTTGCCCAGGGGCTAACGACAGCCTGGAATCCGGGACAGATTTCCACATCCATGCAGGGTGAGATAATGGGGGGAGGGGAGGGGAGGGACTGTGGGGGAGGCAGAGGGAACAGGCTCAGGAGGACTGAGGGCAGTGGATTGAGGGTGGGGGGGCACAGGGGAGACTGCAGGGGAGGCAGAGGGAACAGGGTCGGGGTGGGGGCTGAGGGTAGTGGATTGAGGGTGGGGAGCACAGGGGGCACTGCAGGGGAGGCTGAGGGAACAGGGTCAGGGTGGGGGCTGAGGGCAGTGGATTGAGGGTGGGGGGCACAGGGGGACTGTGGGGAAGGCTGAGGGAACAGGGTCAGGGTGGGGGCTGAGGGCAGTGGATTGAGAGTGGGGGGCACAGGGGGGACACTGCGGGGGAGGCAGAGGGAACAGGGTCAGGGTGGGGGCTGAGGGCAGTGGATTGAGGGTGGGGGCACAGGGGGACACTGCGGGGGAGGCAGAGGGAACAGGGTCGGGGTGGGGACTGAGGGCAGTGGATTGAGAGTGGGGGGCACAGGGTGGACACTGCGGGGGAGGCAGAGGGAACAGGGTCAGGGGGGACTGAGGGCAGTGGATTGAGGGTGGGGGCACAGGGGGGACTGCGGGGGAGGCAGAGGGAACAGGGTCAGGGTGGGGGCTGAGGGCAGTGGATTGAGGGTGGGGGGCACAGGGGGGACTGTGGGGGAGGCAGAGGGAACAGGATCAGGGGGACTGAGGGCAGTGGATTGAGGGTGGGGGGGCACAGGGGGGACTGTGGGGGAGGCAGAGGGAACAGGGTCGGGGTGGGGGCTGAGGGCAGTGGATTGAGGGTGGGGGGTACAGGGGGGACTGTGGGGGAGGCTGAGGGAACAGGGTCAGGGTGGGGGCTGAGGGCAGTGGATTGAGGTTGGGGGGTACAGGGGGGACTGTGGGGGAGGCAGAGGGAACAGGGTCAGGAGGACTGAGGGCAGTGGATTGAGGGTATGGGGCACAGGGGGGACTGCGGGGGACGCAGAGGGAACAGGGTCAGGGTGGGGGCTGAGGGCAGTGGGTCTGAGGGGAGCCCCCCCAGAGGGGACCTCCCAGGGGGCCAGGTGAGCCCAGCAGTGCTTACCTGGAGCGGCTCCCAGGAAGCATCCAGCAGGCAGGTCCCTCCCAGTCCCTCTGGCTCCTTCCTAGGGTCGGGTTGGGGGAGGGGGGCTGGGATTTAGAACACCTAACCTGGAGTGAACTAGTGGCAAAAATCAAACAGGCAGGAGATTTGCTGCGAGAAACTGGTATCTTGAAAAGACAAGTCAGCAAAAAGATTACCTCAGAGCCCGTGCAAGCTATCACATTTAGAAATAATGGTCCTCACTCTGCCAGGCACCCTCCCAAACTTAATTCCCCTACCTCCCACAACCCTGGCCAGCGCTGACCCAAGCAGACCCTTAGCAACATGATTTGGAAGGAGCTGGTGAATTTAGGGGAGAACATGGGAAAATATGATCACCAGCCCCTCAGCATCCTGATTAATGCTTTGTCTCAGATCATGCGGAAAACGGAGTAAATGCAGGGAGCTCCCCCACAACCCACTGCCCCGGTACGGAGTCCATCCCGTCTACTGTGAATCGGGCCAGCCCCAGTGTGTGTTAGGTAGAAATCCTGAATGGGAGAAATGGAAAACCCTGGCGGAAATGTTTTCATTCTTCACAGCTCAAAGAATGGAAGGACAAACCACCTGACCCTAAAGACTGTCTTCTCCATCCTGTCGGCCACCCTTCTTGGCCAGCAAGAAGGAAGGGCTTTGAGCCGTTGAAAAATACGCATCGAGTGGGCTGGTCAGTGCCTACCCCGATGTTAAGACAGGAAAAGACCAGAAAAGTCCTTAACTTATTATGGCTACCCTCACACAGGTCACTGCTTCATGTTCACCCTATAATATTGGTCCCAGTATCTCCCAGTATATCCGGGGGGAGTGTGGGAAGTTTTTCTCTCTTCTCTGCCCCCTCACAGGTCCCGTACACAAGCCATGACATCCCACCGGTGCACCAGCACCTTGCTGTTCGTAAGTGTCTGAAGTCTGATGTTGTCCAGGCTCTATGCTGTATCTGTGATCCCTCTTAACCTCGGGAGGTGCTTGCCAGCTGGAGCCCAGGAAGGCAACCTACTGTGCCACATGCATGGATTCTATGGGAATGTGAGCAACCCCCTGGCCCTGCAGCGTCGCTACCAGTTCTACGCTGTTGGCAACTCCTCGGGTTGCCCCTGGGAAAGCGTTGCCAATTGCACGCAGAGTGCCACCGGAGAGTCACTCAAGTTTTGTTATGAAACTAAGACCACCCCAGACTCCATCCCATCCTTCTGTAAGCCGTTGTGGTCTCGAACGGGACGTACACCATCAAACAAACCCAGGTTTCAGAGTAGCAGCCGTGTTAGTCTGTATCCGCAAAAAGAAGAACAGGAGTACTTGTGGCACCTTAGAGACTAACAAACCCAGTGACAGCCTCCGGGGTGGTGGAACGTACAGGGTAACCCTGGTTTCCTCCGCTGTTTGGGGAACAACCATGCCCCTACCTGTCATCATTGTCATTGGAACTCAGACACCTCCGTTACCCGGAGAGGAACTGCAGCTGTCTCTGATCATGCCAGCAGGCAAGAATATCACACAATTTGTTGTGAACTGGGAACTGCTGAACTGGACTTTAGCTGGACATGACTTGATTCAGCAAGGTTCCCCAGACTGGGTAATTCCATTAAAGGGCACACATGGTGACGAGCTCATGCCAGCAATTTGGTATAAATTCACATTGCACCTGCATGTGCTCCCCTGATTGGAACTAGCCATAAGGGTTGGGATGAATGGGTAACCTGGGAATAAGTCTCAACGTTCCTTAGATTTATCCAGGAAGAGGGGTCTGTTATTGTCTATATTGGTAAAGCATGTGTGTGTGTAAGGACAAGATGTAATATTGTATTAAATAATGGACATTGGGTCCACCTATGGTGCCTTACGTTAATCACGGTTTCTATAATGTAACCACCATTGTTAGTTGTGATATTAAGTTTTCTGTGCCTATATGGACTGTACAACATTTAAATGCCTATCCTGAGCTCCACAAGGAGGTTTCCCCCATTTCACTGGGAATGGGTCTCTTTGCCATTAAGGTAAAAACACAGGCCATCACTCTTGGTGGGAGACTTTGCTTGGGTGGAGCCCCAGAGCAACAGGTTTTTTAAATTTCATGCTTCACCCCATTGTGGTGATCATCGGTTTCCAAATTATACTAGCAATTGGTCTGGTTCTACTGGTTTGTTGGATACAACGACTGATGCGGTGGCTGCAATGGATGGAGGATCAGACCCGGTACCACGGAGGAAGGATGTGATGGGGATACTCGCTCAGCGCAAGCACCCCATCAACGGGGGGACTTGATACCAGACACCTCTGTGTTCTTGGGGAACCAGGGTGCAGTATCCAGCCTGACTCATGAAAGACCCCTGTCCCCCCATCCTCTGCATAAGCCAAAACATATCAGAGGACAAAACTTGCAGAGAGCAGTGAAGGGTGCTGAGAGACACACCTAGACCCCTCCTGACAAGGGTGACAAGATGAAGACATCTCCATTGCATACAGAATGGAGAGCAGAGACAACTCCCCTAGCCTCATCTGCATGGAAGATGGGACAGGAAGACATCTCAGTTTACATACAGAATGGAGAACAGAGAACCACACTGAATTCTGGGACCAGAAAAAGCAGGGAAGCACTGCATCCTGGGAATCTCTGCTCCAGATGCTAATGAACCTATGTCTGCATACACCCAGCTCAGCAATGATCAGACCAATTCTAGTAATGAATCCTTAATTGATATCCAAATACTGAAGCAGCCTAGTTGCATTGTGAGCTCCCTGGAAGAAAACACCACCCATAGCCAAGAGGGATCAGCTCCTATTGTCTAGTCTAAAGAAAACCCTTGAGTCATCAGCTTACCTATAAACAAATCTAGTTTTCTCCCTTGAACAATTGTATTTTCTCTACAAAAATCCCTACTCACCCTCTAGCCAGGGTTCTGATGCTTAGATCCAAACTATGCATCAGTTCCACTGGAACTCCATCTTCTCCTGACTGATCGTGCTGGGGGCTCTGCCTGTCTCCAGCATTCGGGACCCTCAGCTACCACCATCATCTGGGAACCCTGACCAGTTCAAGCCTCATGGAGTGGGTGAGATCCCCCCTCTTTCTCTCTGTTTTCCTTTCTACCTTAGGTATTAACCTTTAATCATGTATGGTTATGTTGGTTTAGCCCTCCTTGTGTAGTTATCACTATTATTCAATAAATAACTTTTATGGTTAAGTTGGTTGCTTCTTTCTCTCTTGCTGAACTTTACTCTTTTTTATTTTTAGCTTCCCCCATTCACTCTACAGCAACGCTTCTTTTACCTATGCTAAAGATCCCTGCAGCGCCCAAAATATTGTGGGGTTTGCTCATCAAGTAGGTTACTGCCAGTACAATTGTGATGTGAGAGTGGGGATAGGGATGTGCTGAATTTGGGAGGCATAAGGGTAACAGCTTGAAAGTGCTGTTTGACCCAGTCCATGGAGCCCAGGGGCATATAAGGAGAGGCAGCTTCAAAGTGCTGCTTCCTCCAGCCCAGTGAGTCCAGAGACATATAAGGGGTGAGCTTGACAGTGCTGATGGACCCGGTCTGCTCAGACTTGCTCTGTTAATGTATGTGTGGGTGTGGGTGTGTTCATCTGGTTCTGGGGCTGGAGTAACCCAGCCCTAGGGAACCTAGCTCCTGCAGGATAGCTCCATTGGGAGGGGACTTGCAGAAGGGAGAAGTAGAGCTCCATATGAAAACACAAATGACACAAGCAGTACATTGATAGGATTACAGAATCCCCTTCCCCAGAAGAGTAACCCAAATAAATGAGCAACCAAAGTAATGGGCACATCTGGTAACACTATCTTCTCCATATTTCTACAGTGCAGTGCTGAATTTGTGACATCATGATTGCTTCTACAGGAACAGACTGTGAATTTCATGTTTCAGAGTAGCAGCCGTGTTAGTCTGTATCCGCAAAAAGAACAGGAGTACTTGTGGCACCTTAGAGACTAACAAATTTATTAGAGCATAAGCTTTCGTGGACTACTGCCCATCCGAAGAAGTGGGCTGTAGTCCACGAAAACTTATGCTCTAATAAATTTGTTAGTCTCTAAGGTGCCACAAGTACTCCTGTTCTTTTTGTGAATTTCATGATGACTTCACTGCAGAATTAAGCAGAAAGAGGAGCGAGGCTGAAAACCAGAAAGAGTTTATAATAGTTAAAAGGGGTGATGCTGCAGTCCTTGGGCTCAACATTTCAGAGGTGTTTAATAGTTTGATGCTTCCTGTGGCATTATATTGTAATAGGACCACATAAAAATAGAGGATAGAGCCTAACAATAAAAATATAACCGAGTTTTCAGTGTTGAATACCCCTGTTTAGCCTGGCGATTGGCAGCATTCAGAACATGTAGCTTCAGAAACTGGGAATTTAGCAAGTTTCAGGCAAAGGACTGTAAAAGGATTGCTTGCTTGTGTAGAAAATGTTCTCGCTTTCACATTTGCCCTGGTATGAAAGTTCCTCTGAGTCAATACATTTTATTAAAACTAAAGAAAGATCTGCATGGGCAAATTTTGTCTTGCATTGCTTTAAAATAGTTTGTGTATTGTGACACTTCAGATGTAATTGGTAGTATGATTAAGTTGCTCATCTAGCCCACCGTTCAGATAGGAAGATGAAATGCTTCATTAAAAGTTATTGTATACAGTAGTTAAATCTGGCACAAATTAGACCAGCACTTATATAACTGACTGCTGTTGTATTGGGGGGGGGGGGGGGGGGGATGAAGTATATGTAGACAAAGGACAGACTTTGCCAGGAATGAACGACATATGAGATTCGGGACATTCCTGTGTGTAAAACTGGGAGTATTCCTTGCTGTCATAGATTTGTAAAACATCTTCTCATGATCACACTGTTAAATTCAGCTCCATGTTATGTTCATTTCCTATCTTTCCTGCTATTAATCAGATGATTGGTTTCAGTTAAAAGTTAATCAGGCTTCATACTGGAAATATGCATTGAAAGAATGTGCTACAAAAGAGGGAATACTCCGATTCCGTATGGTTTCAAGACAAAGATATTTAACAGTTTTAGCAGTGTTCAGAAGGTTCAAGGTCCTTAAGCAAACAAAACAAACTCACAAAGCCCTCTATTTTTGTTTCTTGGCACTTAACTTTCTGAGAACTCTGGCTTTTTTTAGTATTGTTGGGAGTTAACGGGTGTCAAAAGCTCCAGACAGACAAATCCTTCTCAGAATTTGGTGATCTGAAATGTGCTCCTGCTGTTAAAAGAATTGTCAAAATTCTGGCCCCTTTAGCTTGTATCCACTGAATGCCTCAATTGCCAGACTAACAAGGGCACTCAGCACACAAATACTGAAAATCTCATTTCTGATTTTTGTTAGTTTCCAAGACATGTAGCCCGGATAATTGACTCCAACTCTTACATGATGGTTTAGCCAGTTGGAGGCATTACATTATTCAAGGATCTCCCTGCAACAAGGAGCCAGTCTATAGGAAACCAAATCAGTATCATTTTTTTACTCTATTTGCGCAATTTGGCAATGACTAGGGGTCTTTTAATATTGTCCCAAAGGATGTACATTTTAGAAGACAGTAGTAGCAATTTGCAAGCTATGCTCTCTAGAAAAAGGTCAATGGTTGCTTCACTCCCTGTAGACTAGCTCAACATTTCAGAGGTGTTTAATAGTTTGATGCTTCCTGTGGCATTATATTGTAATAGGACCACATAAAAATAGAGGATAGAGCCTAACAATAAAAATATAACTGAGTTTTCAGTGTTGAGTACCCCTGTTTAGCCTGGCGATTGGCAGCATTCAGAACATGTAGTTGCAGAATTTTGATAATTCCCTTTGCAGGGTGATTAACATTTTGTTTTCACGTTTTTTAATTAAAACGATGAAAAGCATGTACAAGTGGGAGGGGAGTTTTAAACACAGAAGCTAATATTCTGTGTTTACTTCCAGTTTGTGGGGATGTTAACATTGTCTGGTAATAAGTTTTAAAGGACAGTCTACTGAAGCCATTCAGAAGCTCCATCCTTTAAAGTGTAACAGGTCTATTTTAGGGAGTGGTAGTCTCCAGTGAATTCTATTTCCTTCCTTCCTTGCTTTTACTGCCAAACTAATGGTGTAACTTTTAGTGTGTAACATCATGCCTACAGGTCAACATCGCGCAATCAATTTATTTTTTATAGAACTCTTTTTATGTGATGTATGACAAGCCACTAAAGAGAGAGAGAGAAATTAGTACATTTCTATTGTCGGAATCTAAGATTCTCAGCAGGCAGAAAGGGTAAGCTAATGTGCAAAGATGGAGGAAAGTAAAAGAAAAGGAAACTGAAATTTCAGAGCAGTCATGGTAAAACTAAAAGGTAATTCTCATTGCACATGGGTTTTGTTACCCCAAATCTCTGTGAAGAATAATAAGGAGGTGACATATACAACAGGTTCGACTCCTACCAGCATCTATCAACTGGGAGAATTAGAAATCTGTGTGCCTCCTACCCCTGTTACAGTGACCTAAAGGATAGAAAGAATCCAACCTTAAACAGAAAGAAGATTTATTAAGGGATAGATACAACTCGGGGAAGATTCACTATGGGGAACACTACAAATACGACTACCCACAAATAGATTCCAATAAGGGAACATAAGGCCCAGGCCCTTAAACTCTCCTTTGGCTAAACTAATAAATGCCCCCAAATAATAACTGTCTCTCTTCTAACTGCGGATGGAGGACACCGGCAACGGATGATCCCTCTGGGATCTCTGGAACATCGGAGGATCTACTGCCGAAGCAGGAGATCAACAGATCTGCGTTGACAGCGAGCCTTAGATGCTCTCTGTGGTGCGCCTTTCTGAGGCCCACTCTGACAGGCACACACTGACAGGCCCTGCCCCCAACCGGTTCCAGCCAGTTCTCAGTCCCTCACGTTCTGCCTGGAAACAGAGTTTTGGCAGGAAAATGCCATGAAGAAGGGCACCAAGATGGAGTTCAAACCTCCCTAACATAGGCGCCATCTTGAATTTCTAATCTCCATTTTGAATTGCAGCAACATTCCTAACAGAATATAATCATGTACCAAAAACACCTTACAAGCAAGTTTAAAAGCATACCTCTGTTATTTTCATTGCTATCTTTTGAGTAGGTGGAGTTTTAAGTATCATTTTGGAGTGTTTGAAATAATTTTCTTTTAATAAAGACTGACTTGTTTGTATAGGAAGGAGCAAAGATTTCAATGTTTTGATTCCTTTATTCAAGCACAGTAGAGGATTTTATAATTTCTTGAGATTAAAGGATTCTTTCTTTTAGTAAGTAAATATATCCGGAAAAAGAAATGCTGTATATGAAGATCTGTAGTTTCACTCCATTCACCTATCTGCACTGAGTTATTAAATGTATTTTGTTCATTACAGATGTTTATTATGTGAGTAACCAGTCTAGAAATTGGAACCTTGTCAGTATTAGTGAATTAAGATAGTGAAACAAAACATTTTAACACTAAGATAAAAGTTGCATCATTATCAGATAACTAGAATAAAAATTAAAATAGCATTTAAAATCAAGTATTGTTGGGAAGGGGAAATTTCTCTTTTTCAAAATACTGCAAGCAGTCTGTCTGAGACTTATAAGTGACAAACGCAAGTCTAAAGTAGAAATTGGTGTCTGAGTATTGAGATGTGCGAGCCACGAGTTGTTCAATACAAATTCATGATGGCTTTATGAGTGAAAATGTAGACAAACTTCAAATAATTGAGCAACACGGGACGGGTGCACCTGAGCAAATTTGCTTCAGTCTGCTTGCTCCAGACGATATAGATCCACACACCCACCAATGATACAACCTTCAGTTAACAGTAGCAGTTGCCTCTTCCTCTTCAAAACACCACAGGCCCAGTGGAACTGACCTGGTTCTGTGGTGCAGGAATAGCAGGATTTGGGTAGCCCACACACAGTCATGGACCCCAGCACTGGAAGGGATTTTCCCTAGATGTCCCCATGCAATGGTATTTAGGAGGATGAAAAATGATTGGGCCATG